>NC_045437.1:73714685-74077253 GCF_002776525.5 Piliocolobus tephrosceles | reverse complement strand
ATAGAATTGGCTACTGGAAAGAATTTTCTGCAAAAGTTTAAAAACCCATCCTTGATACTCATGAAACTGAAGCTAAAGATGGAATAACTCATCTCCATGTGTTCCCAGTTTTCTGGAGACCAAACCAACAGGTTCACGTAGACCAGCGGTCCTGAGGCCTGAGGGCGCTCCATGTTCTCTGTACACTGCCCCCTCCCAGGCATCTGTGCACCAGCCTGGCTGGTGCTGTGTGGGAAATACCCACAGCCTGACCGCGAGGTGCTGGCAGGCAAGAGGACCTGCTCACATCTAACCCACTGTCATCAGCGGAGAATGCAGGGCTGGGGGAACCTGACCGACCCTTCATGCTCCTGCTCTGTGGGACCTACTCATAAGGGAGTATTTTAAGCAGCCGGAAATTCAGCTAGGGAAAGATGGGGGTGGATACATTTTCCTCAAGTTGCACAAAAGACAGGATGTCCTCGTAGGAGGGTAAAAATATCTGGTGTACTTAGTAGTAATACAGTCAATATTTATGTAGTGTTCTGCAGTGTATAAAACATTTTTATGAACTCACTGAAGACCAAATGTGATTTCAAAACATAAAGGCAGTCTGAAAAGTCAAATTAAGTTAAAGGCAAGGTTATTTTATCATCTGATACAGTGGGACAGCTATTATTTTCCCCTTCCCCTAAGAGGAAGCTAAGTATTTCACAAACTTGAGCACAGGAGCCCAAGCACAACAAACCTGTCAATATTCTTGAAAATGTTGCATTTGGTGTCCTTGACGGTGAGCTGGAAGGCCAGGGCGGTGTGGTGACTCTCCAGAACAGCAGTGTCATTGTAGAGCACAGCAAGCTCACTGCCTGCATTGCAGAGGAAAGAGTTGGTCCTTCCCGGGTGATCCACGTCATGGACCGTGGCAGCAATGAGAGCTGCCACCTCATCCAGCTGATCGAGGCTTCCCTGGGATACGGGGAGGCAAGATTGAGCATTACCACTGGATCTGGGAGACACACATCCATCCTTGTCTGTGCGGAGGGTCAGGTCAGGGGATGTGGGATTTTCAGAACGTTTTTAGCCGGTTGCGCCTTCTGACCTCCTAGATGTGGAGAGGCGGCCTCGGACATGCAGCATCGCTTTACTGTGCTGTCTGTTATCAGGAGGGAAACCTGAGCCACAGTTACAACAGACAGCTTAATTCTTTCTCCAGGGGCCATCAGTTGCTTCTGCAGGAAGAGGCCAAACAAGCCTTTTGAATTGCCCACTGTACAGTATTTCTGCCACAGCAGAAAGTGGCCTATGTTCACAAATATTACCAATTTGCCTAGTTCTGAAAAGATTTTGAGTATGCGTGTAGCAAATGGCTCAGATACAACAAAACTATTCATACAATGGTGAAATGACTAGAGCTGTAAAAGAGTAA
Source organism: Piliocolobus tephrosceles (assembly GCF_002776525.5). Classification (NCBI taxonomy): domain Eukaryota; kingdom Metazoa; phylum Chordata; class Mammalia; order Primates; family Cercopithecidae; genus Piliocolobus; species Piliocolobus tephrosceles. The sequence goes on along the minus strand of NC_045437.1, from coordinate 74,075,848 downwards.
AAAAGTACCAAGTAAAAGAGGACCAAGCAGTAAAAGAGGACCGAGGGAAAGAATAACTTTGCCAGGAAAATTAAGGCTAAGGGGGTTCTTGCAACTAAGAACAAAACTCAGCTCTGGGCTAGCAGGCAGCAAAGGCAAAAAGGGAAGCCCTATTTTGAAAGCTCTCATTATGTAATTAAAGAACACAAACCAGAGCATCCGGGGATACAAGTGTTTTCTGAGCCTGCAGCTTTAGGAGGGAGTTATCAGATGAGCTATGTTATATAAGAGATGCTGTACTAGGAATTTATTATTTATTGAGTGCCTACCAGGTAACAATGATTGCTGCATAGTGCCAGAGCTGCAGCAATGATTTACACTGGCACAGCCTGCACAATGAAGTTTGTAATGTAGAGGGAGAGAGACAAATGCATTTAAAAACACAAACAGAAGTAACTTGCTGTGAGATGTGCTAAGAAAGCAAGCACAGATGCTTTGGGAGTATAACCATGGGGCCTGGTCTAGTTTAGGGCAGCACTGTCCAATGTATATTTTGTGATGACAGAAATGTGTTCTATTCGTGCTATCCGATAGAGTAACTCCTAGTCACATGCAGCTACTGGACACTTGAAAGGTAGCCAGTGCAACTGAGGAGCTGCATTTTAAATTTTATTTAGTAGCCATGTCAGACTGATGGCTACGTATCAGATAACATGAGTCTCGAGGGTGGTCACTTCCAAGGAAGTGATTTTTCTGCTGAGCCTGAAGGAGAAGTAGGAATTGTCCAGGCAACAAGCAACAAGAGGGGAATTCCAGGCAGAAAGAACAGCCTGCATGAAGCTCCTGAAGTCAAATGAAAAAAGGTCTGTTCAGGAAACGTAAGCAACATCATTGCGACTGAAGGGACAGTGAGTGAGAGGGAAAGTGGTCCCCAGGATACGGGGGGTGGGGTGGGTCGTCATTTTTGGTATTCCCAAAATTTGCTCTCCTAGGCCTGCAGGAGGAAGAACTGCTGCTCAGGTGAGGAAGGTGAACCTGTAGCTCAGCCCTGTCCTGCAACGGCACCCTGATAGCCAAGGGGCTGCACATGTTTGTATTGGTTTAGCAGGCTTTCCCGAAAGCTCTGTCTCCACCAGAAGGGAGCCTATTTCCACTCCTGACGCTGACCCCATGGAGCTGGTGAGCAACCCTGGGGTGACCCCAATCAACAACTAGGCTTCCTGAGTAGGGACAGCAGAAGCTACTCTTTTCAGCTCTTCTCAGAGATTGATTCTGCAGTGCCCAGGGCAAGCAAGCATGATTTGGCCCATTTCACTGCTGGTCAAGAGAGGCCACGGTCACCTGCAGGCAGGTTTAGCGATCTCCAAGCTCAAGACCCAGGACAGCCCCAGCCTGGGCTCCACCTTCACTGACTGTACCTGAGCAGTGAGAACCCACAGGGCCCAAACTCTGGGCCTCCAGCTAGTGCCCCTGTGGTATGTTCAACCCTGCTTGGAGTCTCAGGCCTGTTTATTTTTTAATTCTTCAATGAAAGAGATTCAAGTAACTGGGGTAGAAAACATAAATAGCACTAGATGAAACATGCCTTCCCTTCCAGCTAACACTGATTTAAACCATGCCCTCAGTGACTTTTACAAAGATACCAATAATGGGTCCTGCAGTTTAGGTGGGCACCAACAAGGCCTTGTCAGACCAGAAATGGCTGGGAGGTAGGGAAGGAAGAGAGGCTAGCTCACTAGCAGACGAGAGAAGCAAGGCTCTATGTCAGGGAGGAGCTATCCGTGGAAGAAAACCCCACCAAACCTGCAACTGGCGAAATTCCAGTCCTGTGGAGGTGCAGTTACCTCTGCATAGTTTATTCCTTCCTTAACCAGTAGGAGTAGATTTGGATCACACTGAGGAAAGTTGGCCAGAAGGGTTTCATTCTAGATCTGCTTTTCAAATAGTTGCTTATTCAGGATAAATATTCATGTATGCCCAGATACTAATAAAGGAGTGCTTGCTATCCTGGCCTCTCCACTTGCAATAGTTCCCTGGAATTGGGTAACGTGGGGAGAGGATGGGTCACCAATTGAAGGGAGTGTTGGCTCTGGGCATGCTAGCTTTACAGCTGGGTTGGGCATGCTTTGTCATAGAATTAAGAATTTTAGCCTGGCCGGGAGCAGTGGCTCACACCTGTAATCCCAGCAGTTTGGGAGGCCGAGGCTGGTGGATTATCTGAGGTCAGGAGTTCGAGATGAGCCTGACCAACATGGTGAAACCCCGTCTCTACTAAACATACAAAAATTAGCTGGGCGTGGTGGTGCATGCCTGTACTCCCAGCTACTCAGGAGGCTGAGGCAGGAGGACTGCTGGAACCCGGGAGGTGGAGTTTGCAGTGAGCTGAGATCACGCCACTGTACTCCAGCCTGGGCAACAATGCAAGACTTCGTTCCCGCGCCCCCCAAAAAAAGAGGAGCATGAACCTGTAGTAGGAACCCAGGGTGTTTTCACTCCTCAAAGAAAGGTGTTATAGAAACATAGGTTGATATCACTATTAGTTTTTTAAAAGTAGAAGACAAAATTCTTCAAAAGCATCATTCTTGGGCCACATTGTTTTCTTGCTGATGAAACTGAATAAATATCAGGATGCTGCTGGCAAAACTGAGAAGAAAACCTTACCCACACCTGTCTTCCTGTTTTCATGCCATTTCTGCTTCTACCTGTCTCACTAGAGCCCCTAAATACCTAGGATATTAATCCCTCATCAACACCTGTTCTAAGAAAATGATCTAATGTCAGGCATTTACAGATTGATATGAATTTCAATCCCTATATGGCACTTCTCCCAGGGGTATCTGAACTTTAATTTTAGTTCTAGTTGTATTAAAAGAATGTATAAACTTTGGTGTGCAAGTGATGGTAGCTGGGGAGGAGGAGAGATGGGGATTGCTTGCCGGCTTTAAATAGGGCTGCCCTTATGTAAAGGGCAGGGGTTCCTAGGACTGCCCTGCAAGTCAGCAGTGGTACATGACAGTACTGAACTCTAAGACCAGGGGATATGGAACTCGTTCAGAATTATGCAGAAGTCATTAATATACAGATAGGCACATTCGCACCTACACAAAACACAAACACAAATGTATGTAAATCAGTGTAGAATGCGGAATGGCTATTAACATCTGGATTGTAATCTACCAGTGGACAAATCCTGATACTAAAATTTAACCTATAGATCTAGTAACCATTTGCTGTAATAATTAAGTTCTGTCCTGCAACCCAGTAACACAGCTCCTAGCTAACGTTTGGAAAATGGGTTCATTATCTGCCATGCATATAAAGGAGTCTCTGTGGTGATACAAATTATTATTTGGAGGAGGGGAGGGCTAGCAGAAAGGTCTATGTCTTTACAACACCAAAGTGACTGGTCAATTTGGTAACAAATTTTTTTTAAAAAAAAGCTGTCAACTTGGTTGCAAAATAGCTGTTTGCTTAATGTATTTACTAAGATTAAGTTCTTGGATCTCCAATCCAGGCAGGTAACTAGGTCATGGTATCAAAATCCTACCTTTACTCTTTCCTTTCCAAGGAAGAAAGCGGTGGCGTGCAGGACGTCGGCAGCGTGGGTGGAGTTGTGGTAGGCATTGGAAGAGTGGTAGTTGGCTTCGATCACTTGGAACCAGGCCCGAAGAGTGGTTTCAGAACAGTTTAAAAATTCACATACTCCAAACCGAGAGAAGACCTTTAAGCCCAGGTAAACCAGTGGCCTGAAAAATAGGAAAACCCACCCGGGCTCATTGTATTCACTGGCCCAGAAACTGTTTTCTTTGATGATAGTGGGGGATGGAAGCGTTTTTCTTCTGATGATAGCTTCACACACACACAGGGGTTTAAAAGCATCTCCTCTAAAAATTAGGAGGTAGGATCTCTCCTCCTCACCAGCCACCTCTTTGGAACTAGATGCTTCATTGTAGTACATCCAAATTATTTCTGGATGATCTCTAAACTATAGGTCCCTCAGTGGCTCTGACAAGCAAGAAAGGAGCCTGGCAGTCCTTCTCCATTTCCACTTCCACTTCCACATTAACCTTGCACTTTATTTCTGCTCCCTAAGGAAGTGACTAAGCCTAAGGGCGAAAGGAACAGCTTGGATGGTCCCAAAGTCCTATCATTTAGAGTCCTGTTACTTATTTACATTATAGGTGAGAATCATTCATATCCTACAGACCAACACCCCTGGGAAGAAACAGCCTTCTCCTAGTATAGAAAAAGAACTTTTAGTTACCTAATCTTTCCTCTGCCTACAGGATGGATCATGAAAAAAAAAAAAAAAAATCTATAGTGCTCTCAATTCCATTCTGTAGGGTAGAGCTTCAACAGTTTTGAGACTGAGGATTCTTAGAACTCTTGGCTCACTAGCACAAACGAGGGACCTGTGGATACTTAGACGGATCCCACATCTTACTAATACTCTCCACAAAGGGGGGTCACTCAAGGGTTACGTCTCTCTACTCATTCAACACTACTCTAACATGGCATGAGAGCCAGAATCCATGAGGTCTCTCACGGCAAAAACATATCTCCCTCAAAGTTTCCAAATGTGAGAGTTTGAGCGTGGCCATCAATCCTGCTCTGCCTTCAGCCAGAGGAGTCACATACCTTTTATGCGTAACGGCTTCCAATTCAAAGATGTTGAAGTCCCAGCTCTCCTCATTATCAAGTAATTGAGAGATACAAGGGGGAACATCATTGATGGTTATTGGCATTGCAAGGTGACTGTGGCTCTGGTGCACATCTGAGCAAACAGATGGGATGGGGGAGGCTGGTTAATTGTGGAATCTTGAGCGCCCGGCTGTCTGTCATCATCTTCATGGTTACTACTAGAAAAAAAGTCTTATACCTGATTTTTCTGTTATTGAACTTCAAGAACCTCAAATAGAAAAATAATTCACTTTAACCCTGTTTAAATGTATAGAGATTTGCAATTCTTACTCTAACTGTGCTCAGAGAAGTAATTTTAATTAGGAGACTAGTTTTAAATGTAGACCATATTGATGCTTAAACTCAAATGGGACTAGCTGGAAGTAACACCTCCCAGAACAATAATCACAACAGCGGGGACAGCACAGGCTGGAGACAGGTTACAGTAACAAGTAGATAGATGAAAACTTACTCTTAGTAAACACATACTCATTTCCTGACAGCCTTCTCAAGCCATCCTGGAATAAAGGAAGATCCTGTTAGAAGTATGCTTTATATCCATTATCATTCTCTCTCTCTTTTTTTTTAATTAGTGAAAGAGAGTTGAATCCTGAATAACTCAACCAATCTGGAAGTCTAAGTTGAAGCAAAGCTCAAAATTAAATCAGAACAGTTATAAGACAGATGATACTCTCCCTTCTGTAACTATTAGCCCCAGAAAGTGGAGACCTGGGATAGAGTGGATGTGACTGCGTCAGGATGTGACTGTGACAGTCCTTGCTTCAGATCTTGACGGGACTGCCTCACCCTCAGAGGGACCGTGTTACTTATGTTTTCAGACTTACATTTTGAGGAGTTGAAGCCATCAGCCATATTTAGGGCATTACCTTCGAATATAAAGTTTTAAAAAGATTGAGCTATTTTTTGACTAACATCCCAACTAATTTTTCCCCAACTGTATTTTATGTTTTAAAACATGAGCATTGCTGCTTGCCTTTTAAAAAGGAGTTTCTGGGCTTGAGGTCCTTGGAGTGCAGCATTAAGAGAGTGGATGAAATTCAAATGCTTGGCCATGTCCTGGCTCTAGAACTAGTCCCCAAGTGTTCCTGAATCTCAGTTTCCTTCCCTCCACCTTCAATCTCTGAGTACCTAAATTATCTAGATCTTTGCTTAAAAGTCATTTAGAAATGCTTATTTGTCATTCCCAGATGATGTGTGCTAAGATTTAAAGTAGTATTAATTAACAAAGGACTCCCCTGAAGTTACAACTTGGATCTTTAGGCCAAGAGCTGAGTAAACATGGACGTAACAACAGCCACAACTGTCCTGCCTCTAAGGTGTGTATGGCAAGAGATTCTTGGTTTTCCTTGCTGTTCTCTTGTTCCACTTCCCCAAAACCACATAAAATTGAGGTGGAATCACGCACTGGTTCCTCACAGCATCCTCTGGAGAGGAAATCCAGGGTGGTATGGCAGTGATGTAGGAGGAGGGACTTGGACCTGGGGCCAAATTGAGGACTAGGTAAAACAGGTCCAGGGCAGAAGCACCTCCCCATAAACTATGCCCACCAGCATGCCACTGCAGATTACCACTGCAATGGAGACACCCAGACATTTCCACCCCTTTCCAGGGCAACAACCCAGAAGTTATCACCCTCATTCTGGAAATACCTGCCAAACCTGCCCCTTCATTTGCATATAATTAAAAGTGCATATAAAGATGAGTACAGCACTGCCTCTGAGCTGCTACCAGGGGCACACTGCCCATGGGGTAGCCCCGCTGTGCAAGGAGCAGTCCCTCTGCCGCTGCTGTACAACTGCTGCTTCAACAGAAGTTGCTGTTTAACACCACCGGCTTGCCCTTGATATATTTCCTCGGTGAAGCCAGGAACCCTCCCGGCTGGGCCCCAGTTTGAGGACTTGCCTTTCCTGCATCAGCAGTAGGGGAGGGAGGGAACGTGGCTTGCTCCCAGAACTAGACCCTTCCCACTGCAGCTCTATGGTGGCCACCTTCTTGCAGAGCCCTTGCCCGTGCTGCCTAGAAGCTGAGGTTTGCACTGCATTAGATGGAGTTCACAGGCCAGCCCAGGGGCAAGAAAGAAACAAGGAGGCCCTCGAGTTCCAGGTGGAGAATGGAGGGGAAAGTCAGTCAACATTCAGCATTTGGTGGCAGGGATGGACAGAAACCTTCAAAGTCAAACTCATACATGACCTCTGGACTTTTTTTCTAAAGAATTCCAGCTTCTGATGGGGAACTCAAATAAACGATTTGAATTTTTTTTCCTTTACTTGCTGATAGATGATTATGAAAGCCAAACAGATCACAGCAAAACACTAGAACAGGAGGAGTCCCTAGAAATCAGCTACTCTTGGTGGTGTAAATTGTGCTTTTTGGAATGTGGCAATGAGAGGTTCCTTCTTCCCTCTCCCTCCCTGAGCCAGAACAGCCCCATTCTGCTTTTACCTTACAAATGGAACTTCTATACACACTTTTATTTAAATAAAGGATCCTATAGTTAAGATTAAATGCTATAGTCTAACTATAAACCCTTTCATTACATGAGGAGTCTGAGGTCCATGGAAATGAAATCCAGTACTACACCAGATCAAGGGAAAGCAGGAGTAATCAAGAGCCTGCAAAGCTCCATCTTGTACATTGAGCCCTCCACCAGTTGCCCACTGACTCCCTGCAGTCATAGGAATTCTGAAACACTGTCCCCATGGCTGTGGTAGGTCAGCCTCGTGGAAAGACAAATGCAACAGTCACTCAAATACCACTACACATGTAATACATAAATTCCGATGCAGTTGCTTCTGGTTATGCTAACGTTAGTCTATACAGCAGGTACTTCTGCAACCACAGGTAACAGTTTCCACATCAGCTGCACTCGAGAGGCCCCGGATACCTCTCTTGCTTTTCAGGTTTTGCCTCATCACTCACAGTCATCAGGCCTCCAACAAGATCACTGGTGTGGGGATCTTCATCTTTGGTACCCAGCTGAGGGGAGTACAGTTCTGTGGTCCGTAAAATCTCTAGAACTCTGTCCAAGGCTTCCGCTACTGTGACTGGGCTGTTTTCTTGGGCTGCGTTGATTATATTTATAACCTGAGGGAGTGAAGAAAGAATACATCTGAGGACAATAGGTTCTACTTCCCAAAAGTCATATGTATGCCCAGAATCCAAAAGAAATCAGTGGGTAACCATCTCTTATTCAAAATGACCAGTGCTTTCACGGCACCGCCCTTCTTCCTGAAGCATGCTTTTCTCCCCGCGGGCTCCTGGTGAATGTTCTCCTACCTCAGTGACTAGGCTTCCTCAGGCTCCCTTGCGGATTCGCCTCCCCGGCCCTCCTCTACAGGTTGGAGTTGCTCAGAGACCTGTTCTGGGCCCCTCTCTCACTCTGTCACTTCCAGAAATGATATTTTGGTTCCATCACTTTAGACACCTATAATCCACAGCCAGGGACTTTCGATATACCTCCCAGCCCTCAACTTCCTTTGACCTCCAGGCTTGTATGTTCAATTCCCTCCCTGACATACCTACTGGAGTATCTCACAGGGCTGACACTAAACTGTGGTCTTGTTCCCTCTCCCCACAGAAAGCACATAAACACACACACACACACAATCACAGACAGAAGCTGTTCACCTTCTGTGGTTTCTACACTGCAATAGAAAGCATTTCTCTTTACCTCAAGTTCACACCAAAAACCTGGGAGGCTGCGCCTGACGTACTTTTCCTCATTCCTCTCCCACCCCTGGCAATATAATTCATCACCAAGTCCTACTGGTCTACCCCAAAATATGTATTGATCATTTCTCTCCACCTCCGCTGCTGTAATTCCAGCTCAGCTACTTCTAGAATAGCCCCCTAACTGACCTGTTCTCTTGCCACCTCCAATCCACTCTCTGCACAGTAGCTGGGTGTTCATTTCAACAGATATCTGGTCACATCGCCCACCCCCCACCTGAAACTCTCCAGTGGTTTCCAGTGCACATAAACTAAGATATAAACTCCTAACTATGTCCCTGTGGTCCAGAATGAGCTGAGCCCTGTACAACCTACATCTTCCTCCTCTCTCGCCTGCTTACCAAGCTCCGGCCACTCCACCTTTCTTTCACCTCCTTAAATGTTCCAGTCCCTCTTTGCCCATCGCAATGCTTTTTCCCTTGCTGTTCCTGCTACCTGGAGTCTTCTTCTCCTCCTCCTTCTCCTGAATAACATTTTATGCTTCAAGTCTTGCTTCAAACATGATTGAGAGTTTCCCTGACCACCCACCTCATCCAACCTACTTAAGGGCCCTACTCTAATTTTCTCTCACAGAATCCAGTTGTTTTCCTTCACTGCCCTGATTGTGACTTTTGTTACGTGTTTATTTGCCTGTTATTTGCTTCTTCCACTAGACTGAGCTCCATGATGTCAGTGCGATGTATTTTCAGAGCACAGCCCTGTGCGAGGGCCCCTGACTGCAGAGTGCGGGCAGCAGCCGCCACTCACCTTTGTGATGGGAGCCTCGATGGTCATGGAGTGGATCCTTGCCATGGACGGATAGCGACGATTCTGCAGGCTTGGTGCTAGAGAGAAGGCAAGAAAGCTGTGTCCAGTTCTGGTGCCTCAGTGTGGCTAAGTGCAGCAAAGGAGTCCCTTCATGGACCAGGGCCCACTTCTCACAGGACTATCCTCCCATCTAAAAAGCCATGAATTCACCCATCTCTTCTGCCAAGGCTGATAGCCCAACCTCTACTTGCTTGAGTCTGGAAAGGCGATCTGGCCTGGAACTTTGGAAGCAGGAGGGCTTGGTGAGCCCCAAGTCCAGAAGGAGAATTTCAGAGAAGGTTGATGGGGACCAAAAAGGCCTCATTCCAAAAGCCTATTGACCCCCACAGGGCTCACTTTCCCCCAGGTCACCCAAACCCAACTTTTGCAGTTCCATGACTTTCAGTCCTAAGCCGCTGGCCGTGTAACCAGATGACTGTGCAGCCAGCTTGGGAGGGGAGACAGTTCATGTTTAGGTTCAGGGCGGAGGATTGAGTCCATTCTCAGTCTGAATTAGGGCCAGTCACTCCGCTGCCCATGCCTTCAGGCTCTTAACTCCCAGAAACCCATGGAAGTTCTAGTTCAAATCTACAGAAACTTTAATTTTTAAAAAAAAAAAACTTTTTATTTTTCTGAATAGGTAATCTTTATACTTGGTTTAAGATGCCAAGGGTACAAGCTTGACTCGAAAAGCACTGTTCTCATCAGATCTTCCTACCACCCTCTCTGAGGCAGGCAGGAGGGGTAGAGTCCCATTTCATGGATGGGATCACTGAACCCAGCCCACATCAGAGCTTGCCTCCTGCTCAGCCACTCTGGGGTCTCCCCTGCTGCTGGTGTAGCAGCCATTGCAGACTTGCATGCTCTTCAGCCTCCACTGTGCCCACACTGGAGAGACAACAGTCCCCTTCAAGGTCCGCTCCAAAACCAGTGAGTCCAGTTCAAATTCCCTCAGCCCCTATCCTCTCAGTCTAAAAGATTCTATCTCTCCGCTCAGTCCATCTAAAATCTCTCGATTCATATTCTCTTTATATTACTGGTTTCCATCCCTCACATGCCCTGTGAATTATCACCTTGTCTCTAGCATCTTTGGTCCTTGCTATGTCAGCCACTTTTTTTTTTTTTTTTTTTTTTGAGACGGAGTTTCACTGTTGTTGCCCAGGCTGGAGGCACGATCTAGCTCACCACAACCTCCACCTCCCGGGTTCAACCGAGTCCCATGCCTCAGCCTCCTGAGTAGCTGGAATTACAGACATGCGTCATCAAACCCAGCTAATTTTGTATTTTTATAGAGATGGCGTTTCACCATGTTGATCAGGCTGGCCTCGAACTCCCAATCTCAGGTGATCGGCCTGCCTCAGCCTCACAAAGTGCTGGGATTACAGGCATGATCCACTGTACCTGGCCTATGTCAGCCACTTTAATACTCAGTCTTCCCACTGTGTACTGAAGGACTGGAAGGTCCCTCCCTTGTCCTTTCTGTTGACTCTCTTAAGTTACCAGCCTCATCTCTCTTCTATCACAGGCACTAACCATCCCCTCCTCACACCCCAGAACCTGTCCTCCCATTTGCCAAATAAAAACCAAATGAGTGAGTGAAATGTACTAGTCTGTTGTCTGCTCTCTAGCTCTGAAATCCATAGCATCTAACACTGCTGGCCACTTCCTTTCTCAGTCCCCTCTTGTTCTTGGTTCATGTGACACTGCACACACATGGTCACCCCCAGCTCTTCTGTCCCCTTCACTGGCCCTATTTCCACTGCCCACCCCTTGGCTGAGACTGTGCCTTCAGGCTCAGGCTTAGACCCTCTGTCCTTTCACTACATGCACATGAACACACACCCCTTGGAGATGTTCTTCTGCCCCTGGCTTCACCTGTCACCACTAGGACTGCCGAGTCCACATCTATAGCCCTGAGTACCAGGGTTGCAGGTTAGCTTCCTAGCCATCTCCATTAAAATAAGATTCATCATCTTCTCCTTAACCCCCAACCTAGCAAAACCTGGAGATGTTCCCATTTCCGTAAATATGACTTAAAATTTCCCAGACACCGAGCAATGAAATGTCACAATCGTCTTTGACTTTTCCATCTCCCTGCAAATCCAATAGTTTACTTAGGCCTGGCTGATGGAACTCAAAAAATGTTTTGGTAAATCCTGCTTTGCAGGACAAAAACATTTTTGCTAAATTCTGCCTCACAATTTGTCTGTGACATTTTATTAAGAATTGAGCGCATGTAGCTGGTACACTGAAAACTAGGTTCGTGTTGGCAGTTGGGAAGCCAGGACTGGCTGCCTCTCTGCCTCTAGCACCCAAGAGTGACCGTGTTCAGCTACTAAAACTCTGAGCTGCCTGGGTGGTTATGGCTCAACATGCTTCAAGCCATCAAGGAACAAGCATGGAGTCCCTCCAAAGAGAGGACCAAGACTACAGCATAAGATTTTTCAAAATAATTATTAAAAACCCTAAAACCTTTCAGCTTATTGAAAAAGAAGTCGGTGTTGTTGAACTCTTACTCTTTGGAGTTTATACACTGATGCATTTTTTAACATATTCTTCCATCATTTTCTACATTTTAAAAAGGTCAGAGGAATCTGAAAAATGTCTTACCATCACTGCCTCGAGATGATACCGATTTCACGTCAATGGACTCTTTCCTCCTGTTCTTATATCTGAATGAATGAGGCTCTAAGGATTTCAGATTAGAAAGGGAAGGTGATTAGTTTTCTGTGTATTCACAGAAGAGATTCAAACATGTTTTTGCTTTATTCTCTAAAGAAAACAAGGTTACTTTTTAAGCACTATAAAATAATTTTAAGAAATCAACCACTTTCTTTTCAAATCATGAAAGACACAAAAATTACAGTCATTAGTTAAATGATGGTTTTTTTATTTTATTTATTTATTTATTTATTTTTTTTTTTGAGATGGAGTCTCGCTCTGTCTCCCGGGCTGGAGTGCAGTGGCCGGATCTCAGCTCACTGCAAGCTCCGCCTCCCGGGTTTATGCCATTCTCCCACCTCAGCCTCCGGAGTAGCTGGGACTACAGGCGCCCGCCACGTCGCCCGGCTAGTTTTTTGTATTTTTTAGTAGAGACGGGGTTTCACAGTGTTAGCCAGGATGGTCTCGATCTCCTGACCTCGTGATCCGCCCGTCTCGGCCTCCCAAAGTGCTGGGATTACAGGCTTGAGCCACCGCGCCCGGCCAAATGATGGTTTTTTTAAATGGTGCCATGTTACATCATAGTAATATAGCTTAGTATCAAGGGTTATTTAGTTCCATGAATGTAATTTTGAAAATAAACATTAGGCTGGGTGCGGTGGCTCACGCCTATAATCCCAGCACTTTGGGAGGCCAAGGAGGGCGGGCAGATCACCTGAGGTCAGGAGTTCGAGACCAGCCTGACCAACATGGAGAAACTCTGTCTCTACTAAAAAAAAAAAAAATACATAAAATTAGGCTGGGCACAGTGGCTCACGCCTATAATCCCAGCACTTTGGGAGGCTGAGGCGGGCAGATCACAAGGTCAGGAGTTCAGGATACCAGCCTGACCAACATGGTGAAACTCCACCTCTACTAAAAATACAAAAATTAGCCAGGCATGGCTGAGCGTGCCTGTAATCCCAGCTACTCAGGGGACTGAGGCAGGAGACTCGCTTGAACCCAGGAGGCGGAGGGGTTGCATGCAATGAGCCAAGATCATGCCATTGCACTCCAGCCTGGGCGACAGAGCAAGACTGTCTCAAAAAAACAAACAAAAATTAGCCAGGCGTGGTGGTGCATGCCTGTAATCCCAGTTACTCGGGAGGCTGAGGCAGGAGAAACGCTTGAACCTGGGAGGCGGAGGTTGCAGTGAGCCGAGATTGTGCCACTGCACTCCAGCCTGGGCAACAAGAGTGAAACTCTGTCTCAAAAAAAAAAAAAAAAAAAAAAAAAACAATTTAAGAAAATAAACATTAAAACTTGAGGGACATTCTCGGGGGAACTATTGAACTAGTAAAGGTGGAACAATTATAATCTAAACACCATAGCTATAGCGCCTTATCTTAAATAATCTAACTTAAAATATTTATTATACTATCTCCTTTCCTAATTTTTATCTTCCAAATTCCACCTTAGTAATTTTCCTATCATTGCATATAAGTTTCAATATATATTTTCAAAATTATAAATAATAGTACTTTAAATCTTTACTTGAAAGACAATATATTCAACTGGATAGGGAAGGCTGTTAAATGGGGATATTTGAGGAAATATAATACTAATGAAACCTATAGAGATTTAAATTAAGAAATTAATTCAAACCAATTTGGGCACCTCTGAAAAGTCAGACCTCTAGATGGTCTTCTAGATTCTCTTTAAGGATGGATTTCATCAAATGATGCATACTGCTGATCACAGGAAAGGAAGAAAACAGTTTCAGATTCCCCCAAAATTTCAACAACTCAACTCTCACCCTTGTCCCTATCTTCCAGGGTGGTGGGGGCAGGCAACCATTTAAATAATTTTGGCCTAAGTCTTTGCAGACTTGAATTTAACACCGAAAATGCACGGTCTTGTTAATGTAAAAACTAACAAAAAGCATATGCCACCAGTGAGCGCCGAGATATAAAAAATGACAAGGCAGCAGTGTTGGCTTCAGAAACACACATTTTCAGTGCATTTGCTTCTTGTGAGAGTAACTCATAAGCGAGTAGAGAAATTTAACCGTAACACAGGATTACTCCTCGCTAGGCTAAGAGAGGAGGCAGACATGCAAATTTCAGCAGGAAGAATGCACTTCTCAGATGCCAATAAAAGGATCCTATTCCAAGAAGAAAAAAAAGATGCAATAATTCTTCTTTAAGAATTGCCTAGTGACACGAGGTGCAAGAAGCCTAGTAGTTAAGGAAACCAGCTCCAGAGCCAAATCGCCAAGATTCAGATTTCTACTGTGCCACTCAGTAGCTGTGTAATCTTGGGAATGTTACTTCTCTGGGTCTCATTATCCACGTCTATAAAGTGGGGGTAATGATAGCATCTCATTTATAGGCTGTTTTGAGAAATAAGTGAGTTAATATATGCCTAGCATTTAGAACAGTGTCTGCCACATAGTGAGCATGTAGTACATGGGGGCTATTAATTACATCTGTTCATTTGCATATATGTCTTTAGACACGTGATCATGTTACATTGTTCCACTACTTACTGTTTTCACTTTATAATGTCTTAGACACTCTTCTAGATCACCTTGTTAACCATTTATTTTGGTGTCCTAAAAACCTGATTCAACTAAAAAAATTATTAAATCAAAAATTAAAACTGAATTACTTTTATACAACATGAAGTGAAGGTGGAACTATTATAAAGTTAATCTGAGCACCACAGCTATAGCGCCTTACCTTAAATAATCTAACTTAAAATACTTATTATACTATCTCTTTTCCTAATTTTTATCTTCCAAATTCTACCTTAGTAATTTACCTATCCTTGCATATAAGTTTCAATATATATATTTTTTTCAATTATCTATAAATAATAGTACTTTCAATGATATTGTTGGGATCATGGCATTTCTGAAACCCTGAGAAACTAATACTGCTCACTTGTGAGACACTTGGTTTAGCCTATTCAGGGACTTCATAATCATGTACAGTCCTAGCATTTATTTGTTTACCAAGTAATAAATTAAATCTAACTTAAAGATTTAAGATGAAATTCAAGATTCAAGAACCAAAAATTCCTCAAAATGTAGTTTCTAAACAAAATTAAAAGTAGAGAGGTTAGTTTCAAGGCTATGGCCCAGGCTGACTGGTTGAATTCTAAGTCGTTCATTAGAAATTATTCAAAGATGGATGATGTTTATTCTTTCTGATTTTATCTCAGTTAATATTAAGAGAGTCTATAGCAATAGAAGTGATTAAAAGTTTGGAGAAATTATCCTTCAATAAAGGTTAAAGTAAGGCCACATAATTAAATAATTCATTGGTCATTCTTCCAACAGATACTTATATGAATTAGAAACTTAAGCCAGAGAAAGGATAAAGGACATTTAAATAGCTGTACTCTGTGGCAAAAAGGAATACTGTGCCACCAATTGAAAAAAAAAAAAAAAAAAAAAACAGCTCCACTTACTGAGTGCCTACTTTGTGCCAGGCATTGTGCTATGTACTTTAAATAATTATCTCATCCAACAATTACAACAATTCTCAAAACTACATAGGGCTATCCCCATTTTACTGATAAGAAATTTAAGCATGGAGAGATTTTGTAGGTAGCCCAAGATCAAAGAGAGAATAAATGGTGGAAACTGTACTTCCAAGATGGAATGGTTTCAATTTACCAATGTTTGCTGAGTATTTGCAGAGGGTCTATTACGTACAAGGCAATGCTGGGCACTGCAAAGGACACGAAAATGCTTAGAACAGTTTCTGGCACCCAGAAGCTCCCAAGTTAGTTAAAATAATACCCCCGCTCAAGTGTTACAAGAAATTAACTAAAATGTATGTGTGTGCGTGAGGGAGAGAGAGAAAATGCACCGGTGTGTGAAGTGTCATTATGTTATTCCAGACTGGTCATGTCTAGAAAGGTTTCAGAAAGGGGGAAGGAAGGTACCAGTTAAATGCCAGTTACTGCTAAGCATTATACATTTCCTTCTTTAATCCTCATTAACAATGAGATGGGCTTTTGTTAATTCATTTTACAATGACAAAAATTGAAACTTAGAAAGAACACATGAAATCTTTCTAAGTATGCGAGATGTGATCCACCTCATCAAGAAGAGAGACTAAACACTTAGCCTAGGGTCTGGCGTTACGCATTAGTGGCTAGGAAAGCCACCAACAGGGCAAAGAATGTTGCAATTCTTGCAGGAACAAAAATCTTAAATTCTTGGTAGCAGACTGATTTTTTTTTTCCTCTAACGATCAGAGAATTCCAGACTTTTCCGCTTGTAGAAGCCATCAGGTCCAGCTCCTCTTTTTAAGGAGGAAGCCAAGAACCAAGCAGAGTCTTGCCCAGCATACGAAATGAGAGAGTAGGAAACTGAATAGGAACTTGGAGCTTCTGCCTCCCAGGCCAGGACCTAGTGACATTTTCCAACTATACAGTCACCAATTACTGCAAAGAAAAGGGAGACTGGACATGGTTGAGCAACCACCATATTGTCACCTGTGTCATATTCAACCAGTGTCTCCCCTAGACTTTTGGCCCACTCTCTTGGGTTTACGTGTCCTACATGGTATCTAGCCAAGAAAAGAAAAACAAGATGGGGAGGGCATTCAGTAGATAAGGTTGCCATAAAGGAAGATTCAAGGAAATTTTAAGGGATTTCTGTTTTTCTTCTGGCTTGTCAACCTTGTGATATGAGCATGCGGATTTTGGCACTCCACATTCTGGGGTGGGAGATGTCAACTTAGACTTCTTCAGAGAAATTTATACATTTGAACCCACAACTGCTTCCTAAGTATGTTAGAGTTCAATTGAAGTATTCTCACCTGTCTGAGAATTGTCTCCTGAATCACGATGAATCTTGTGAATCTAAAGTCGTTCAAAAGTTTGGTAAAACAAGAGAAAGATTTTAAATATGCCATTTGCTATATTTCTCATTAAACAATTTAGTTAAAAAGCTCTGAAGACTTGAAGAAAGCAAGAAGCTGCACATATAATATGAACAGATGAAAGACATACACCAAGTGGTACTACTCCAAAGGCTCTGTTACTTTCAGACACTTATAGAACGGTTGAGCCTGAGAGCAGGAAGGTACCCAAGGCATATACTCTCTAGACAGGACATCTACTTTTCCAGTCAGCTACTGTCTCATTTTGACAGCCTACAGAAATGCAGAAAGATAAAAGATATAATTAAATTTTGTTTTTTTATAAGGCTAACATATAACCTGTTTGTGTCAGATATGTTATAAAATTTTTCTGTGCTCCAGAGTAATCTGAATTTAAGCCTAGGAGTTAAAAACATTTCCTGCAAAGCTCTTCAAATGCTCAATTATAGACAGTCAATTTATAAAATGTTTTCTCAGGGTGAGATCTGAACTTTAGATGCAGTTTTGCACCTAGTTCTTTCTCATTACCAATTTTTTTTGTTGTTAATGATTTTGTACTAATGCTCAATAAATATCTGTCAAATGACAAAATGAAGTCATTAACACCAGAAATAATAAGTGTGCTTCCTTTGGGATCCTGCATTTCTTGTTTTATAACTGACCCCAACACTGTTAGTGGGGCACATTTAGTTCTATCAAACTTATAATCATGCTGCTTCACTGCTAAATCCACCTACTTTCAAGTGCTCAGACCATTACATCTTTGTAGCCACTCAATGAATGGGGTAGGTTAACTTGAAAAATAAGACAGATGAGCATGTAGGATGTCTGCAGAGGCAGATTAATATGGCTTAGCAACATCAACTGTAATAGCCAGAAATCCTGTCTGTGGAGGCCAAAGCAACTCTATGTTGGATGCTAATCCGCCATGTTGACTCCTGATAAACCCCAGTTCTGGGATGGCCTCCAAGATTACTATTTTATCTACTGTTCCTTGTGTAAGAAGAGCATGTACTTACCGTAAATCCTGCCCTTACATCAGAACCACCTTGACCATAAATCCTGCCCTTAGGCAGATTCACATAGCATTCTTGGCTTTCCCTACAAGTGTCCTACACACTCCTTTCCTCTGGTATGTAAGTGCTGGGTCTGTGGGTAATGGAACAGGGATCCATTATCTTGTCTTGCCACCATCCAATGCACAGACGTGGCTTCTGTTCATAAGTTCCTATTAGATGTTTCTTTCCGGGGAATGGGATTCATTAGCCTCTTTCTTTGGCCTCTCAGCTTCCTCGGACTTTGGGGTAGGTATGCACAGGCCTGCCTACCCTGACATGTGTGGTAAGCCAGGCCAGGAGCTGAGAGACCAAGAAATGGAGGAAATCTTGTGGTGGGCATCCACTTTTACGTGGAATGCTGTGGCTCACATTTCAGATGACTGTGGACTACCCTGTGAGTGTGGGGATGACTGCAAATGCCAGTGGGTTTAACTGAGTGCCATCCATCACACTGTGGTCTGGAAGGGTGGTGGGCAGCCAATGCGGTAAGATGACTGCCTCTCAGCGGAAGCCAGCCGGCAGCAGACGCAAAAGTAAAACAGCCGGCCAGGCGCAATGGCTCACTCCTGTAATTCCAGCACTGTGGGAGGCTGAGGCTGGTGGATCACTTCAGGTCAGGAGTTCGAGACCAGCCTAGCCAACATGGTGAAACCCCCTTTCTACTAAAAATACAGTATTAGCTGGGTGTGGTGGCGGGCACCTGTAGTCCCAGCTACTCAGGAGGCTGAGGCAGGAGAATCACTTGAACCTGGGAGGCAGAGGTTGCAGTGAGCGGAGATCGTGCCATCGCACTCCAGCCTGGGCAACAGAGCGAGACTCCGTGTCAAAAAAAAAAAAAAAAAAAAAAAAAGTAAAACAGCTTCAGTAGGAATTACAATTAGGAAAAAGTTTTTTTTTTTTAAGGGCCCTACAGTCAAAAGTAAACTTAGTTAAAACTGAAATTTGGGCTGCATATGTATACATATGTATTAAGGCCTGTGCACTCTGTAAAACTTCTGAGTCCACCGAATTGTGTTTCTCCATTTACTTCTGTCTGTTCCTCCTTCCTCTTGCCACACGAGGGATCTAAAAAAAGGAATCTCCAACAGCCTGGGATCCCTTGGGGAAAACAGACGGCATCAAAGACGCCTCTTTTGGGGAAGAATCTCTTTTTCCTCATGAAACCCAAGAGTAGTAAGCAGACAGATTCTACTCAGGTCTAAAACTGCACTCTTTTGCATTGTGTTATCTGATCTCTGGTTAGTGTGTGGGGAGGTGGGGGGTGGGGCACAGAGATTACTTTGTACTGTGAGAGTTGTTGACCTTGTCTGTAATGGCTAGCAGTCACAGGCAACAGCTATAGCATTAGAAGTGGCTGACAGCAGTTGTTTATAGCAAGTGGTTATTACTCCAAGGGCTACTTGTTTCTTGGCATGTTTGGATAAAAAAAGTGTGGTTTAGGCCCCAAAACTTCCATGCTTTCTTGGCCCTATTCCTTAAAGCCAGTAATAAAAGAATATCCTGGCACCCTGAAGTCAGTAATATAAGAAACAAGCTAAGTTGAAGAGAAGACACTTTTCCTGGCAATCTTGTTTTCAGATAATGCTATTTAGGTCTAAGTTCTGTGCCTTTGAGATGTAAATCTTCTCTACCTTGTTTCATCTGAGTCATGTCTTTGGGTAGGTTGTGTAAAGGTGGGAGAGAGCTATTTGAGAACTGGCAAATGAAGAATCTTGTAAATCTATAAGATCTGCTTCTGTTTGTGTGTATGTCTATATATATTTAGTGTGTTGTGTATGTGATAGATCATTACCAAAATATATGACAGAGCTCTAATTTGGCTTACAGAAAAAGTAAGTTCTGGCTGAGCACAGTGGCTCACGCCTGTAATCCCAGCACTTTGGGAGGCCGAGGCAGGTGGATCACCTGAGGTCAGGAGTTTGAGACCAGCCTAACCAATATGGTGAAACCTCGTCTCAACTAAAAATACAAAAATTAGCCAGGCAGGGTGGTGTGCGCCTGTAGTCCCAGCTACTCAGGAGGCTGAGACAGGAGAATTGCTTGAACCCAGGAGGCGGAGGTTACAGTGAGCCGAGATCGTGTCACTGCACTCCAGCTTGGGTAACAGAGCAAGACTCTGTCTCAAAAAAAAAAAAAAGTTATTATCAGAAATATAAAAACTGACTCACATACCTTTTAGTTCACCTAACTTTAGTAATCTTTCAAATAAAACTAATTTCAAAGTTCTTTTCAGTAATTTGAAATCTTAAAGTCTGTTATGTTAAATTAAGTAATCCTAGGATTTTACATGGAAATTAGGGTTACTAAGAGTTAAAGCAGTAGTTAATATATGTAATTAAAACTACTAGATATAAGAGAAACAATTCTATATCAAAGTGAATAAAGAAAGATGTGTTTTGGTAAAGAAGTTTATTAAAAACATGAAGATGAAGTTTTTGCATAAAGGAAGAGTAACTACATAGTTTAGAGACTATTTAAAGGTTGTTTTAAAATGAATGAAAAATGATACAGATAAAACTCGATGGACAGAAAGGGAAAGGATAAAAGGATAGAGAATGAGGAACTTTTGATTGATTCCTGGGCGGCCGCGTGATCACCTATGGCATGGAGCCGTAGCTGTGCTGTGCTCAGTTACTAAAAGGTAAGAGTGGAAGGTACCAGTGGAACTCAGAGCCAACTCCTAAGGAGTTGGTATAACTCGATACGTAAATAAATGCAAACCAATAAGGAAAAGTGAAATATTCAGTCCCTTGGTTATTTTCTATCAAAGCTAAAATAAGAGTGCCAGATTGGGCCTTGAGGCTGGACCAAGCTCAACTGTGGGTCCGTCTGAGCTCAGATCACTAGCCTCAAAGCTATCTACAAGGGGAACATAATGACAGGGCAACAGAAAGTATCTCTGAGACCTGTGGTTGCCAAGAAGGTAGTCAATGTGGGGGAAGGGCAAAACCAAGTCACTGCTGAAACCAGAGGGTACTGTGTGAAGGAATTGTTCCCTTTTGTAGATAGGTATCATTAGCTCCCTGGGTAAACCTTTTGTTGAATTGTGAGAGTAACTAATTTGGAGCAGTGTCTTTGGTTTTAAATGCTGCAGAGTGGAAAAATGTGTTTGGGTTGATGCAGGATCCCCAGCTCACTACTGAACCATCACAGATGGTTATATGTGATCCAGACACATGGGAGATTATTCCTGAGGGAACAGCCAGCCTGGTGGACTGGATAAAAGCCTCTGTAAGATCTGTTTACCCTGAGAAGGGGGTCAGCCCCAATGCTACGTGGAGTACCCCAGATGAAGCAGCTGATATGCTTTGTCTATAAGCCATGTGGGACTGGCTTTATGACAGGGATATTCACCCCTTCAATGTGCCCACTACCCAGGTCATGGTGAATGCTGTGGTTAAGCGTGTGTGTCTGGTGACGGGGTGGGGGGTGGAAGGGACTTTTGCATGCGCACTTCATTACTGATGCAAAATTAAAAGTTCAGGAAGCCTCAAATTTGCTGTCTCAACTTCCCCTCATGGTTCTTACAAATGCTAATAAAAACATTAGAATAATTACAAGAGCGTGGGGAATGGCAAAAAGGAGGGTCAAAGGACTTATCCTAGGGAGGTGAAAATTTTAAAAGTTACTAAAAAAAGGTAAATTTTAAAAAATTGATAGGGGTGAAACTAAGAGAAGAAAAGAAAGGGAGTCATGGAATTTATCCCAGCAGGGTGGAAATCTTGGTTATTAAGAAATTGAATTGGCTGGGCATGGTGGCTCACACCTATAATCCCAGCACTTTGGGAGGCCGAGGCAGGCGGATCACAAGGTCAGGAGATTGAGACCATCCTGGCTAACACGGTGAAACCCTGTCTCTACTAAAAATACAAAAATTAGCCGGGTGTGGTGGCAGGTGCCTGTAGTCCCAGCCACTTGGGAGGCTGAGGCAGGAGAATGGCATCAACCCAGGAGGCGGAGCTTGCAGTGAGCCTAGATCGGGCCACTGCTCTCTAGCCTGGGCAACAGGGTGAGACTCCGTCTCTTTAAAAAAAAAAAAAAAAAAAGGAAATTGAATTAATTGAAATTGATAGGTTCAAACAAACTTCTTAATATAACACTACCAAACACTGGATGGACCATAATGAGCCCCTGCTTTTCTCCCAACATTACAGGAACCCAAACCAATTTTCTGTATTTACTCTAGATTGGACAATACTTTTTTGAAAAATCAAAAGGTAAAGATTAAAATGAGAAAAGTGATCAACAATTGCCTGGGGCAATATTGAGGTAATTAATCAAGACACACTGACCAAAGTGCCCAGGTCCCTTGGCTCAATCCCCTGCTGCAAACCCAAAGCCTTTTTGACAAGATAGTAAAATGGTCTAGGGGTGAAAAAGAGAAGTTCCTGGAACCAGAACATAAAAATATAAGGGTTGATAGAATTATGAAAGTTGAAATGTTTAAATAGGCTTTATGTAAAGTGGTTATAATCTCCTTTCCCTAAATGTTTTATGAAAATGGATATTACATCTGACTGCTGAAACATTTCACCTACCTAGTACTACAGAAGAGACGGCATGCAAATCTGCCCTTTGAGCAATATTAATTGGACATGCTAAATGGGATTAAGACTGCGTGAGCCCACAGAATGTAGCATGCCAGAGTGCTTGTAGGGATAAATTCTTCACTCGACAGCCCTTAGTGAATCATTTACTAGGGCGTATGGGGGTAATCCCAGAGAAACACTCTGATGGGGATTGCAGTGCCCGAAAAGAGTCCCATGATAAAATGGAAATGGTTTACATAAGATCTTGCTACCTGGAGAGTACAAGGAGGAGATACTCATGAGCAGAGAGCCTCTTTTTTCCCTAGAACTGACTCTGAAACTGTGTGAGGAGCTGCTGGATTCTACGGTGCCCGACAAACAGCGCCCTCATCTGACTGACAAAGAGCTGCTTGGTTTGTGGGTGACCGTTCCATGATGAACGGGCAATGTCCTGTTTGGAAGACTGCTACTCTGATTGTAAAGGATACTTTTGTGAGCAAAATTTACTTCTTCCCTCTACCTGAGTTCTCCAGAATTTGGAAACTTCATGAGTATTCTTATTTTATGGCAATGTAGTTATTTGCATAAATTTAGTAAGAATCTGTTTTGTAAGAGGACACAATTGGAAACACTGCTTATTTCACCAAGGCTTTGACTAGAATCACGTGTTTTCAGATATAACCAGACTGCTTTGAGGAATTGACACTGACTTTACAGAGCCGATAAAAAGTCCTTTGGAAAGACTAACTTGGTATGTTATCTAAATGGTTCCCTTACAAGGTTCCTGGCCTGTGGTAAGTAAATAATACCACTTTCTGACAGGCCCAGGAACCAAGATATTTTGAGAACTAAAGAAGAGAGGAATTTGTACAGGTATAGTACCTATGTATAGGTATTACAAGCATAGTCTAACGGGGAATCCTTAGTCTCAAGGCTTTTAAAATGTCAAATCCAAAATTCCTTATAAAGTTCCAGCAAAGCCAACTGAAAAGAAGCCTATATGACCAATAACTATTCTTGCTACACTTCAGGCAAATAATTAGGCCAAGTACAGTGAGACTAACATTTATTTTGCAAATAAAGCAAACAAATTGGTCCTAGAACTTTTTTATTTTTTATTTTTCATTATTCCTGAAATACTAAGGTACTATAATTTATCCTTGGTAGAAATAGGGAAACTGGAGAGAGAAAAACTTAGATTCTAGTCCAACCACTATTTCTCTTTTCTTTTTTTTTTGAGACAGTCTCACCAGTCTCACTCTGTTGTCCAGGCTGGAGTGCAGTGGTGCAAACTTGGCTCACTGCAGCTTCTGCCTCCCAGGTCCAAACTATTTTTGGGTCTCAGCCACCCAAGTAGCTGGGATTACAGGCCTGCGCCACCACACCCAGCTAATTTTTCTAGTTTTAGTAGAGACAGGGTTTTCCCATGTTGGTCAAGCTGGTCTCCAACTCCTGAGCTGAAGCAATCTGCCCTCCTTAGCCTCCCAAAGTGCTAGGATTACAGGCTCCACCGTACCTGGTCCTGAAATACTGTTCTTGAGTTTTTATTATTTGCCTACAATTTGGGCTAAACCTGAATTATTTCCTGGCTACAACAAGTCTCTAAAGAAGAACTAAGTTTTAATTTTCTTCATGACGCCTTTAGTTGGCTAACAGGCTTTTTTGTTGTTGTTCTGGCACACGAATTCTCTTTCAATTGTCATTACATTTCTACTATTCAAATGATTAATGTTAAGTATCTCTCATTGTCTTACTACTTCTGAGAAAACTGAAGTCATGGTATTTCTAAGACTAGAGATGATCCAACAGACTGTGAACCTCCCTCATTTGGTATTCCACTGGGCCTGACCTGTTTTCCATTGCCAATGTACTGCTACTAAAGCTACAGCCACCCTCCCTGCAGGCTAAGAGACCATCACGGAAGAGGAAGAGTGCATGAGATCGTAAGAGCTGGCTTTGGGAGGCTGGAGTGTGGAAGCCAAAGCAACTCCATCTTGGATGCTATTCTGCCATGTTGTCTTCTGATTAACCCCAGTTCTGAGAAGGCCTCCAAGATTCCCAAATTATCTATTGTTCCTTGGGTAAAAGCACATACATACTGTAAACACGACTATTAGGTCAAACAACCGTGATGTTATCATACTTCAATTGTCCTACACATCCCTCTGAATCACCCTTTCTGCATGGCATATAAGCCCTGGGTCTGGGGGTAATGGTGCAGGGATTCACCATCTTGTCTCACTGCTGCCAGAGACACAGACAGGGCTTCTGTTCTTAAGTTTGTATTAATGTTCCTTTCTAAGAAACTAGAGTTGTCAGTCTCTTTCTTTGGCCTCTCAGCTTCCTCAGACTTTCCGGGGTAGGTCTGCATAGGCCTGCCCACTGCAGAACACCATCTATGACAGATACAGGTAAAAGGTTTCAGCTTGACTGAACCACTGAAAAATCATCACATAAAACTGAAGTGTGAAAATAGGATTTTCTACCAACTCGTCTGCTCAGTCCATTCCACATAATTACAGAAACAATTACATGACCAACCTGTGTGATATCTTGGTCGAAATGTGACTAAGGGCTGTGACTCATTTATCCCATAATTATGGGACATTTTTATTTCTTCTGTGAAGAACTGTTTCATGCTTTCCTTCAGGGATAAAGACCATTTGCTATACAGCCACTTACTGAGCTTGGTGTGAATTTTTTATATGATACCAAACGAATAAAACTTTTGCCTTGCAAATTGTTCTTTCAAATAGCTTTAACACAAAAACAAGTGATTTTTAAGTGCTTAGCTTTTCTTTCTGAATCAAGATGCATCTCTCCTTTAGAAGCTGTGTCCCATGGCTCCCCATGTTATTTAAAAACAAAACAAAAACAAACAAAACACAACAAAAAACGCTTTCTCACGTATCGTCTGCCCCTTGGGCCAGCTTATTGGCTCATGGAGCTCTTGCGATGTCAACATGGGTTTTGTGTTCTGTCTAGAGTGGAGCCAGCTAAAGCACAAGGCCAGTAGGTGCACATGTACATCCTGCTTTCGGGATGGAAATGTACCCCAGCCACTAGGTACAGGAAGAAGCAGGGATGACAGGTACCAATTCCATCTGCTGAGATGGCTCTGGTCCGTTCTTCTCCACATATAATGTGGCATTTGGCACTTTGAGCTGAACACCACCCCCCTCCCGCCCCCCCCACACAAACTAGCTCACCTGCCTCTGCTGGGCTCTCTGCATGCCTATGGCTAGCAACCCAGCATGGAGATAACTCCTTGCTCTATAAGCAGAGACTCTTCCTGGCTGCGGCAGCATCTGCCGTCAGGAACCCTATTTTGGGACCAACTTAATGATGCTCTGTGCCGAGAGCAGGGCCAACAGACCTTTCCCTGTCACATCCCAGCAGTGTTGGGTTTTCACTGAAGCTGACTCCGATTATCCACGTACCTCTTCCAGATACCCCCACTGTACAACTAATGATTCACTTGGATGACAAAATTCTCCTAGAACCAGAATTTTCCTGTGGACCCTACACTTACCAGTCATTTAAACACAGTAGGAATTATTCTAAAATTATTTCCTTCTTAATACTCAGTTGAGTTCATTGGGAGAATAGATATGGAATGAGTGGGTCTGTGGTTTGGCATTCTCTCTGGTAGGCAGCCAGGGGGATGAACTTTGCTCCACAACCATCTCTTATGTGTTTCCCACATGCTGGCAGCATGACATCTGCAGTCTAATCATGATGGCACTCTTGCACAAGGGGAGGTATCCTCATTGCTTGGAACAGGCAGGGAAGCTGAGGTTTAAGAGGTTAAGAAACTTGCCCAAGCCACAAAGGTAGTACGCAGAGCCAATTTTAAATGCGTCCCTCTGGCTCTAAAACCATGTGCTCTGCCACACTGCTGTTTACAGTGAAGCCCAGAAGGGGCGTGCCAGGTCTGGGCTTGTTAAACTGGGGTCAAGGAAACACCCCTGCATTAGTGCGGGACATCTCTCTGAAACAGTTTTCCTTGAAATTTTGGGGGGGAAGTGAGTATCTCTTATCAAAAGGTTTTGTCATGTGCAAGCTAACTCAAAGCGAAGGGACGGGGATTCAATGGCATCAATGTCCCATGCCAGTCAGTCTCTCTGTAGTGTGGTACATGTTTCTCCTCTTGTAAAAGCTTAAAATGTAGAATATTCTCATGTGCAGCAGTGACTGGGAAGTTTGATTTTGTGTGTTACTGGGGAAACTGAAGGCTTTAGTGCTCAGTTTGTGCAATGTGAATACTGCTGTCCTTGGCCTGTGAAACTCTTTGCCAGAGCTCAAAGCTGGGATTCCTCAGCAAGTCCTTGGAGGCTTACTGCTTGTTTCAGGGAGAAAAATAATTTCAAATCTTCAATTACTTAAAAATATTGTAAGTTGCCACAAATTTTGCTGTCCTTGTGCTAAATGCTTTGTTTACAAACATCTGATTTTGCTTGGTTCTAAAAAGCACTATGAATTCCGAGTTATGTATTTGTGTGTATGTGTGCATGATTTCAGGGTCATTTGTCTCTTAAATAATCATTTAAAAATCCTATTTATCTACACACCCACCAGAATGTCTAAAATTAAACAGAAGTTTTGTCAAGGCTATGTAACAACTGGAACTCTCATACATAGTTGGAGGGAGTATAAAATTGTACAACCACTTTGGAAAAAAGGCCTGCCAGTTTCTTTTAAAATTAGCCATCCACCTACTACACAGTCCAACAGTCCCACTCCTAAGTGTTTACTCAAGGCAAACAGAAGCATATAGTCACAAGAAAACTTGTCTAAGAATGTTCAAAGCAGCCAAAAGCTGGAAACAGCCCTGGAGTCCATCAGCAGAAGTAGATTCTCCACACTGTGATAGACTGATGCAAAGGAATATTCAGTAATAAAAAGGAAAAAAAATGATACATACAGTGCAGATGAATCTCAAAAACATTATGAGTGAGAGAAGCCAACCCCGACAGTATACACTCAAGCTCTAATCTATGGTTAAGTAATTCAGAAAAGTGGTCACCTCTAGGGGCGAGCAGGATGGGTGGGCAGAGATAGACTGAAGGGGCATGAGGGGACTTTCGGGATGGCGAGGTTTGGTATTGTGATGGGACTGAGGTTCCAGTATTATATGCTTTGTCAAAACTCTAGGAAGGGATTGCTGACAAGAGAGCTGAAGGGAACAGCTCTGGTCTGCAGCTTCCAGCGAGATTGATGCAGAAGGCGGGTGAATTCTGCATTTCCAACTGAGGTACCCTGTTCTTCTCACTAGGACTGGCCGGACAGTGGGTGCAGACCACAGAGGGCAAGCCGAAGCAGGGTGGGGCATCGCCTCACCTGGGAAACATAAGGGGTCAGGGAATTCCCTCCCCTATCCAAGGGAAGCCATGAGGGACTGTGTCCTGAGGAATGGTGCATTCTGGCCCAGATACTGCACTTTTCCCACAGTCTTTGCAACGCGCAGACCAGGAGATTCTCTCTGGTGTCTACGCTACCAGGGCCCTGGGTTTCAAGCACAAAACTGGGTGGCTGTTTGGATAGACACTGAGCTAGCTGCAGGAGATTTTTTCATATCCCAGTGCTGTCTGGAACACCAGCGAGACAGAACCATTCACTCTCCTAGAAAGGAGACTGAAGCCAGGGAGCCGAGTGGTCTGGCTCGGCGGATCCCACCCCCACGGAGCCCAGTGAGCTTAGATCCACTGGCTTGAGATTCCTGCTGCCAGCACAGCCGTCTAACTTAACGATGCTTGAGCTTGGTGTGGGGAGGGGATGCTTGGGATGCTTGAGTCAACCTGGGATGCTTGAGCTTGGTGTGGGGAGGGGTATCTGCATTGCTGAAGCTTGAGGAGGTGCTTTTACCCTCATAGTGTAAACAAAGCCGCCAGGAAGTTCGAACTGGGCAGAGCCCACGGCAGCTCAGCAAGGCTGCTGTGGCCAGACAGCCTCCCTAGATTCCTCCTCTCTGGGCAAGGCAGCAGCCCCAGTCAGGGACTTATAGATAAAACCCCCGTCTCCCTGGGACAGAGCACCTGGGAGAAGGAGTGGCTGTGGGCACAGCTTTGGCAGACTTAAACGTCCCAGCCTGACAGCTCTGAGGAGAGCAGCAGATCTCCCAGCACAGCGTTCACGCTCTGCTAAGGTCAGACTGCCTCCTCAAGTGTGTCCCTGACCCCATGTATCCTGACTAGGAGATACCTCCCAGTAGGGGCCAACAGACACCTCATACAGGAGAGCTCTGGCTGGCATCTGGCTGGTGCCCCTCTGGGCTAAAGCTTCCAGAGGAAGGATCAGGGAGCAATCTTTGCTGTTCTGCAGCCTCCACTGGTGATGCCCAGGCAAACAGGGTCTGGAGTGGACCTCCAGCAAACTCCAGCAGACCTGCAGCAGAGGGGCCTGTTAGAAGGAAAACTAATAAACAGAAAGGAATAGCATCAACATCAACAAAAAGGATGTCTACTCAGAGACCCCATTCAAGGTCACCAACATGAAAGACAAACGTGGATAAATCCATGAAGATGGGGAGAAACCAGGGCAAAAAGCCTGAAAATTCCAAAAACCAGAACGCCTCTTCTCCTCCAAAGGATCACAACTCCTTGCCAGCAAAGGAACAAAACTGGACAGAGAATGAGTTTGATGAATTGACAGAAGTAAGTTTCAGAAGGTGGCTAATAACAAACTCTCTGAGCTAAAGGAGCATGTTCTAACCCAATGCAAAGAAACTAAGAACCTTGAAAAAAGGTTAGATGAATTGCTAACTAGAATAACCAGTTTAGAGAAGAACATAAATGACTTGATGGAGCTGAAAAATACAGCAGGAACTTCATGAAGCATACACAAGTATCAATAGCCGAATCGATCAAGCAGAAGAAAGGATATCAGAGATTGAAGATCAACGTAATGAAATAAAGCTAGAAGACAAGATTAGAGAAAAAAGAATGAAAAGGAACGAACAAGGCCTACAGAAATATGGAATTATATGAAAAGACCGGCCGGGCGCGGTGGCTCAAGCCTGTAATCCCAGCACTTTGGGAGGCCGAGACGGGCGGATCACGAGGTCAGGAGATCGAGACCATCCTGGCTAACATGGTGAAACCCCGTCTCTACTAAAAAATACAAAAAAAAAAAACTAGCCGGGAGAGGTGGCAGGCGCCTGTAGTCCCAGCTACTCGGGAGGCTGAGGCAGGAGAATGGCGTGAACCCGGGAGGCGGAGCTTGCAGTGAGCTGAGATCCGGCCACTGCACTCCAGCCTGGGCGGCAGAGCGAGACTCCGTCTCAAAAAAAAAAAAAAAAAAAAGAAAAGACCAAACCTACATTTGATTGGTGTACCTGAAAGTGACAGGGAGAATGGAACCAAGTTGGAAAACACTCTTCAGGATATTATCCAGGAGAACTTCCCCAACCTAGCAAGACAGGCCAACATTCAAATTCAGGAAATAGACCACCACAAAGATACTTCTCAAGAAGAGCAACCCCAATACACCCCAAGACACTTAATCGTTGGATTCACCAAGGTTGAAATGAAGGAAAAAATGTTAAGGGCAGCCAGAGAGAAAGGTCAGGTTACCCACAAAGGGAAGCCCATTAGAGTAACAGCTGATATCTCTGCGGAAACTCTATAAGCCAGAAGAGAGCAGGGGCCAATATTCAACATTCTTAAAGAAAAGTATTTTCAACCCAGAATTTCATATCCAGCCAAACTAAGCTTCTAAGTGAAGGAGAAATAAAATCCTTTACAGACAAGCAAATGCCAAGAGATTTTGTCACCACCAGGCCTGCCTTACAAGAGCTCCTGAAGGAAGCACTAAACATGGAAAGGAAAAACCGGTACCAGCCACTGCAAAAACATATCAAATTGCAAAGACCATCGACACTATAAAGAAACTGCATCAACTAACGAGCAAAATAACCAGCTAGCATCATAATGACAGGACCAAATTCACACATAACAATACTAACCTTAAATGTAAATGGGCCAAATGCCCCAATTAAAAGACACAGACTGGCAAATTGGATGAAGAGTCAAGACCCATCAGTGTGCTGTATTCAGGAGACCCATCTCATGTGCAAAGACACACATAGGCTCAAAATAAAGGGATGGAGAAATATTGACCAAGCAAATGGAAAGCAAAAAAAAAAAAAAAAAAAAAAAAGTACGGTTGCAATCATAGTCTCTGATATAACAGACTCTAAACCAACAAAGATCAAAAGAGACCAAGATGGGCATTACATAATGGTAAAGGGATCAATGCAACAGGATGAGCTAACTATCCTAAATATATATGCACCCAACAATGGAGCACCCAGATTCATAAAACAAGTTCTTAGAGACCTACAAAGAGACTTAGACTCCCACACAATAATAATGGGAGACTTCAACACCCCACTGTCAATATTACACAGATCAACAAGACAGAAAATTAACAAGGATATTCAGGACTTGAACTCAGCTCTGGCCCAAGTGAATCTAATAGACATCTACAGAACTCTCCACCCCAAATGAACAGAATATAAATTCTTCTTAGCACCACATCCCACTTATTCCAAAATTGACCACATAATTGGAAGTAAAACATTCCTCAGCAAATGCAAAATAATGGAAATCAAAACAAACAGTCTCTCAGACCACAGTGCAGTGAAATTAGAACTCAGGATTTAAAAACTCACTCAAGGCCTGGCTTGGTGGCTCACACCTGTAATGCCAGCCCTTTGGGAGGCCAAGGCGGGGTGGATCACGAGGTCAGGCGTTTGAGACCAGCCTGGCCAACATAGTGAAACCCTGTCTCTATGAACAACACAAAAATTAACCAGGCATGTTGGTGCGCACCTGTAATCCCAGCTCCTCAGGAGGCTGAGGCAGGAGAATCACTTGAACCCGACAGGTAGAGGTTGCAGTGAGTTGAGATCGCACCATTGCACTGCGACAGTGCAAGATTCCATCTCAAAAAAAAAAAAAAACCTCACTCAAAACCACACAACCACATGAAAACTGAACAACCTGCTCCTGAATGACTATTGGGACTACTGGATAAATAACGAAATGAAGGCAGAAGTAAAGGTGTTCTTTGAAACCAATGAGAACAAAGACACAATGTACCAGAATCTCTGGGACACATTTAAAGCAGTGTTTAGAGGGAAATTTATAGCACTAAAAGCCCACAAGAAATAGCTGGAAAGATCTAAAATTGACACCCTAACATCACAATTAAACTAGAGAAGCAAGAGCAAACAAATTCAAAAGCTAGCAGAAGACAAGGAATAATTAATATCAGAGCAGAGCTGAAGGAGACAGACACACAAAAAACCCTTTTTTTTTTTTAAAAAAAAAAAAAAAAAAAAAGGGTCTGACATGGTGGCTCATGCCTGTAATCCCAGCACTTTCGGAGGCCGAGGCGGGCGGATCACGAGGTCAGGAGATCGAGACCATCCTGGCTAACACAGTGAAACCCCATCTCTACTAAAAATACAAAAAATAAGCCAGGCGTGGTGGGGGGCGCCTGTAGTCCCAGCTACTCAGGAGGCTGAGGCAGGAGAATGGCAGGAACCTGGGAGGCGGAGCTTGCAGTGAGCTGAGATCACGCCACTGCACTCCAGCCTAGGCCACAGAGCGAGACTCTGTTTCAAAAACAAAAAACCAAAAACAGTGAATCCAGGAGCTGAATTCTTGAAAAGATCAAAATATACCACTAGCAAGACTAATAAAGAAGAGGGAAGAAGAATCAAATAGATGCAATAAAAACTGATAAAGGGGATATCATCACTGATCCCACAGAAATACAAACTACCATCAGAGAATACTATAAATACCTCTATGCAAATAAACCAGAAAATCTAGAAGAAATGGATAAATTCCTGGACACATATACCCTCCCAAGTCTAAACCAGGAAGAAATTGAATCCCTGAATAGACC
The DNA here is from genome assembly GCF_002776525.5 of Piliocolobus tephrosceles. Taxonomy (NCBI): domain Eukaryota; kingdom Metazoa; phylum Chordata; class Mammalia; order Primates; family Cercopithecidae; genus Piliocolobus; species Piliocolobus tephrosceles. The sequence continues at coordinate 74,043,613 of NC_045437.1, read as the reverse complement.
AATAACAAGTTCTGAAATTGAGGCAGTAATTACTAGCCTACCAACTAAAAAAAGTCCAGGATCAGATGGATACAGTCAAATTCTACCAAAGGTACAAAGAGGAGCTGGTACCATTCCTTCGAAACTATTCCAAACAATAGAAAGAGAAGCCTCATTTTATGAGGCCAGCATCAAGTTGATACAAAAACCTGGCAGAGACACAACAAAAAAATAATTTCAGGCCAATATTCCTGATGAACATTGATGTGAAAATCCTCAATAAAACACCAACAAACCAAATCCAGCAGCACGTCAAAAAGCTTATCCACCATGATCAGGTCAGCTTCATCCCTGTGATGCAAGGCTGGTTCAACATATGCGAATTAATAACTGTAACCCATCACATAAACAGAACCAATGACAAAAACTACATGATTACCTCAATAGATGCAGAAAAGACCTTCAACAAAATTCAACATGCCTTCATGCTAAAATCTCTCAATAAATTAGGTATTGATTGAACGTATCTCAAAATAGTAAGAGCTATTTATGAAAAACCCACAGCCAATATCATACTGAATGGGCAAAAACTGGAAGCATTCCCTTTGAAAACAGCACAAGACAAGGATACCCTCTCTACCACTCCTATTCAACATAGTATTGGAAGTTCTGGCCAGGGCATCAGGCGAGAGAAAGAAATAAAGGGCATTCAAATAGGAAAAGAGGAAGTCAAATTATCCCTGTTTGCAGATGACATGATTGTATATTTAGAAAACCCATCGTCTCAGCCCCAAATCTCCTTAAGCTGATAAGCAACTTCAGCAAAGTCTCAGGATACAAAATCAACGTGCAAAAATCACAAGCATTCCTACACACCAATAACAGACAGAGTCAAATCATGAGTGAACTCCCATTCATGACTGCTACAAAGAGAATAACATACCTAGAAATACAACTTACAAGGGATGTGAAGGACCTCTTCAAGGAGAACTACAAACCACTGCTCAAGGAAATAAGAGAGGACACAAACAAATGGAAAAATATTTCATACTCATGGATAGGAAGAATCAATATCATGAAAACGGCCATACTGCCCACAGTAATTTAGAGATTCAAGGCTATCCCCATCAAGCTACCACTGACTTTCTTCACAGAATTGGGAAAAAAAAAACTACTTTAAATTTCATATGGAACCAAAAAAGAGCCCACATAGCCAAGACAATCCTAAGCAAAAGTAACAAAGCTGGAGGCATCATGCTATCTGACTTCAAACTATACTACAAGGCTGCAGTAACCAAAACAGCATGATACTGACACCAAAACAGATATATAGACCAATGGAACAGAACAGAGGCCTCAGAAATAACACCACACATCTACAACCATCTGATATTTGACAAACCTGACAAAAACAAGCAATGGGGATAAGATTTCCTATTTAATAAATGATTTTAGGAAAACTGGCTAGCCATATGCAGAAAACTGAAACTGGGCTCCCTCCTTATACCTTATACAAAAATTAACTCAAGATGGATTAAAGACTTAAATGTAAGACCTAAAGCCATAAAAACCCTGGAAGAAAACCTAGGCAATACCATTCAGGACATAGGCATGGGCAAAGACTTCATGACTAAACACTTGGTGTGTTTTAGTCATGAAGTCAGACTAGTCAAAAGTGAAGTCATTTAGTCAAAAGCAATGGCAACAAAAACCAAAACTGACAAATGGGATCTAATTAAAGAGCTTCTGCACAGCAAAAGAAACTATCATCAGAGTGAACAGCCAACCTACAGAAGGGGAGAAAATTTTTGCAATCTATCCATCTGACAAAGGGCTAATATCCAGAATCTACAAAGAACGCAAACAAATTTACAAGAAAAAAACAACCTCATCAAAAAGTGGGCAAAGGATATGAACAGACACTTCTCAAAAGACAGTTGTGCAGCCAACAAACATATGAAAGAAAGCTCATCATCACTGGTCATTAGAGAAATGCAAATCAAAACCACAATGCGACACACCATCTCATACCAGTTAGAGTGGCCATCATTAAAAAGTCAGGAAACAACAGATGCTGGAGAGGATGTGGGGACATAGGAATGCTTTTACACTTTCAGGTGGGAGTGTAAATTAGTCCAACCATTGTAAAAGACAGTATGGCAATTTCTCAAGTATCTAGAAGTAGAAATACCATTTGACCCAGCAATCCCATTACTGGGTATATACCCAAAGGATTATAAATCATTCTACTATAAAGACACAGGCCTAAGTATGTTTATTGTAGCATTGCTCACAATAGCAAAGACTTGGAACCAACCTAAATGCCCATCAATGATAGACTGGATAAAGAAAATGTGGCACATATACACCATGGAATACTATGCAGCCATAAAAAAGGATGAGTTCATGTCCTTTGCAGGAACATGAAGCTGGAAAACATCATTATCAGCAAACTAACACAAGAACAGAAAACCAAACACCACATGTTCTCACTCATAAGTGGGAGTTGAACAATGAGAACACATGGACACAGCGAGGGGAACATCACCCATCACACACCAGGGCCTGGTGGGGGATAGGGGAGGGATAGCATTAGGAGAAATACCTAATGTGGAGGGTTGATGGGTGCAGCCAACCACCATGGCACATGTATACTTATGTAACAAACCTGCATATTCTGCACAAGTACCCCAGAACTTGAAGTATAATAAAAAGTTTTTTTAAACCTCAAGGAAGGCTATGCTTAAGATGTATACACTTCGCTGTATGTAACGTCTACCTTAGAATAGATGAAAACAAATATTAAACTCTAGTTAATAATGTGCATGCTGAAGTTACAAAGGGTGAAACATACTGATGTATGCAACTTTTTTTTGGTAGTTGGAAATCTATTAGAAATTAGATGGGCTGATGGATGTCTAGAGAGAGACACAGATGGTTATATGATCAAGCAACATGCTAAATACAGAATGTAGGTACTGGGTGCATGTGTATTCACTTACAGTCCTTCTAACTCTTCTATATGGTTAAAGATTTTCATAATAAAGTATTCAGAAAATTATATGTTCAACTGAGTATATGGATTAATGGCTGAAAATTGGAAGTCTGAATTGTAGTTTCAAAACCTATGAAAATAAACAAGATGAAGGAAATCGGGAACAGCCTGAAACAGAGTGAGGTTAATGTCATGTCACAGCCCCTGGGACACCCTACTATGAGCCTGGCCATGAGATGGTACACTGCTTCAAATGATAACTAGGGAATTGTGTATAACAGCTGCCAATCTACAAAGCATAAGACCTACTTAGGTAACTATTTAAAACACTGATTTTTATTAAATTTATAGAATTATGATGGATAGATTTTATGAACTAGCCTCCTTCTCCCACTCCCAAGTTCTCCCATGACCTTAAATGATAGATTTAAGTTGCAAATGAATTTAAATTCTATCTCTTGTAGGAGAAAACCCTAAAAACAGTATGAAAACATCCCTCTTAGTATGATGTGTTCATGTTAACCTTTTATTTAAAAACAAAAACAAAAAATAAAAAATCATGAGACTTTTTAGCGACTAAAATGAGCCAAGGCCAGGATCAGTACAATAACAAACAAGTAAGCAAACAAATACTGGATGCCTCCTTCAACGCCCATTTCAGAATCACCGTGGGAAGGTAGATGGCATTTGGTAGAAATGTCTGAGTCATTACTAAAAGTCAAAGGCATCAGAACTCACAATTAAATCACCAGATATATCAGTATGCAAGCCAGGGGTCATCCTTGCCGCTTCCTTCTCTCTCCTCCCCAGAGCCAGTGCATCATCCAATCCTGTAAAGTCACCTGCATCTCTCCACAACCAGAACGCAGGTACCATCAGCTTTCATCTGAGCTTGGCAATACCTGCCCAACCCAGTCTATTCTCAACTCTTCAGCCAGTGTAAGCTTGCAAACTATGTATTTAATCCTGTCATTCTCCTGCTTAAAACTCCCACTTCCTGTTGGTCTTAGGGTCAACTCTAGGCAGCAAGCTGGCTATGAGGCTCTGCTGCGTGGCCTGGTCCCTGCCAGCTCTCCAGGTGCACCTCTGACCCCTGCCACTCTACCCTGAGCACTCCACTTGCAGGCCGTCCTGGCTTCCTTTCCATCCCTCTTCTTCTCCCATGCCCTTTCCCACCTCAGGGTCTTTGCATATGTGGCTCCTCTTTTTGGGAAGCTTCCCAGTCCACCGTCTTTCCTCTGCCTATTTGTCTTCCAGATCTTAGCTCAAACATGATTTCCAAGGGAACCCTTTCCGGATATTTCCTGCCCATCCTACTCCCTTATAAGCCCTTCTGTTACATGCTATCAATAGACTTTCTCCTTATTGTATTTATAACAATTCATAAATTAGTACTTGTTTGAATAATGTCTACCTATAAGTTCTGTATAGGCAGGGGTTATGTTTCATTTGATTACCTTTGTATACCCAGTGCTAACACAGTACCTGGCAATATAAAAGCTACTATAAAATGAATCCATAAGAGATTGAGATTGACCGGGCTGTTTTCCTTATAGCTCTGGTGAAAACACTGTTATTAATAATTTGGCCATTATATATTTTACTTAATACTTATGTCTCTAAAGACATTGATTTGCAGTGTTTCATGGTAAAATGCTGATAGAGAAATGTCCATTTAAAAATACATCCATGGGCTCTGATAGTGCCAAATCTGACAGGCAAAGAGTTGTTGTGATGGTGAGAAATGGAGGCCAAATATCTAAATGCACCCTTGTTCCTAACTTGGTTCCTCGAGCTTCTGACAGAGTCTGTTACTTTTCTTCTTGTATTCAATGGAATGGTAAAAATGGTAGATGTTATTTTAAAAACAAAAAGATTGTTCATAATCTTACACACATTTGCAATGAAACGGGAAGTGATTTTTAAATATTTCTTGATTTTATATAGAAGAATGCAGGTTTTGATGGAAGAAATTTTTGATCCGCATTTTCAAACTCAGAATTATATTGTTTTGTTGTGTCATCCTCCACTCCCCTGAATGTTATGGAAAGGGGTAAAAACCTGGTTAAGATGAACAAAAGTACTATTCGCTTAAATAATCACTGTAGCTTTAAACGTTGACTTATTAAGCACTTTTAAGATTGAACATTCTTGATCCACAACTTCACGACAGAACTGAATGCTTTCATGTTTGTGACAAGACTGCTTTGATGAATTGGAGTCTGAATGCTGGATAAAGAGATGTGATCACAGGAACTGAGTCATTTGAGACCCTCCCTTCATTTACATGTAATGAAACGACAGTGTGAGTGGTATAGTACAGAACGTCTTTGATCATCTTTACTCAAAATACTTTGATGAGTATGTTCTTGAAATTAAAAGAATCTGATGCATAGATCAAAGATCTTTTCTATTCTATTTTCAAAAACCACTTGAAGATTCACTTCTCAAAATTTCCACCCAAGCAGCTCCTAAACACCTGAACAGAACACCTTTTGCAACACTGAGCCCATCCTCAGTGACTGCCTTTACATAGCTCTCAAAGCCACACACAAGCTGTTGCCATTTGTTTTCATGTATTCCAAGTTCTTCAAATGCTGTAGCACCGAGACAGAAAAGAAATATGCACGGGTGCCGATTCTGATACTTGGCATCAGATCACTTCAGTACATTTTATGAGTCTAATAGACTCAGTGCAACGGCATCTCTCCCCTTTTATCTTAATGGTAATTTAAAATGTTACTTATATCAAAGCAACATGTATTGGTTTGACATAGATGAAACTGCATATGAATTTCTAGGATTACACAAGATTAAAAAGAAAAATCCCAAGCTGTTTTTTCCCCCAGATCATTTTCTGCATGCCAGACAAGCACAGATTTATCTTCTTCTGCTGTTAGATATATTTTCTTTGAAAAATTTTAAGCATCATTTTCTTGTGCAATGCCAGGTCTACATCTTCAGATATTATACTGTCCCTTGGTCATAACTTCTCTTAGCTCCTGGTACTTGTGGCCGCTGGCTCTACATTCTATAAGCATTTGCAAGACCCTTTACAGAGAAGTACTCTCATTGTTTAGCCCAGTGATAATGATTTATGTGTCCTTATCTCATAGGAAAACACTTAATTCCAGCTACTATTCAGGCTTAAATGTTTTATCTTTTTTCTCTTGTCTAGTTTCTAATGTCTTTCAAATACCTACAATGTAAGAACCACCACACTTCATAACCTGGCAAATACTGAGTTTTCTAATATGAAAAGATGATATATTCATAGTTTTCAAACTTATGCATGAATCGAAATCACCTGAAAGATTAAAACCAGTTGCTGGGCCTCATCCCCAGAGTTGCTGACTCAGTAGGTCTGGGTGGGGCCAAGCATTTGGATCTAATAGTTCCCAGGTGAGGCTGAGACTTTAGGTATGGGGTCCACCCCGTAACAGCTTAAGCCTTCATATTCAAGGTGTGCTCAGTGTACCAGCAGCATTGGCAACACCTGAAGCTTGTTAGAACTACTCAAGCTCTCTGACTCACTGAATCGGAATCTACAGTTTACCATTTAATCTCCAGGTGATTCAATTACACATTACAGTTTGAGAAACACTGATAAAGTGAAAAGACCACAGGTTTTGAGAAAAGATCTTTTGGTACCTACTTTTTATTTATTTTTATTTTTATTTTTATTTTATTTTATTTTTGAGATGGAGTCTTGCTGTGTCGCCAGGCTGGAGTGCAGTGGTGCGATCTCAGCTTACTACAACCTCCGCATCCTGGGTTCAAGCGATTCTCCTGCCTCAGCCTCCCTAGTAGCTGGTACTACAGGTGTGCAGCACCACACCCAGCTAATTTTTGTCGTTTTAGTAGAGACAAGGTTTCACCATGTTGGCCAGGATAGTCTCGATCTCTTGACCTCGTGATCCACCCGCTTCGCCTCCCAAAGTGCTGGGATTACAGGCATGAGCCACCGTGCCCAGCCAGTACCTACATTTCTAGTTGTATAAACCTGGGGAACTTACAGAGCTTTACTAAGTCTCAGTTTTGTCATTGGTAAATGGCAACCAATACCTACTGTATCAGCATTCTCTAGACAAAGAACCAATGGAGGACGTGTGTATGTGTAGAGAGAGGGAAAGAGCGAGCAAGCGAGCTGAGTTTATTATATACATTGGCTCACGTGATTATGGTGGCTGAGTCGTCCCATGATACGCTGTCTGCAAGTCTGAGAACCAGGGAAGCCGGTGGCATAAGTCCCGAAGTCTGAAAGCCTGAGAGCCAGAAGCAGCGATGTCCAAGGGAAGGAGAAGCTGAATGTCTCAGCTTAAGAAGCAAGGGCAGATTTGCACTTCTGCTGTCTTTTTATTCTACCCAAGCCCTTGGCTTATTGGCTGGTGCCTGCCCACAGTGGTGAGGGCAGATCTTCCTGTCCTCTGATTCAAATTCAGTCCACTGATTCAAATGCCAGTCTCTTTGGGAAACACCTTCCCATAAATAATGTTTTACTGTTTTAAAGGATCTGACGCATAGACCCTTTTTCTGGTTATCATCTTTTTTAAGCCAGTCGACACCTAAAATGAAGCATCACACCTACTTTTTAGGATCTAAGAGGATCAAATGAGACAATCTTAGCCCGTGGCTTTTAAGCCAGTCTTTATATCAGAATCACCTGAAGGGCTTGTTAAGCCACATTGCTGGGCTCTGCAGCCATCACTTGTTTCAGCAGGTTTGGGTGGGAGACTGAGAATCTGCATGTCTAACAAGCTCCCAGGTGAGGCTGAAGCTGCAGGTCCAGCACCGTCCTTTGAGAAGCACAGGCCTAGCCCACAGTGGGGCCCAGATCATGCTGGTTCCCTTTGCCGTCTCTTTCATAAGTGTATTCCGTTTGTTGAGAATCTGGATTCAATGACATTTATTTCTATTGCTTGCTCTTTCACGATTGATTTTAGTTTCCTTTCCTCTGAAGCTCAATGTTGAGCATATGTGGGGTGCTCTGCTGAGCAGCTGACATACAAGCAGCACATTTGTCTCTTCACTTTTATGCTGTCAGTCCTCCATTCCGTGTCCCCTTGCTGCTCAGTGACAGACACTTACACATAAACAGTTACGGAGAGAAATTTCATTTTGCTTAAAGTTTCTTGTTCTTAAAGAATCGTCAGTGACGGATGGCACTTTTCTGTGTAAACCCACATGCCTCCTAGATTATGGTCCAGAGAATGAGAGAATTAAAGAGATCCAACATTTCCCCACCCCTGTTACACTAGCACTCAACAGAGAGTCATTAAACTACTTAACGACACCAGGCCTTCATTTGCACTTGATTAGCATAAGATAGAATTGAACCTCAGGCCCAGGGCTCAGTAAATCAGGTCCCTTGAGAGCTAGTCTGGCGGCGAGGGGACAGCACACGGAAAAATTAGTAATAACGAGAGGAATGTAAAACAGTTTTATCGCTGTGTGTCCTGAGGTTCTGAAAATGCTGTTCATTAGAATCTGTGTTTACATTTTGTAAAAAATTACCCCCAGGAGAAAAAAGGGCATCTCTAATTAGAACCTCAACTTCTAATTCTACTCAAGAAATATTTATTGGGCCTGTGAGGCAAAGGTGATTAGGTCCCAGTCCCTGCATTCATAGGATTTACTGTCTAACAAGGGACAAACACAGTGCTGTCACAATGAAATTATTCATTCAGCGGGTGTTTGTTGAGCATACACTATGTGCTAGGCAATGTTTTAGACACTGGGATGTGACCGAGAACAAGAGATAAAACTCTGGCTGTCAGTGAACTAGTTCAGAAGTGCCCAAGACAGTATTTCCCAAAAGGTGGTGCCATGCGGTCGAGCAGTTGAAAGGTAAGTTTGGGGCATTCTCAAATTTGATACTAAATAACCTTGAATCACACATTCAAGCTACTCGCTACTTGAAACCTGCAGCCATCCGTAGTCCTAGGTAGCCCATCTGAGGACGGATGCCACCTGTGAAGAAATCCTAGGAAATCAGACCCTTCACCTAATTTGGTCTGGAAATGCTCCATTAGAAATGAAAGCACATGGAGAAACCCCGTCTCTACTAACAATACAAAATTAGCCAGGTGTGGTGGCGCATGCCTGTAATCCCAGCTACGCAGGAGGCGGAGGCAGAATTGCTTGAACCTGGGAAGTGGAGGTTGCGGTGAGCCGAGATTGCACCATTGCACTCCAGCCTGGGCAACAAGGGCAAAACTCCATCTCAAAAAAAAAAAAAAAGAAAGAAAGAAATCAAGGCACAAAGTGCGTATTAAACACACTCCTGTACCCTGAAAAGGGGCAACAAAATGGATGAATTAAGCAGCATTTATAATTTTTTTGAAGTATATGTATCTCATGTGACATGAACAGATTTTTTTCCTTCCAGACACAATAAAAATGCCACCCCCGCCCACGCTGAGTGCCACTTACTAGACTACCGCTGGAACTTTTCCTGAGTCCGTTAGTAATGGGCTGTGAGTGGCATTTTGTGATGGCAGGCTAGCTGCAGGAGGACATTAAGGAGGGATTTAACTTTCTGGGGTGACCTGGCTGATGGAGGGGAGATGGGCACAGATGGCAGAAAATGCAGCCATGGGACCCATTCTCACTTTAAACAAAGAGAAGTTTGATGTCCTCTCTCCTAGCTTTTCAATTTGGCAGATTCTGGTACTATTATGCTGAAATGTGCCAGGAAAACATATCTGAAATTCATGTCTGAAAGCAGGAATTTAAATACTTTTTGCTACAGTTTTGGCTCTATCCAGGTAACAGTTTATTTGGGATCACTTAGACTGGCCCAGCTGTCTAACCTGACCCTCCCTGCCTGGGGCAATTCATGTTGTGCTTCCATCAGCAGAGGTTCCCACAGTCTTGGGCCCTCAACCTCAAGAGAGAAAACTACTCCTTTTGATGCTGCAGGTGAGGTCTATCTAGAAGAGAAGGATGGGCAGGACGCACAAAAACTGCCACTAGAAGTCCTAGAAACACAGCTGAGAGCTTCATTAGTGTCTACCTCAGGGGCAATGGCACAGTGACTACACCATCACATATATAGCAGCTATTGTAAAAGTTTCCTGGGAAAAACAGCTGTATCCTCTGGGAACTGTTTCAGTGTCTAAAATCCACATTAACAATGCAATTTCTCAAGAATTAGAGAACCTAGAGTTGAGGGGGGTGTGTGTGTCTGCATCTGGTTCTGTCTGTATTCCGTAGGCAGCTAAGACAACTATTGACCTGCTATAGAGGAAGATGGCTGAGGCCAAGTCCTTAGGGGATTTGCCCAAAGGCATAGAACAAGCATGTATGCGGCCTTCTCACCCATCTTCAGTGCTTGACATTCAATGGCAAATATTTGGATAAATATTAGATTAAATTTTCTCTGAATTTCTTTAAAACACATGCATTTAAGGCAAAAACAGTAACTGTCTTATGGGGTTTATAACGTAGGTAGATACGTATGAGGACTGCACCATAAAAGATAAGAGGGAAGGTGGTAAATGGACTTCCAGTTTCAAAAGTTCCTGTGTTTCACATGAATTAGTACCACATTAGGCTAAGCAGGCTGTGTAATTAAAGATGTATATAGTAATCCCCAGGATGACCACTTAAAAATGCCAAGAGATTTAACTAAAAAGTCAATGGATAAATAAAATGGCTTTTAAAAATTGTTCAAATAATCCAAAATACCTGTATAAAAGAAGATAAGCAAAAATAAAACAAAAAACAAAAATCAGATGTTAAAATGGTAGACCTGAATCCAACCATATCAATAATTACGTTAGCTGTTAGTGGACTAAACACTCCATACAAGAGGCAGATATTGTCAGAATTGATTAAAAAATGAAAAGCCAGTTTTACACTCTCCATAAAAAATACACCTTCAATAGACACAGATTGAAAAGTAAGCGGATGGGAAAAGATACATCATGCAAACAAGCATAAGAAGGCTGGAATGGCTATATTACTATCAAATCAAATACATTATAAGAGAGAGAGTATTGGCCAGGCGTGGTGGGTCATGCCTATAATCCCAGCACTTTGGGAGGCTGAGGCGGGCAGATCACCTGAGGTCGGGAGTTCCAGACCAGACGGACCAACATAGAGAAACCCCGTCTCTACTAAAAATACAAAATTAGCCAGGCATGTTGCTGCATGCCTGTAATTCCAGCTACTCAGAAGGCTGAGGCAGGAGAATCGCTTGAACCTGGGAGGCGGAGGTTGTGATGAGCTGAGATCGCACCATTGCACTCCAGCCTGGGCAACAAAAGCAAAACTCTGTCTCAAAAAAAAAAAAAAAAAGAGTTTCACCAGCTATAAGAAGAAAATTTTATAATGATAAAAAGGTGAATTTAGAAAGACAACAATCTGAGATGTCTATTACTTAACAACAGAGCGTCAAAACAACATGGAAAAAAAACAGATAGAATTAAAGGGAGAAATAGACAAGCCCACAATCATAGCTGAGGATCTTAACACTCTTCTTTCAGCACTTGATAAAATGAAAAAAAAAAGTAGGAAAAACACACATGATATGAATAATATGATGAATATCCTTGACTTGATATTTATAGAACACTCCACCCAATGACAGAAGAATATACATTCTTTTCAAATGAACTTGAAACACTTAAGACAGATATTAATCTGGGACATAAAATAAGTCTCAATGCATTTAAATGAATTCAGATCACACAAAGTATGTTCTCTGACCCCAATGAAATTAAATTAGAAATTACTAACAGAAAAAATCTGTAAAATCCCCAAATATTTAGAAACTAAAAGAAATTAAAAGAAAAAGCAAAGCTTCTAAATAACCCAGGGACCGAAGAAGAAGTCAATCAATCATCTGGTTCTAAATACATTATAATCTCGGGTATCTGCCCAAGAAAAACAAAAGCACATGCGCATTCGAAGACTTCTACATGATTGTTCAAAGCGACTTTATTTGTAATAGCCAAACCTGAAAACAACTAAATGTCCATCACTAGATGAATGAATAAATAGACTGTGGAATAGCTAATGCACTGGAATAATATTGAGCAATAAAAGGAAGTGAACTACTAAAATCCACTGAATGGTATACTTTAAATGGATACATTGTATGGTATATAAATTATATTTCAATAAAACTATTACAATAAAGAAATAAACTGATAAATGCAACAGCATGGGTGAATCTCAGAATTAGTATGCTTACTGAAAGATGCCACAAAAAGGAGTATATACTCTATAATTCTATTTACATAAAATTCGAGAAAATGGAAATTATTCTACAGTGATCAGTGATTGCTTGGAAATAAAGGAGGGCAAGGAGGGTCAGGAGGGAAAGAATACAAAGGGACCCAAGGAAACTCTTGAGGATATGTTGAGAGATATGTTCGTTATCTTGATTGTGCTGATGGCTTCATGGGTGTGTACATATAACAAAGCTCATCAAACTGTATGCTTTAAATACGTGCAGTTTAATGTATGTCAGTTATTCCTCAATGAAATTGTCAGAAAATAATAATAATGACCTGAGGTTCTACCTAAGAAGCTAGAAAAAAGGAGGTAACTAAACCAAGCTGAGTAAAAGAAATGCAGGAAATAATAAAGATAAGTACAGAAAGCAACAAAATAGAAAACAGATTAACAATAGAGAAAAGTAATAAAGCCTACAAGTTGGTTCTCCAAAAAGATCAACCGAGTTGATAAATCTCACCTAGACAGAACAATAAAAAAGAGAGGACACAAATACAAATAAAGAAATGAAAGAGAGGTTACACTACAAATTCTTCTTCTTCTTCTTCTTCTTTTTTTTTTTTTTGAGATGAAGTCTCACTCCGTCACCCAGGCTGGAGTACAATGATGTGATCTCAGCTCACTGAAACCTCTGCCTCTCAGGTTCAAGTGATTCTCCTGCCTCAGCCTCGTGAGTAGCTGGGATTACAGGGGAACGCCACTGCGCCCGGCTAAGTTTTTTATTTTTAGTAGAGACGGTGTTTCACCATGTTGGTCAGGCTGATCTCAAACTCCCGACCTCGTGATCTGCCCGCCTCGGCCTCCCAAAGCGCTAGGATTACAGGCATGAGCCACCACACTGGCCTTACACTACAAAGTCTACAGACATTACAAGAATGATGAGAGGACATTATGATCCACTTTTGCCAAAAAATTTGATAGCCTAGATGAAATGCACAAATTCTCTGAAAACTACAACTCACCTATATGGACATAAAAACAGAAAAGATTGAATTTTCCCGTACTTAGGGGAAAAAAGATCTTTTTATGAAAAATCTTTCCACATAAAAAATTCCAGGCCAAGATACCTTCACAGGTGAATTCTACCATACATTTAAGGAAGTGTAACACCAGTCTTATATAAACTTATTTAGAAAATAGAGGAGGGAATATTTTCAAGATCATTTAATAGGCCAGCACAATCCCAATATGCAAACCCTGATGAAGACATTATTAAAAAAACAGGTAACTACAGACCAAGATTCCATCCTAAACAGATGTGAAAGACATGACAATTTGTGTATAACATCCTAAGCAATCTATAAAGCAGTTGCTAGAACTAATAAATCCATCAAGCAAGTTCACAGGTAGAAAGCTAATTTGAAAAATCAATTTTTTGTTGTTGCTGTTTTTTTTGTTGTTGTTGTTGGAGACAGAATCTCACTCTGTCACCCAGGCTGGAGTGCAGTGGCGCAATCTCAGCTCACTGTAACCTCTGCCTCCCAGGTTCAAGCAATTCTTGTGCCTCAGCCTCCTGAGTAGCTGGATTTACAGGCGTGTGCCACCACACCAGGCTAATTTTTGTATTTTTAGTAGAGACGGGGTTTTGCCATGTTGGCCAGGCTGGTCTCAAACTCCTGACCTCAAGTGATATGCCAACCTCGGCCTCCCAAAGTGTTGGGATTACAGGTGTGAGCCACTGCACCCAGTCAAAAAATCAATTGTATTTTTATGTACTGGCAGCAAACATTTAGAAAATGAACTTAGAAATCAATTCCATTTGTCACAACATCAACAAACACAGCCGGGCGCGGTGGCTCAAGCCTGTAATCCCAGCACTTTGGGAGGCCGAGACGGGCGGATCACGAGGTCAGGAGATCGAGACCATCCTGGCTAACACGGTGAAACCCCGTCTCTACGAAAAATACAAAAAAAAACTAGCCGGGCGAGGTGGCGGGCGCCTGTAGTCCCAGCTACTCCGGAGGCTGAGGCAGGAGAATGGCATAAAACCCGGGAGGCAGAGCTTGCAGTGAGCTGAGATCCGGCCACTGCACTCCAGTCCGGGCGACAGAGCGAGACTCCGCCTCAAAAAAAAAAAAAAAAAACATAAAGTACTTTGAAATAAATTTAACAAAGATATGCAAGACCTCTATACTGAAAACTACTTAACATTGTTGAGAGAAATTAAAGAAGATCTTAACAAACAGAAAACTACCCCATGTTCGTGGGCTGGAAGAATCAATATCCTCAAATATCAATTCTCTCCAATTGATCTACAGCATCAATGTAATCCTAATAAGAAACTCAGCAGGCTTTTGGGGGAAACATTGTCAAGCTAATTCTAAAATTTATATAGAAATTGAAAGGACATAGCATACCAAACCATTCAATGTAAGTTGAAGAACTTACATTTCCTGACTTTGAAACTTACTATAAAGTAATTAAGGAAGCATGCAATCTGTGGATTGACCAATAAATAGGTCAATGCAAAGAACACAGTCCAGAAACAGATCTATACTACATACTCATTTGACTTTTGACAAAGATGTCAAAACAATCCAATGAGGAAAAGAAAGTCTTTTCAACAAATGGTGCTTGAATAACAGATATCCAAATGGAAAAGTATTAAGCTTGATCCCATCTGACACCATACACAAAAACTAACTCTAGATGGATGATAGTCCTAAATGTAAAACCACTAAGTTTTTAAAGGAAAATACAAAATATCTTTATGACTCGAGGGTAGGTAAAGTTTTCTTAGGTAGGTCACAGAAAACAATGAACATAAAATATTAACAAATTAAACTATCAAATTAAAAACCTTCAGTTCCTAAAATACACTGTTAAATGAATAGGAAACCCACAGAGTGAAAGTACATATTAGCAAAACATATACCTGGCAATAGACTGATGTATTCATCAGGATATATGCATAGCAAAACATATACCTGGCAATAGACTGACGTATTCATCAGGATATATGCAGAACTAATACAACTCCATAATAAAACAACCCAATTAAAATAGCAAAGGATTTGAGTAGACATTTTACAGAAGATAACATTTAAAAAAGAGAAACAGCACATGAAAAATTGTTCAACATTATTAGTCATCAGAGAAGTGCAAATTAAGACCTGCACACCTAACAAAATGGCTACAATTGTAAAGACTGGCAATCCAACTGTTGGCAAGGATGTGCAGCAGCTGAATCCCTCAGACGTTGTTCTTGGGAATGTAAATGCTAAAAACTACTGTGGGAGAACTGACAGTTTCTTACAAAAGTAAACATACATTTAAACCATGACCAAGTCTACTCCTAGGTATTTTCCCAAGAGAAATAAAAATATATATTCACAAAAAGACTTGTATAAGAATATTCACAGCAGCTTTATTCATAAGACTGGCACCAACGTAGGTGTCCATCAACGGGAGAATGGATAAACAAACTGTGGTATATCCATGCAATAGAATAGTGCTCAGCAGTAAAAAAGCAACCAAATCATATACTCAAAACCATAAACACATCTCAAAAACATTATATTGACTGAAAGAAGCCTTCCACGAATGAGTAAATACTGTATGACTCCATTTAGATGAAATTCTAGAACAGACAAAACTAATCTATGGTAGATGAAATCAGATCAACGGTTTCTTCTGAGGATTGGGAAACAGATATTAATTGGGAATAGGAAGAAGGACCTTCTCTGCAGTGGCAGTGATATTCTACGTCTTCTTAGGGTTTAGGTTACAAAGGTGTATACATTTGTCAAAGGTCACACAAAGGTACACTTACCATTTGTGCATTTCTTTGTATGTTAATTTTACATAAAAAGTAAGCAGATATAGAACTGTTGGTAATGATACATATGCTAAAGGCTTTAGGAGGAAAAGTACTAATAGATGAAAGTTATTTTAAAGAAACAAAATGGATTAAGGATGCACAGAGGGATGTATATTTAAAGAGATGTGATAATGCAAATATAGTAAAATGTTAATGGTAGAATCTAGGTGGTGGCTATTCAGGCGTTTACTGTAAAATTCTTTCAACTTTGCTGTATGTCTGACAATTTTCACAATAAAATGCTTGAGAAAAATTGGCTGGAATGTGAACTGAGGGTGAGCTCTGGGTGTCTTTTTCACAATGTTTGCTTCCCCCATGACTTACGAAAAGCGGCTGAGTGTACTTCATGTTGTGAGTGGCCCATGCCAGTGAAAACATTTGTTCAAAGGCACCGCAGGGAAGGCCTATGCAGTGGTCTTGAGGTATAATGCCAAGCTTGCACATTTGCTAGCTGTGTAACTGCTCTCTGAGTATCAGTTTATTCATCTGCTGAATAAGGACAATACTAACTTATGGGCTTCATAAGATGATTAATTGAGATGATGCCTTTAAAACAGTCCAGGGCCTGTCCCAAAACACTCAATAAATTATAAATATTACTGTATTATGCTTCATTATTTTCAGATACAGCGTGCCATTTCAGATCTCCTTGGATTCCTCTCTCTGCATATATAGCCAGCCGCTGGCTCTTATATCACCTTAGCCCAGCACACCCTCATCCTCCCTGCTTCTCTTGTCCAGCAGAAACCTCCATTCAGGGCTCTGTGATACTTCTTCCACCTTGGAATTCATGGAACAGTCAATGCCCTGCTACTCGTATGGGGCCATTCTTTACTCCTCTTTCTATCACACCCTTCAACATCTCACTTCAAAAATATGGTTAACGTTTTGATCAAAACATCTCTTATGTCCATCTCTTCTTCTTTTTTTTTTTCTGAGACAGAGGACTCATTCTCTCACCCAGGCTGCAGTGCAGCAGCATGATCTCAGCTCACTACAACCTCCGCCTCCCAGGTTCAAGCAATTCTCCTGCCTCAGTCTCTGGAGTAGCTGGGATTACAGGCCCGCACCACCATGCCCAGCTAATTTTTCTATTTTTAGTACAGATGGGGTTTCACCATGTTTGGCCAGGCTGGTCTTGAACTCCTGACCTCTGGTGATCCACCTGCTTCAACCTCCCAAAGTGCTGGGATTACAGGTGTGAGTCACTGCACCCAACCTCTTCTTTTTCTTTTGTCTGTAAGATGGGGTCTAACCACACCTCTTTGCTTTTCTTTCTGTTTCCATGTATCTGACTATTGTCCACTTAAGTTAACAAGACTAGAATAGAATAGGGGCTGTCTTATTCTTTCTGTGTATCTCATCAAATAAGTGCCTTTCTAGTGATTGGCTTGTAAGACACGATGCTGGTAACCTAATTATGAATATTTTCAGATAATCTAATTTAGTCTGAATGTGTTAGTCACCTACCTAGCACTGTATAAGGCCCTTGGGGGAAGGAGAGGTCAGGATGGAGAAGATTCTGAATGCTGCCTGGGAAGACCTGTGTAGTGAGACAAAACCTGGCTGAGTGCTGGGCTCTGTGACGCAGCCAGCAAGTGCAGCAGGGCTCCGAAAAGACAGTAAGCTATTGTGAAGGGAACATTCCATGGGAGGGACCAGACTTCTAGATTGTGCTTTGAATATGCAGTATACCTGAGGATCGGGAGCCAGGAGTAACAGGGTGCAAGAAGCTGAGCCCTCTAGTGTGCAGGCTCCACAGGGGTCACGGGAAGGGTAAAGGATCAAGAGCTGGGACTTTAAGTCAGCAGGACAGATCTTATAAACAACAGGTAGCCAGTGTAAGTTTTAAGAGAGAAATAAGAGATTCAAGTGTTATCTTGGGGAGATAAATCTGGAAGGGGGTGCAGGATGGATTGGGAGAGGAGGAATGGCTTTAATTCAGTGATGCTGGAGAAAGTGAAGATGCTTCCGAAGGAATAAGAGAGATGGATTTGAAAGACCAAACACAAAATTACACTTTATTCTCTAAATACTACTACTGAAAATGGGATGCCAAAGGTTAAGACTTCGCCAGGGAATCAAATGTTTTTCAATTTATCTCTTATTCTCACACGGGTACATATTAGTGACAAAGGGCACGCCAGCCTCATTGGCCCTGACAATCACATGCCTGAGAGATGGCCAGGGGAGCCAGTTCAGGACTGAGAACAAGTGGGGGGCTTTTGTGAAGAGCGCTGCAGGTGCAGATGACCCACCCAGGTCTGTGACTCAGTGTTGCTGGAAGCCTTAGAAAAAGGTAGAACTCCCCGGCCGGGCACGGTGGCTCACGCCTGTGATCCCAGCACTTTGGGAGGCCGAGGCGGGCAGATCACAAGGTCAAGAGATTGAGACCATCCTGGCCAACATGGTGAAACCCCGTCTCTACTAAAAATACAAAAATTAGTTGGACATGGTGGTGTGCGCCTATAATCCCAGCTACTTGGGAGGCTGAGGCAGGAGAATCGCTTGAACCTGGGAGGCGGAGGTTACAGTGAGCCGAGATTGCGCCACTGCACTCCAGCCTGGGCAACAGAGCAAGACCCTGTCAAAAAAAAAAAAAAAAAAAAAAAGACCTCCCCAAGCTTCCAGTTGGTATTTCCAGATCAAAGGGCAAGGTCATTGCCAGGAAGACTAGCTGGAAAGTGTGCTTTGGGCCCCAGATTAGTTCAAACACAAGGGGTAGGGATAACTGCACCGGCCTCTCCAAGAGGGACGACGCTCACTGCTGCAGCGTCTGCTTCTCTGCTCTGCACCACTGAACCAAGAGGAACCAGAGTGCACCTGAGGAATTCATCAGAACACCGCTAACCTTCAGCAGCTGTGTAAGGAGGAACCGAATTCTGAAGACAGCGAGGCAAGTTTCTCTTCCCTTTCCTTTTTATGTGAAGATATTTGTGTGTGTGTGGTTTTTTTTTTTTTTTTTTTGAGAAAACAATGTTTTAGCATATCCTCCTCTTTGTAAGTTTACAAATAACAGTCCACATTGTCTATAAAGAATTTTTGAAAGGTCCTTTTTCCCAACAGTTTTACCCTATTGGCCCCATAGAAGCTAATGAGTTGAGAGGCCCCAAGGGGCCTAGACCCCCTTGGTCATCATCAGCTTCTGCCTCTGGAGGGCCTACTTGGGCCTGACCTTGCAGGTTCTCTGCACAGATGCCCCAGGGGACATCTGCACCCAAAGGCCCTTGATGGCCACCATGGGGCTGCTATCCAGGAGAAAGGCCTAGAGCCCCGAAGTCCCTAGAACCTTTGGTTGGATGTTTTAAAGATGTTGCAGTTTTTAATGTCACTTTAAATTCCTCATATAGAACATGTCTCTGCGGCCACTGTTCAGACAATTCCCTCTGAGGGACAACATTCATCAGAAGATGAAAGGACATACACAGGCCCCGCTCTGGCCTCATGAAGCTGCTGCAGGCCAGGCAGACCCCCACACACCCACGAGGCTGTTTCCACAGCAGTGAATTTCCCAAGCACAGGCACCGTTCTTAGGCACAGAGGAAGAGCCCCTGACGGCGGTGGAGCAGTGGTGATCTGCCCTCTAATGCAAAAAGCTGTCCCTGCCTGAGCCTGGATCACTTGGCACAACTGACCCACCCCAGGGCCTACTCAACAACTGCTGTCTCTGGATTCTCACCCCATGGTGATATCCAGGCACATGCTTTGGATCTTACCTCTCAACTGCTTACCCAGAATATTGTGCTTCTGTGGCTAAAGGGGACAGCTGTTTGCTGCATCTGAGAGCCCAGTAGTGACAGGCAGAGAAACAAGGCTTGGAGTTTTGGTGGTGCAGTGTTGTAGGGACGATGATCTATTGAAGATTTCTTTTTGAAAAAAAAAAACCAAAGTTCTCATAGCCTAAAGGATGTTGGGTGAATTTTACTAATTTCAATTGAAGCAGGAAACTATATAAATCCCATTCACACTATTACTTCCCCTATCAAATTTCAAACCATAAAGCATTAATGTGGAAGAGAAATGGGGGAAAAAAAAAAAAAAACCAAAAACCTGTTAGCTGAATCAGATAATGGGGCTTGGGATGTAGACTGTGGAATGAATTTTTGCTGCATTTGTCCCCAAATCTCACTGTGATCAGGAAGTAAACTGCCTTCAGGTCAGGCCCTGCAGATAGAGGAGCTCCGGTGCCTGAAGCCAATCACAGGAAGAGGGCTGACTGTCCTGCACATCATTCACCCCTTCAGAAGCACCCCTGTGTGCCAGGCTTCGTGCTAAGTGCCAGAAACATGGCTGACAAGACAGTCAGAGCCACATCCTCACAGCGCTGAGTCCAGTCAGGAGAGCAGCTTTGCCCAGGTCAGCCTTCTCTTGGGCCAGTGCCTGCTCTGAAAGCCCAAACTATGCTTCAAGCTCCCTTGCCCTGACAAAGCCTGAGGAAGGGCACACACAGGCCCCTGTCTCTCAGAAACCACTTCTGCTACCCAAACACTATGGCTTCTCTCTGCCTGGATGCAACATTTATTCAATAGATATTTTCTGTGTGCCAGGGCCTAGGAGGCAGATATATGATGATGACGACGACGATGAAGGCATGATCCCTACCCCTGGCAGTTCCACAGTGGCCTGGTCTTCCCTGTGAGAATTATACAAAGGCCATCCTTCTATCAGCCTGCCCTAACATGAATTTTTGGTCAAATCAGTCTTGTCCCCCTCCAAGACGTCCGGCAGGAAAGCTCCCTCGGCTAACATAACATGATCGCACCAGATCTAATTCACTCAGAAATTTGGTGGTTCTCAACCTCAGCAGTACATCGGAATCCCCTGGGGCGCTCTCAGAAATCGTCATGCCCAGACTGCACCCCAGACCCAATCTATCAGAGCCTCTGTTTTGCTGTTTTTTCTTTGATAATTCTCCAGGTGATTCCAATGTGCAGCCAAGGTTGGGAGCCGCTGTTAGCCCTTCCACACGCCTCCTCATTGAACACAGGTGCTGAAGGGGCTGCTGTTCCCTAGCACCAGTGGGTGAATGTGAAAGTTCCTCCTGTAGGGATTTCCGCCATCAGACAGGTCCAGTGTTCCCTACGGATTGCAAATGGCTTCTTATGAATCTGCCTTTTGCTTCCTTTGTAACTTGTGGGCCAAAGCTCTGCAAATAGACGAACTCTTTTCAACAGTTCCAGTGATCTGAAACCTTCTCACAAACCTCTACTAGACCCAAAACAGCTTGAGAGCAGGCTTCCCCACGCTTTCTCTTCATCGTGCCATAGTTGAGGGTTGTGTTTGCTATGAAAGTGCTCACTAGGCACTTGCAGAATGAATGGCACCCGCTGAGACCTGGCCCTTTTCTTCCTCCCCAGACCCTCGAGTACATACATTGCAGATTGTTCAGCCTCCCATCCTGCAGCCATCTTGTTTGACTAACAAATAATGAGGAAAAGTACCATTAAAGCTACTCCTTTCATGGTGATTCTGGGTTTAGGGACAGCTGGTCAGGATGAGTAAATGCACACTTTCTTCAGTTTCCTGGAGCTGGGCTCTGAAATCTCACCCAGGAAACCCAGTCTTCAGCAAACCAGGGTGAGAAGCGGACGGAAGAACACTCCAAATTCTTCCTCCTCCTCACTTCTTTTTCCAGCAATGGCACTGGAGGAAACCATACCTCTTGGAATTTTGTTCTTATACATTATTTAAATGAGGCATCACATAAGCGAAGGCGCAGATGCTTGAGTCCGATCTTATGTGACGAACACTGCTTTGACCATGGTAGAAATAAAGGGTCCTATAGACAAAGAAGCAGGTGGTACAATGGCTGGGTTTTAAGTGCAGTTGGCTGCATACCTCCAAAGTGTGGTGGCAAGCTGAACTGAAATGCTGCAGTCAGAGCTGACATTTACTACTCCATTTACATTACTGCATGCCCAACCATGCCCACTCCTGGACGAGGTGCTCTCATGGCCTTCAAGGAGCTATGGAGGTCTGGGCCTCCAGTTTTCCATAAAAGAGACCAGGCTTCTCTGCAGGGATGCAGTTAGCTATTGCACTCTCTCAGCTTTTCCCTCGTGCCTCCAAGCTGCCCACCTGCCACTCCCTTCCATGGCACATCACATAAACAGGCCCATCCACATGGCATGATCTACTTCAGTCCAAACACCCACCAGGGTGGCTGTGGACCCTGAAGCACCTGGAGGTAGGGTATGGACTGTGGACGAAGCCAGGCCAAGCCAGGTGGGCAGCTGAGCATCTGGGCACCAACTGTACCCTCAGCTCAAGCTCTCCTACTCTAAGCATCGAGGGGTCCAGTCACGCTTGATCATCTCCTCTCCTGCCTCTCGTTGCCTTTTCACTTTTGCAGAGGATTCCTCTCCCGACAATGACATATTCTTTTTTTTTTTTTCCGAGACGGAGTCTTGCTCTGTCACCCAGGCTGGAGTGTAATGGCGGGATCTCGGCTCACTGCAACCTCCGCCTCCTGGATTCAAGTGATTCTTCTGTCTCAGCCTCCTGAGTAGCTGGGATTATAGGCAACCGCCACCACGCCCGGCTACTGTTTGTATTTTTTAGTAGAGATGGGGTTTCACCATGTTGGCCAGGCTGGTCTCAAACTCCTGACCTCGTGATCCGCCCACCTCGGCCTCCCAAAGTGCTGGGATTACAGGCATAAGCCACCGCACCCGGCCTACAATGACATATTCTATCCACTGCTCAAATCCATGTCAGTCAACACCTCCTTCATGAAGTCATCCCCTCACTTCCCAAGCAAGGGAAACCTTTCTCTTATGAATTCTCCAAAGATGCACTTGTGCTTCTTTTATTTACACATTGCTAACTACTTTAGGGTTAGAATCCTGGTTCTGCCACACGCATCCCATGTGAAGCCTGGACAGGTTTCTTGACCACTTCAAGCCTCAGTTTCCTCATCTGTAGAAAGGGAAGCCTAGTATCTCCCTCCTGGAGTTGTGGTAAGGAGTGCAGGAGTTAATGTATGAAATGCACTTGGAGAGTAACGGATACAAAATGTCAACACGAAAGACATCTTACTTGGATTATTAAAACATAGGCTCTTCCATAAGCTCCGCTGATCAAATCTTTACTAAGTGCATTCAGCAGCATCAGTGGGAGATGGGGACATAAGGACCAAGACATGATGCTGCCCTGGATGGTCTGGTCAGGCTGAGCAGCGATAGTGTGGTCAGCGCCAATCCACTCCACAGCGAGGAGAAGGAGAGAGGTGGCCGGGGGTAGTCACAGAGGGGACTCCCGACCTGGGTCAGGGGACCAAGAGTTGTTCAGGAGGACAGGAGGAAGGATGAGCATGCTAGACAGAGAAGTGACACACAGAGGCATGGCCAAACCTGGCATGTCCAGATAACTACAAACAGCCTAGTGTGGCTTGGGAAGGTGGCAGGGAAAGTGGGGCAGGAAGGCAGGAGTGTGCTCCTCAAAGATGCCTGATGATGGTTTAGTCAGTGATGAGGAACCACCACTCAGCCCTTCAGAATGAGGACTAGGGACCGGATAAGATAGCAGTCAACGGTGTGCTGCTAAGGGTTTAACCACCAGTTTGCTGAAAAAGCAAAGATAGCCGAACATAAGTTTATTACACATTTTACTGATATAAAGCAAAGGTCAGGAAATAATGGCCCAGGCCATAATTTAGCATATGGCCACATAGCACATCACTATAGCTTACTATCATGTATGCTCTTGACATTACTAACATGATAGTGAACTACAGTAATGTGCATGGGAAGGGATGGGCTGTTCTTACTACTTC
The DNA here is from genome assembly GCF_002776525.5 of Piliocolobus tephrosceles. Taxonomy (NCBI): domain Eukaryota; kingdom Metazoa; phylum Chordata; class Mammalia; order Primates; family Cercopithecidae; genus Piliocolobus; species Piliocolobus tephrosceles. The sequence continues at coordinate 74,019,802 of NC_045437.1, read as the reverse complement.
TTAAATATAACATTTGCTTAATTGCATGTTTATGTAATTTAAATTTTAATAATGGCTGGTTTAACAACTAAATCACAAAATTCCAGAAAATTAAACAATCAATTTTCTCAAGTCAGTATGAACTGGCCACCTGTTTCTGTAAATACAATTTCATTAGAACATAGCTTTGCCCGTCATTTATATATCATCTATGGCTGCTTTCCCACTACAATGGCAGAGTTGAGCAAACTAGTTCGACAGAGACCGTATGGCCTAATGTTTACTATCTGGCCCTTTAAGAAAAAAATTTCCCGATCCCTAATCTAAAGAATGTATAGCACACAATTTCAAAACAATATTCAAATATAAGGCACTCTTGGTTGTAGAGTTTATATAGCCAATGGATTCCCACAAAATGCTTTTGCTGGTTTTTTTGACCTCTTGTATCAGCAGCCAGTTTATGGTTACAGCTGATGAATGAGTGGAGTCTTGGCATAAATGTTAGTTGATATTTTCATTTACATCAAAAAGTGAGATGAAAGGCAAATAACAAAGACGTACATATGAATTTCACTCATTTGTCAGTGATGTGAGGAACTTCTTTGTTGAATCAAATAATAGTTTGTAAATACTGGGGGAATCATTCTTGATATGTTTGTGTTATTCACAATGAAACTACTATAGACCTGATATACATGTATCTGGTTTTATTAACATTTTCTTCATCATTTTTTTAAGTCTAGAAAAATCAATCAAAAAATAAGTCCTGATTTGTAGAGTTTGCCAATTTTCTTGATCTAAAAATACTCCCTTCATGGCTATTTAAAACTGCCAGAATGATGTCACTGAACGTGGAGTTGGGAAGATGTAAGCAGGGCACAGCTTTATCTGGCATTTCTGTAATACAGATAAAACAGATGTACAGAATGTCAAGAACACACATGATAATAAAATATAGTTATGTGCTTGGGAAGGGATGGATTGTAAGTCCTTATTACTTCTTACAAATAAAATTTGCTTAAATGCATGCTTATATAATTTAAGTTTTAATAATGGCTGGTTTAACACTAAATCACAAAATTCCAGAAAATAAAACAATCAGTTTTCACAAGTCAGTATGAACTGGCTCCAGCACATATTACAAGGAGGCAGAGGGAGCAGTCATGAGGCTCTGTAGGATGAGAGGTCATAATGGCTTGAAGGAAGTGGTGGTGGGGTGGGGAAGTGGGCATGGAGTCAAGAGTTGTTACAAAGACATTATCTTTGGAACTAAGTGGCTTCTAGGATGCAGGGGGCTCAGGGAAGCAAGGATGCTAAAGGTGGTTCCCAGGTTAGGATGGGGGTGACTGGGTAAATGGGGGTCCCATTAGCCAAGTCAGGGATTCTATTCTAGCAAGAGCAGATGCAAGGAGTGACTTCAGTCTCATCCATCCTGTATCTTCCACTGGGCCAAGCGCCAGCAGGCACTGCATGCTCACTGAATGGATGATTTAGGTTGAGCAAAATGCCAGAAACGGATTCCTTCATGTGAGGTGAAGAATTCCTACTGAGAAGTCAGCCACCAACTGTTGCTTTGGAAAAAGAAAACTTTCCATAGAGTACTAACACCCACAAGTGACCTAAAAATTGGTAAATAACTAAAACTTTAACGGAAGTCAGGCCTAAGGTACTGTATGTCTCTTGGGCTTAATTAGTACAAGCCTCCGGAGTGAGCAGCCTCTTGTAATAGTCTGAATGAAACAAGTCGTGTAGAAGTGCAACCTTTGGAATTTTAGTTAAACTTACGGGGAAAAATCCTCCTCCCAAAGGCCAACATAATACTCCTCTTTAAATCCTAGTGGACTTCAATGCATTCGAGATAAATAGATAACATTCATTTTTAAGAAATAGCTCAGCTATGTCTGTTCATCATTCATTACCAAACCTATCTTACTTTTCTTTTCTTTTTTTTTTTGAGATGGAGTCTCGCTGCGTCACCCAGGCTGGAGTGTAGCGGTGTGATCTTGGCTCACTGCAACCTCCGCCTCCCAGGTTCAAGCAATTCTCCTGTCTCAGCCTCCTGAGTGGCTGGGATTACCGGTGCCCGCCACCATGCCCAGCTAATTTTTGTATTTTTCGTAGAGATGGGGTTTCACCATGTTGGTCAGGCTGTTCTCGAATTCCTGACCTCATGATCTGCCCGCCTCAGCCTCCCAAAGTGGTGGGATTACAGGTGTGAGCCATGGCGCCCGGCAGTCTATCTTACTTTTCTTAAGTCAAATTATTTTTTCTCTATGTTTAGGCGTCCAGGACTGAGGCTTAGCTAAGGGTGAGGTGAGGTGGGGTGCGGGGAGGGCGGGGGGGTCCCTGCTGAAGCTGGTTATTACTGGTGAGCAGGCATTACTGGTCTCATACAGAGACACTTTATTTCCAGCTCAGACCTATAGCTTCTTCCCTTCTGATTTTCCCATCCTCCACCTCCCACTTATGCCCACCATAGGGATACCTTATAAACAAACATCAATTGCCTTATAAATATCCTTGATGTAGCAGAGAGGACAGAATGAGAGAACAGACGGATCAAAGAAACCCCATCCATGCAGGGCAGACCCCCACCGGCCTGCTGTTCTGCAGGCCATGAGGGTAAGCTTCTCTGCCAGGGCAAAGGGCACCTGTGTCTACCTGAAACTAGGCGGCCTCCTCTCACATCATGCTCAGTATAGGTGTACATGCCCAGAACGTTCTCGGCTTACCCTTTCCCTCACAAGCCGAGAGAGCCCCCTCTCAGCTTCAGATGCTCTGGAACTTCACGGAGCCTGGCATGGTCACCTTCAACAGCCACCATCACCACCAGGCATGACGTCTCTCTCTCCTCTAAGCCACGACTTCCCAAGCACACAATTCTACAGCTGGATTCTCAGTGCCCCCGCCCCTGGCCCCTCCTCCCTGCCGCAAGCCCCTGCTTCTCTTGTGCCCTCAGAGCCTCCCACAGTCCCTGACGTGTGACAGGTATTCCATTCATGTCTGCTCAGGGTTTGGCTGTTCCAAACGTGGTTTCTCAGGAAAAAAAAATCTAGTTTCGCAATATCGGAGGCCTTTCTTTAAATAGATTCTTGTAAATATGTACTAAAGCTAAGTGGAAAAATTGGGATAATTTTGTTTATCTTGTGGCTTTACCAAATATGTCAATAAATATTTCGGGGCACACAAAGAAGGTACACGTGTACAAAGTCTGTATCATAGTAATATTCCAATTACATAAAATACATTTCTAACTGTGACTAGCTGCTTTTAGAAATAACTGCAGTCATGTTTTCAGTTGCGGTAGCCTTTTTCTCCAATTTTTTAAAAAAGAAGTCACACTTGGATGTGTGCCTTGGAAGAGTACAGAAACTATTCTTTGTAACACCATGTGAGACATATATTGGCTACATATAGATCAACTCTACATGGAATAAGAATTCGGGATAAGACAGAAGCTGCATCTTTAATTTCCTATCCCATCCAAAGGTTATTGTGTTAAGGAGTAAAAGCTAGTTTTCAAAATAATTTCCTGATGTCTATGGGACATACACAGTAGGAAGGACGAAGAGGCATAATCCACAGTCCCCGCCCTAAGGCAAGAACTCACCCAAAGCAGCATAAGATTAATGATCCAGTTGGGTGGTGCAGACAAAAAGTGTCCCTGCTCCCTCTTTACAGGGTAGAGACATGGGCTGGAAGGTTTGGAAGATTTCTTGGAGGGAGGAGAAGCTGAGTTGAGTGCTAAAGGGCAGGGAAGCAACAAAAGGTCCACACTATTTAAAAGCATGTAAAAGAGCCAAATACTGGGAATTTTGGACAAATTGAAATTTTGTTCTTATCACTACTTAGCAATGAACAGAACCTTGTAAGTAAATCCATGTGCCTCTCTCTCCTCGTTTCTGCCCCCACCACCCTCTTCTCTCAGTTCTGCTGAGAATGCCATGAGATATTAGACTCTGTGAATGCTAAGGATCATGGTTTGCCAGAAGCTGGAGGAGAAGGCCCCAAATCATGAGAAGGCCCATCGGCCACACCACCCCTAGAAAGGTAAGGGGTGAGAGAAACAGAAATGGCCAAACGTGGGGACAGTAAAGGCATGGGGGGCAGTGAAGGCCAAGGACACGCCCAAGAGAAGGCTGGCCTGGGGGTGGGAACGAGAATGGGCCACCAAGGGTCATAGGCAGCAGAAACCCATCGAGAGGATGGTCCAAGCAGGTGTAAGGACTGAATGGGAAAATCTGCGGACTGTCTGGAGGCCTACAGAAGGTGACTGCAGGTAGAGTGTGGATAAAAGAGAGAAGGCAAAAGAGGGAGGGAGAAAAGAAAGACGGCAAGAGGTGGCCTCCTTCCTGGAGTACTGGGCACAGGCAACTACAGAGTCCTTGAGTCCTTGGGTCCTTGTGGGTTCAGGGGGCTGTGAGCACAGTCCTGCCAGGCAAGACAGAAATCAACCAAGGGTGCTTAGTGGAGCAGCCTGTCAGTCACACTCAGATTGCACACATCTCAGACAAGGCCCACGTTCCAGGACCTGCTGGGCTTGGAGAGAAGGTCCCAGAGCCTGGTGAGAACTGTGGGGCAGTCTCTCTGTGACATGATGGTGAGGCCAGGCTGTGCCAGGAAAAAACATCTTACTAGCTGTCAACTGGTGGCCTTGCTCTGTTCCCACGAAAGGGCAGGAGGTCATTCTAATTAGGGGAGGCTTACCATCTCCTTTAACCCACCATCGCAACACACGGCTAAAGGGTTTCTAAGCATGTGTGATCTCTTTGAGAATAAGCCTTCCCCACTTTGCTGCCCAGACAACTCAGGGATGATGACTGTGTCTAACTGTCCACCGGCCCTCACTGGCTCCCATGCATCCCACTTCTGCTCAGTTTTCTGAGGGCTGTGGTATCCCCTTGCCTGAGTACACTCAGTAGGACATGGTACTCCCCACTGTCCACCAAAGAGCTCTAAAGAGCTCACCAAAGAAAGTGAGACTTAACTTTCTGCAGCAGTTTGAGAATGACTGAAAGGGGCCCTGCATCTCCCCGCAAAGACACTCTCTATAGGTTTGCTTAAGCACCCATCAGAATGTCCTCAGTGAGGGTAAAAGCCTCCTAGGGGCCTGGGAAACTGGTTACAGTATGGTTTCCTGGAGGCTCAGTGAGTCTGGAGCTGACTCATTGCTAGAAACAAGAGGATGTCTGCAGCTCATTAGCATCCCATCACCTGCACAAGGGTAAGTGAGGTGAATCTGTGATAGGATTTGGCATGGGAGGGAAAGTTCAGACCAGGTCTGTCCAATAAAAATATTGTGTGAGCCACACATGCAAACCACATATGTAATTTAAAATTTGTAGTAGCCACATTAAAATGTAAAAAGAATAAGAGCTGGTGGCTGGGTGCGGTGGCTTATACCTGTAATCCCAGCACTTCGGGAGGCTGAGGCAGGTGGATCACTTGAGGTCAGTTGTTCAAGACCAGCCTGGCCAACATGGTGAAACCCCATCTCCACGAAAAATATAAATATTAGCCGGGCACTGTGGTGCACACCTATAATCCCAGTTACTTGGGAGGCTGAGGCAGGAGAATCGCTTGAACCCGGGAGGCAGAGGTTGCAGTGAGCCGAGATCATGCCACTGCACTCCAGCGTGGGCAACAGAGCGAGACTCTGTCTCAAACAAAACAAAACAAAACACAAGAGCTGATATAATGTCAGGGCTCTAACTGCCTCCTTTTTTCCCTATGCAAGTATGACTCTTGGACCATGGTTGCAGATCCTTGAAATTCTGAAGTTTGAGCCATGAATTTGCATTTGGATTTTGTCCTTGTGAAAAGGAAAAAGCCTCAGGGGACCTAGGTTCTCGTGTCCGCACCAGTATGGAGGGATTGAGATAGGTTTGAGACAGGACACAGAGGCTGGCACGAAGGCAAAAGGTGCCCAAAGAAGTGTATGAAGGGGAGAAGGGGTACTTCTGGGAGGTCAGGGCAGACTGTTGCTGGCCTAAGAAAATGGGACATCCAAGAAAGAAAATTATCTTCAAGAAATGAAGTCAGCAACCTTTTTCTGTGCAGGACCAGAGGGTAAATATTTAGGTTCTGCAGGCCACATGACCTCAGCTCTGTAGCCACAGTATGAAAGCAGCCAGAGGTGCAACACGCAAGAGAGCGTGGCCGTGTTTCAATAAAACTTTACTTACACAGCAGGCCACATTTGGCCTGCAGGCTCTAGTTTGTTGGCCCCTGTTTTAGACAATACCTAAAAATCCCAGACAGCCTCCTTAGGTCCTGGGTTTTGAGCTTCTCCAGTGCTTGGTTCACATTTCTTCTGTGCTGCATTCTATTTATTCTGTTTACCTGTCTGTGGCCTCCCTGACATTGGGGGCAGATGCATTGTATCCCTGGTGCCAGCACAGAACAGGTGTTTAACACATATTTGGGGAGAAAGTATGTGTGCAGAGGAGAGGAAGACAACAGACAAACCTCACTGAGCATTTCCAGCCTCTTGGCAAAAAGCTACAGGGCTCATGTAGGAAAAGGGATCTTTGCTGACGGCAAACCCTACCAGGAGACAGCAGCCTGGCTTACCGCGTCACACCTTGTTAAAATGCAAACCCATGGGCCAATTTTGACATCAGGGCTAAACCCCAGAAAACTGCGCCAGTGGAACTGCCGGCAGACAGGAGCCCTCCCCGGCACAGATCCCATTGCCATTCACTGCAGCCTCCTTTGATGAGGAGGAAGAGCACTGTAGCTAGCCAGAGGTATAAAAATGCTTTGTTATTAGAAAATCTAAATGTCTCTCTAGGCCTGTGCAGTACCATTAGGTGACGTCAATGGCTCAGGGTATCTGAGCTCTGCGTTTCCACTTTTCTAGGAGCAGCAGCTAATTCATGGTAGTAAAGGCGTTTCTATTTAAAGCCTCAGAAAAAAAGCAGGTGGCCCCCCACCCCTGCATCCTAAAGTCCTGTGCTAAGGACTTGCCTGCTCTCCCTGTGAGGCAGGAGGGCTTTACAGCTGGCAGGAGGCCAGGACTGAGACATTCAGTTTCATTAACGCTAGCCACCAGCTTCAGGGCCTGCTACATGCCAGGCAGTGTGGGCACACAAGGACAGCACAGAGCAGTGGCCCTGCTAGAGGGGAGAGGGCAGTTTAGCACACAAATAGCTGTGAAGATGATGCTGGTGGTTGGGGGGGTGACACAAAGAAAAGAGGGTCCCTCAGGGGCCTTCAGGAAGAAGGTGGTACTTAATGTTTCTTGCACTGGGCCATGAAGGACTGGTAGGACTTGAGCACATGCAGTTGCAGGGAGACTGGTGACAGGGAGAGTGGGGGTCCCCGTCATTAAGTGAGAAAGAGGGTAAGGAAGAGGAGCAAGGCTAAGCTGGTGGGGGAAAGGCGTGAATTGTACTTGGTCAATTTCTGGCATGAGAACGAATGAGCCCCAGGGGACCTGTGTCCTCTACTGTGGATCCACAGCCAAGAAATGTTGGTCTGCACTGCTTGTGTTCAGAAGTTCGTCTTGAAAGAGACACCAGGTGTTCTGTCCCTCTCTTTCTGCCTGTGTCAGTTCTTAAGAACTCATTCTTTCTCCTGGTATGTAGCAATAAGGCTGTTGGAACACTTTTTTTTTTTCTATGAAAGGCCATTCTTTCCTTTACCAGAGGTCTCCAAGGACTTGGCTCTTGTATGACTTCATGGTATTATGTGAAAACGTCCTGATTTCAGATGAAATTCTCAGTACTGGAGGAAGGATTTTTATCTTGAACTATATCTTATAAAGGAGCACATGGACATGGACCCCTTTGATAGCCTGAGACAACCGACTGAAGAGCCTCAAGGGCTCACTCCGCTCATCCCACTGTCTACTCACGTCCTGTTGGTTCCAGTTGATCTCCAGGCCTGGCTGGGCTTCACCTTCTCATCCAGCACTTCACACATCTCTGCCATCCTCTACTAAAATGGATTATGCCACAGAAGCCCTTGAAATCCCTTAGAGATACTGTCCCTCTTTAAAATCTTCATAACAATCAAAGACCACATGTTGTAAGTTTTCAAAAATAGATCACTGATAATTATGCTTGTTGTATAATTGTTAAACTATAAATTATAATGCATGAAGTGAAAATACACATAATCCAGTAGTAAAAGTACTAATCAAATAGAAAAACTACCTATACCAATGTTGCCCTCCATTACAAAATTACCCAGGCGTGGTGGCTCACGCCTGTAATTCCAGCATGCTGGGAGGCCGAGGCGGGCAGATCACGAGGTCAGGAGATTGAGTCCATCCTGGCTAACGCGGTGAAACCCCATCTCTACTAAAAATACAAAAAAATTAGCCGGGCATGGTGGCGGGCACCTGTAGTCCCAGCTACTTGGGAGGCTGAGCCAGGAGAATGGCGTGAACCCAGGAGGTGGAGCCTGCAGTGAGCCGAGATTGCGTCACTGCACTGCAGCCTGGGTGACACAGAGAGACTCCATCTCAAAAAAAAAAAAAAAAAGTTATTAAATACAGTGGCTTCTTAAAATTCTGTCACTGCAGATGATAACATTCAGATGTATTGCTCTGTATGATGTAAGGGTAAGAAAAAAATCACAGTACTAATTTGGAATGATTCTTGTTTTAGATATGAATTTGTAGGGGTGAAATGCTCAAATTGATATAACTTTCCAACTGATTAAGAAATTAAGATAAAAAATAGGACTTTTTTTTATTTGGAGGAAGAATTTTGTGCCTTCATATAGAGTTCCTCAGCCACAAGCTAAATCATAACCAATGTGCACTACAAATAAAGTGATATAGGCTTGCTGGGAAATAAAAAAATTTGTCAGAGGAACCTAATTTTCCCATAAATCTGCTTAATTGGCAGCTACAATTAGACATGGAGAAAGACAAGCAGAGAACAGTGGTGAGACAAGCAGAGAACAGAGGTGACGCACGGCCAAACGGACAGAGCAAACAAAGTGAGCTGATACCGTACCTGCTTATTATTGTCAGTGGTACAACACAGTTTCTTGAGGGAGACAAAATGCCTAATTTTCCTAATAACAAACAATCAGTTATTAGTGAGTCAGATACGAGTTGATTCAACAAATTGGCAAATAAAAACGTCAACATACTTCTTAAAGCTAAACTCCAGTGTTCATCCTAGGGCAGCTTTAAAATTCAAGCAAGACTCAATCTACAGAAAACATAGTTTTCACACAGAGCCCACACATGCCTCTGGAAACTGGGCCTCCTTTATACATCACAGCGGGCTCAGAAACATTTCCTTAATGGGTATCTCATTTTGTAACTGGCTCCTAAAGTTAGGTTCCTACATATCTTCAGTTGATAAGATAAAATGCTGCTACAAACAAATTAGTTTTAATTCTGCTGACACTAACAATTGCATAGCTACAAAAGATTCATTTGGACAATGACCACATTTCATGGCTGCTGTTTTTATATTAAATATCCCATATTCTTGCGCACTATAATTGTCATAATAATGGCACTTTTCAGGCACGTAAAAATCCTCTCATTTCAAGGTCATGGACTGGGTCCTGAAACTCAGTGGGTGGTCTCACTCTTTATCACTGTCACAAGGAAAACTGGGCAAAAGACTACAGGTGCCTCAGCCCCAGGCAAAAATCAGCTCACAGTCAATATTTTACTGAGAGCAAAGCCATGAAATCCAGAGAGTTACATTAGGCTTTCTGCCCCCAGAAGCCCGTGGGGTACCCCACTTTCTCTCTCTTTTTACCTGGTTCACTTTTCTCTGTAGGCCTCTGAAAAGAGGATAGAAAATACTGGTTACTCTGTAATAAACTTCACTCAACTAGGAAGAGGTAAAATTTCCCTACTTTTAGTAAGAATTGCCTCTGATAGCTCACTGCCTACAATTACAGGGAAAATAGCACTGGAAATTGTGTCTGGACAAAAGAACTTCTTTTTCTTATCTGTAAAATCAGAGAGATCAAAAAAACGTATTCTGATGGAAATTAACAGGCAATAGCATGTCTCCTCTGCTTTGGTTGCCTAATGATTCTGGTCACACACACAAAAAGGAATTCTTAGCTTTGATTTTCTGAGGAGATGGTATAAGGATGAGGATAAAAACAACACGACAGCCATGGGCATCATCTCCACCCCACGGCTCTCAGCACTGCCTGTGTGTGAGAATGGCCACGCTGAGGCCAGGCTGCTCAGGAGGAGGGCGGAGGGGCAGCCTCTCTCCAGCTCACAACCTCGGTCAGGGGCCTGTCAGTGCCCCCATCATCCAGAGTGAAGCAAAAAGGGAGCTGCAAATTACAAAATGGCATGAAATACCAGGTGGTATTGACAGGAGGTAGCCTGCATTGATGGGAGAACAATTTTGAAACTAACCAAAATTGGAGAGGAAACAAGCTATTACAAATACCTGGCTACCTGGCTGATTTTATAAAACATCTTGTTTTCTATTCATGCAACAATTTGCAATGAACTCAGGTAGTCCTAAGAGTCATAGGTGGGGCTCCTATTCCAGTTACCGGCAGGATGACTGTGGCCTCATCTTTTTCTGACATGTCACACAATGTTGTACTCCTTCTACACCCAAACTATGAACCTGGTGTTGACCTTCAGGCTGGCTTCCCAAGGCTCACTATGATGTATGGTTACGGGTCCTGTTTGGTTTTGTAAATCTCACAAAATTTAACTGGAGGAAGGAAGAGGAATTGCATATTTTTCTTATCTCTCCACATAATAGAGAGCCTTCTCTGGTAATCTGAGATTCAGTGGATTGAGATGCCCTCAGCTCCTGGTCAGACACACCTTTCTCTCCATAAACAGTGGGCCTCTGAGGAACAAGCCCAGAACAGGCCTGGAGGAACCAGCACGGGGTGAGGGCCTCAAGCAGGAGAAAAGGGTGGCTCCCTATGCACTGAGTGCAGAGGCCAGAGAGCACTGGCAGGAGATCATTGTTGTTACGGGGAAAGGGAAGCCCAGAAATCAAGCCCCTTTAGAGCACACTGGGAATGACAGAAGGCATAGGTGATCAGGTAGAGGGGGGAGGTTGGGGTGATGCTTCATAAAGACATGGAAAACCATGTATGGGGGTTGCTGCCAGCTGAGTGGAAGCGCCCTCGGTCGATACTACATTCAGCACAACCCTACTGCATTTGGGGATGTAAGGCTCATACTGGCATTGCAAGCCCAATGCCCATGAGGGCCTTCAGTCTTTATCTTCAGCTAAAAGAGTTGAACAGTTTGCTCTCACCCTCCTTGGCCAATCACTGGGGTGATCTTCACGTGCTGTTGGATGCTGTCCCCGGATTTCCGTCTGGCATAGTAAACCCCCTGCCACTCCTACATGGACAAAGAGAGCTCTTAAAATCCTTCAGTCAAGGATGACAGCTGCTCCTGCAGAGGGTCTCAGCAGGCCGAGAAGGAACGTTCCCACATGCTTTCATTACATTTCACAATGCCCGCTGTATTGTTGCACTCAATGCAATGCTGATGTGGCCACATGTGTGAAGACAAGACCACAGATCCACATATCCACCAACAGGCTGTCTGTCCCAGCTTCCAGGACACTTGACCTGTGGGTGGAATTCTGCTCTCAGCCCTATGGCTGCTGTGGCACCAGGTCAAAGGATTCTTCAGAGGTCTCTCTCAAAATCTTCACAGCAATCTGTGAACTTGGCATTATCATACTAAATTTACAGATGGGTAAACTGAGGCTCAGAGAGTCTAGGTAACTTGCCCACATTAGGATGCAGAAAATCTGCTTACAAATTCACGTCTATTTAACACTTGCTGAAGCCCATTATCTTCCTAACATCTTACGGGCCCCCTAGCCAAGGCTTCTCAGGGGTTAGTCTGGCTCCTCATAGTTTCCATGAACGAGGCCAAAGGGAGAGTAAAGGTTCCTGTTCCCTGAACCTGGGAGGTTTGGCTAATCAGAAACTGAGATTCCCTGCAGCCATTTCTTGCCCCCTCTATCACATAAGGTGGCTAATTGGTATGCACCTTGGTATGTGTGGCTGTATTCTTTTGGCAACAATTTTTGGAATAGTTAACAATGTCTTGTTTCCTTTTTGGTGTCATTGCCCCAGTTAAAAAACATTTTTGATCATCATCTATAATCCAAATTTATCTTATCCCTCTAAAATGTTCCCTCTATTAAATGGATACAGTGCTTATCTAACTACTTCACATCACAGAAAGGAAGATGAAATAAATTGTGTGTGAAGAAGCATTCTGAATGCTTAACAGAAAATGCACAGGCAGCTCCAGCGATGAGAGCCAGTGCTCCACAGGAGGAGAGGGCTTCAGGGAAAATTCCTCTCGGACTTCCATCATTACCTTCATCTACCCAGATGAAGGGGAAGCCACTGGAGGAACAGATGCAGCTGGGAGGAGGAAACTACAAATGTATGTTGAACAGTGATCAGAGAACGGAAAAGGAAAACTGGGAAAAAACCTGGTCTACCTATAAATACTGATATTAAATATGTCTAGTCCCCCAAACACTGGATAAACTGAAAAAACACAACAGCTCTCTGGGTGGAACTCTGCTCAGAGATACCCACAATATTCCAGCAATGGCAGATGGGATATATTCATGCACAGGATGAAATGTTTTTACACAAAATCACCATATTCTGTAACATAATGATAAGCACCAGATTCACTTGAGTTCCAAAGTTAACTCAAAAATGAACTCATTTTGCAAAAATAAAAGATCTTTCACTTGATTATGACATTATTAAAGAAGCTAATCTTAAGGATGAAATTCTAAAACTCACAGAAAAAAAAAGTGCATTAGGGAGAGGGTTTGTGGATTGGTTTTGCTGGTGTAACCCACCTTTCCCTTCTTGATGCATGTATTGATGGTGTCGAGAAGGTCTGCCCGGTTCTTATCGCTTTTGGGCAGATCAGCGAGTTCTTTTCCCAGGAGCTCACCTTTGTGGTAGCCCATCATCCTTTCGAAGGCTGGGTTGACATACTGTTAATGGGAGGTGGGTACAGATCAGTGCGGGGACACAAGACAGAGTTCATGAAACGTCTGTGTGCCCCGTAGGAAGACTTGTTGGAACCCAGAGGAATATCAAGCAAGAAGTTCCCAGGGCAAACATCCTCTAATGCAGTTGGCTGGCCAGGTGCTGCGGCCCCGCTCCATCCCCAAACCCTTCCTGGAGGAGTTCCCTCCTTCCTGGCAGCAATGTATTCATTCAACTGCCATCCTGATCCTCTGTAGGAAATCAGAAGAAACTTCAGCAGGAAAAAAACAGGAAGCCCTCATCTAGCATTACCAGCCTCTTGGGGAACTCATTCACCATCTACTACCCCATGAATAAGGAAAAACGCAGACAAAAAAAAAAAAAAAAGAAATAAAAATAAATTAGGACTGGGTGCATATGTTTGTAGTTAAAAACAAAAACAAAAACAAAAACAAAAAACAGTTTCAGGCTGGGTGCAGTGGCTCACGCCTGTAATTCAATTCCAGCCCTTTGGGAAGCTGAGGCAGGAGGATCAGCTGAGCCCAAGAGTTCAAGACCAGCCTGGAAAACACAAAATAAAAAATTAAAAAAATACACCTCTACAAAAATAAAAAAAAAAAAGTAGCCAGTCGTTGTGGCACACACCTGTAGTCCCTACTATTCAGGAGGCTGAGGCAGAAGGATCACTGGAGCCTGGGAGTTTGAGGCTTCAGTGAGCTGTGATTGCACCGTTGCACTCCAGCCCAGGCAACACAGCAAGACCCTGCCTCTTACAAACAAACAAATGAACAAATAAGAACTCCATTCAACAGTGGTGGCCTGTATTATGCACATCTCTGCAACTGGATTTCTCATGTCTCCTTTCCAATTGCCACTACCTATTGATCAATATTTGCTACAGTTTGGGGCCACTACCAGTAGAATCAGAACAATAAATTCAGTTAAATGGCCTGGGCAGGAGGCAGCCCTTTCAGTGCTGGGCTTAGGCAGATGTGAAGCTCCCCTCGGCAGATTCTGGGGCCAGCAGACTCAGAGGTTTCTTTCCATAATTCTGCCTGGGGTCCTGGAATTTAGAGCCATGACCCTAGCTAACTCCCAGGTCCTGTCCCACCCTCTGATTTCTTTTCAAAGATCACAGATGGGGGCTGAATGCAGAGAGACAAGCGGTAAAGAATGTGGGGAAAATGTAAACAGACTGCATCTGGGTCATGAATTTCTTTGGGCTTAAATTGCATCCATCTGCTATTTCGGAGATGTTCGAACCAACTGTAATCACTCTTGCCCTCAACTGCGACGGCAGCAGTCATGAACGGGGTGGCGCAGGGACAGTTAGCGAGCTGTTCCCTGGGAGACACAGCTTCCATTTTAACATGATCACCCCTGAGAGTTGAAGGGGTTTGGAAGATGCTCTAGTCATCAGGCCTTTGGTGGGTGACTGAAGAGGAGGGGGCCTGATACTGTCTTCATGGATCTCCAGACCCCCACCTCCCGGCCTCATCACTGACATGTAGTAGTCAGGGCCCTCCCTAGGCAGGAAAGGGCATCACTTACAGTGTGGCCCCTGCTCACAAAGCCAGTCTCACACCTCCCTGGGACACCCCTGCAGGCTGCTGAGCTATCTGCACATCTCCCTCATCTCCAGGCCTTTCCCCCACGCGCTTTCTCTGCTTACAATTCCCTTCCTGTGCTTTCTCTGCTTACAATTCCCTTCCTGGTCTCTTTCCCTCTCCAACTCCAATTTATCCCTCTTTTCTTCCAGGAAGCCTTCCCTGACTCCCCTAACCTAGTCCACTCCCAAGAGCTGCCACTGATGCCTGTGCAGACTTTCAGTGACTTATTACACCGGATTTAAATTTTTGTTTATCTCTCTCTCCCAGTGGACATTCAGCTTCTCAAGGGCAAAGGCTATTTTGAATTGATCTTTGGATACTCAGGACTGTTTAGTAACTATCTGATGAATGAATAGAAAATATTAGAGAATATGTTATTTTCTTTATTTATTAGCTATATTCTGATACCTTTTCATATGTGTTCCTTCTGCTTTCCCTATTAAGTTGTAAATTTGGATAGAAGTCACGGCCCTTCTTTCACACCAGGGTTCCTGAAACCTCAGAACGCAGCAGGTACTCCCAGATATGGATTCTAGAGCCAAGGCACCTAAGTTCAAATCCTGGCTCTGCCAATTACTAGCTACAAAACCATGGACAAATTATTTAACTTCCCTAGTTCTCAGTTTCCCCATCTGCAAAATGAGTACAATAGTGATACGTGATTCATAGGATTGCTTTAAGAAATAAATGAGTATATGTAAAATGCTTAGAACTGAGCCTCATATATGGCAAGTACCATATTAAGCGTTTTAAAGAAAATATATGGAGAGTTTAGATAGATGGGGGCATGGAGGAAGAGAGGAAGGATAGGAGGGAGGGATGGATGGGTGGATAGATAATAGATGGATAGACACAGATAGATAGGTACTACTTCTAAATTTTAAGTGCTGCTACTTGACCTCTGAAGATTTGTACTCAAAAAAGCATCTAACTATTTGATTGGAGTGCCCTGAAAAGGATGCTGATATCAAGGAAGATCATATATGAACTATCCCATCCAGTGATGACATCCTCAAAATTTATAGCACATAGGTAATCTCACTATACATATAACATCCTCTATCCAGCTCCTTCCTCCTTCCTCTTGTTTTAAGTTCCATACTATAGATTGCTGGTACATTTTTCTAAAGGAGGATGAAAAGGTTCCCTGAGAAAAAAGCTGTAAGGTCTTCTTTCAGAATCCAAGTTTCCCTTAAAGGCAGTGACTCTCCTTCCACCTCTCCTTTACAGGCATCTGTTATACTTGCCTCATGCCCCTGTTTCTTTCTGTTCATGGCAAAGGCTGGGAGATGATTAATATCATAATGTGACACCATCACAATAGTGCTTCTCCCAGGGATACAGGTTTTCTAACCTCCAATTGATAACTGGAGAATGAAAGACTGTTCCCTATTCTAGAAGTTGTTTGTTAGATTACAGGTGGAGGGGCAGGGAGCCCCTTCTCCTCATTTCTGAAATCAAATCTAGCTGCACACTGCAAAACAGGGAGGTGCCAAGAAAATGTGCTTCATGAATATACTTGATTGTTCAAGTCTGGGTATAAGTAAGGGAGATGTGGGATTTTTGTGCTTGGTCTGTAACAGAAACATGTCTGACTCTCTCTGAGGTCCAAGAGGCAGATCTGTGGGCAGGTGGGCCACTAATAGCCAGCAACATGAAGAAGCCTTCAGATACATTTCAAGGGGGCAGCCAGAAAACATATTCTAACAATACAGCTAAACAGGAAACCAGGTAGGAAGGCTTTGGAGACATGACTACATGTTTTAGTTCTGATATTTATTACTAAGGCTTTCCTTGGATACGTTCCTTGACCTTGTTGGGACTCAGTTTCCTCCTCTGCACTATAGGGCAATGATTTCTCTTTCCTACCCTTACTGAATAGAAATGAGACAACCTAATGAAAGTGCTGATGACAGGGCCTAGGCAGGGTGGGCTGCTGATGTTATTGGTCTGGTATGAGAACAGGGTGTGTATGTGTGCACTGGGAGATTAGGGCAGACAAATGTGAGGCTTCTGCTGTGGGCTTCACTGTGTGTTGCCCACTGTCTTTGGTGCTCTACTGATGACAAGTGCTCCTCACACTCCATGCCACTCTGCAAACCAACTGCAGGCAAACAAGCACCAATTCGTGGAAAGTCTATATTTCAGAGTATTTTACAAATACAGATGTCTTACTTTCCAACAATTATAATAAGAATACCTCATTTCTTGAAAGGTTTCTCTGCTACACACATTTCCTTAGAAGGATGACATTCATGTAAGAATGCTTTATAATTAGAATACCCACTGCAGGCAAACAAATGAATGTCTTTGAAAATATTCTGTTCCATAGACATTTATAGGCATTTACTGTACCATTCTGACTTACTTCTACGTGAATAGTATCTTCACAGATGGTCAAAAGAATTTACCCCAGTTCTAGCTGGGTGCAGTGACTCACACCTATAATCCCAGCACTTTGGGAGGCCAAGGCAGGTGGATCACTTGAGGTCAGGAGTTTGAGACCAACCTGGCCAACATGGTAAAACCCCATCTCTACTAAAAATGTAAAAATTAGCTGAGTTTGGTGGCATATGCCTGTAATCCTAGCTACTTAGAGGAACAAGAATCACTGGAACCTGAGAGGCAGAAATTATACTGAGCCAAGATGACCACTGTAATCCAGCCTGGGTGACAGAATGAGAATCTGTCTCAAAAAAATAAATTTTCTTAAATCCCATTTCTGTCAAAGAAATTGCAGGTTCTGATCTGAAGTAATCATTTTTTGTTCTTTATTGAATATCTAATTCTTAAGTCTATCAGTATTCTTTGCACAGCTTGATATTTATTTCTCCTAAGAAAATGTGCTGATATGTGAGGTTGATGGGAAAGTACTTGATAAAAAGTGTGGCTTAAACCTGAAAGGTTCATTTTGAATGTTAATGATAGAGATGGTTTCTTTCCATACCTGAATCACGTGGTCATCGCTTGTTATTTCTATGGCTTCATGACAGTGATCTAATGCTGTAAACACTGAATTACAGGCCCTGAAAGTTATAAAAGATTGAAGTTAGTTCTTCTATGAAAACCATTCACATTTCATCTGTTAATTTAACAAAGTAGACAGATACCAGGTTCATCAAATCTACGTACTTTTTGTTACTGCCATGGTCTGACTGCTGATGTCTCCCAAAAGTTCATATGTTGGAATCTAACATCCAATGTGACTGTATGAAGATGCAGAGCCTTTGGGAAGTGGCTAAGTCTGTGGGGCTTCGTCCTCATGAATGGGATTAGTGCCTTTATTAAAGAGGCTCCAGTGGGCTCCCTTGCACTTTCTGCCATGTGAGGAAATAGAGAGGGTCCTCTCTATGAGGAACGGGCCCTCACCAGACACAGAACCTGCTGGCACCTTGATCTTGGACTTCTCAACCTCCAGAACTGTGAGCAATACATTTCTGCTGCTTATTAATCACTCAGTTTAAGGTACAGTAATGCAACTCATAATGATGTTTCAACAATGGACTCAATATACAATGGTGGTCCTGTGAGATTATAATCCTAATTCCTATTGCCTAGTGGTGTTATAGCAGACAGAACATCCTCATGTGTCTGTGATGATGTTGGTGTAAACAAGCTCACTGCACTATCAGCTGTATAAACATATAGCAATACAGTAATGATGTACAGTATATAATGTTTGATAAGAGATGACTAGGATACTGGTTTATGTACTTACTATACTATTCATCATTGTTTTAGATAAAATACTCCTTCTACTACTAAGAAGAGTTAACTGTAAAGCAGCCTCAGGCAGGTCCTTCAGGAGGTATCACAGAAGATGCATTGTTATCATAGAAGGTGACAGCTCCATGTGTGTTATTGCCCCTGAAGACCTTCCAGTGAGACAAGATGTGGAGGGGGAAGTCAGTGATACTGATGATCCTGACCCTGTGCAGGCACTGGCCAAAGTTGTCTTATTTTTAACAAAAAAGTTTAAAAAGTTAAAAAAAAAAAGATTTAAAAATAGAAAAAAGCTGACAGAATAATGTTATAAAGAAATAAATTTTTTGTACAGCTGTGAAATGTGTGTTTTAAGCTAAATGGTATTAAGAGTGAAAAAGTTTAAAAATATAAAGGTTTATAAAGTTAAAAAACAGCAGTAAGCTAAGGCAAATTTACTATTGAAGAAAGGAAAATGTTTTAATGAATTTTGTGTAGCCTAAGAGTACAAAGCTGATCAAGTCTACAGTCATATATACATAACACCCTGGGCCTTCACGTTCCCTCTCCTTTCACTCCCCAGCTCACCCAGAGCAACTCCCAGTCCTGCAAGCTCCATTCATGCTAAGTGCCTTATACAAGTGCACCATTTTAAATCTTTCTATACTGCATTTTTACTGTGCCTTTCTATGTTTAAATTCACAAATACCATTGTGTTAAAATTGTCTACAGTATTCAGTACAATAACATGCTCCCCAGGTTTGTAACCTAGGAGCAACAGGCTAGACCATGTAGCCTGGGTGTGTAGTAAGCTATACCATCTAGGTTTGTGTAAGTACACTCTACAATGTTTGCACAATGATAAAATTGTCCAACGACACATTTCTCAGAACATACCCCTATCATTAAATGATGCATGACTATATTTCATTATTGCAATCCTAACAGACTAAGAGGGTTAACAATATGCTCTGAGGGAAAAAAAAAGTCATCTTTCAAACTAAATGCATAAACAATATTTGGAATCAGACTCTCATTTTCTTTGTTACAGTTTTAACCAATTTCCTAATCTAGAGCAACTCCAAATACAGTAAGCTATTTACTGTCCAACACAGCAAGCATGTAGCTAGAGCTCTGTTATTTATACTGACTGTTTAAAGAATCCCAACAAAAAGCTTTCTTACACATTGCAAAAAGGAAAAAAAAAGTGTTGATTTACTGGATTGATGTTTTTTCTTTAAAAGAAAAACTCTGAAAAATGTTATTTTTTCCACTCATAAAGGCATTCTAACTTTGTCATCCTATTTTGATCTGTTTAGAAGGAAGAAGGCAGAAAGAACTGGGTGAAATCTGGCTCTGTATTTTTCCAGTTACGCTACCTGAGGCAACTTTTTGTCTTCAATGGCCCTCAGTTTCCTCATCCATAAAATGAGGATAATAATACGTATTTCACAGGTTTTTATAAAGATGAAAACAGATAGTTTATGTGAGGCATTTCTCGAAGTGCTTGGGACAATACGAGCATCCAACACATGATACCTGTTGTTATGTTTCAGATCACAGAGCAATACTTCTTTGATCTCTAAGGCTTTCAAAAGGCTTTGGTTAAAAAAATGAATCATAGCCTATCTTTTCTTGTAAGTACACCTGAAATGTCAAACCAAGAACAGTATTCAATAATAGTGAGGTATGCATACAGAGTGCAGTATTTTAGCCAACTGCAGGACGCCAATCCTATAGTTGCAGAAATGAAGATATCAGTGTGAGAAGGTAAGTAAAACAAGTAATCATGATACGGGTTAGCAGAGCAGAGGAGAATATCAACCTAACTCAACTGAAAAGGCTTACAGGTGCAGTAGTATATTTCCTTAGTTAAATTGCTCCAGTCTACCCAATTTGAACTGTATACTGTCTTAGTACCACCACCTGTAAACATGATAATTTAAAATAAGAAAAAAGAATTAAAGGGGGCTTTAAAACTGCTACCAAATTTGTCACTGCACTACCTCATAAGAGATAAGCAAAAGCTAGTCGTATCAACAGTGTTTTCCAGGCACCTGGTCCAAAACTTGACAAAGCACCGCAGGGATTTCCTGGGCAACAGCTGTCTTTCAGAAGTCACTTGTGGAGAAACACACTCTATGTGGACTAATTTGTTAACTTTGAGAGCTGGATAATTAAGCTTTAATTAACACATTTTATCAAATGACAAATTCCTCTCTTGCTTAAGTATTTTCTCTAACTATGTAAACAGGTTTCAACTAAATATATAAACAGGTACTTCAGACTATTATCATTTTCATCAATTCAAGAGGTTGCCTTTATACATGATCTTAGATCCAATCTCCAAAATTTATTAAACATTCATTTTATGATTATCCACAAAGCATGAAATTTTCAATAAGTATAAAGCCCCATAAGATAAAGTAAATGCTTATCAACAGTTGAAATGAAAGGATACTGGTAGAAAGAACACACTATTTCCCACCCCTGCCCCCCACGACAAACACGACCAGACTGCAATGTTTATTCAGGCTCTCAACCTCTTTGGTTGATGGTTCTATTTAAATAAACCTGCAGCAAAATGAGATAATCAATTTGAGTCATGTTTCTAGAGTTTCAGAACTTAATTGCTTGTATTAATTATTCATATTCTTCTGGCAGAAGAACCTTAGCTTTATTAATATCTGTTCATGGGAACCATACAATTCTTTTGTCTCAGGTATCTTTATGTTTTATTCTTCAGGTTAAAAAGTTGGAAAACCAGAAAAAGGAAACACAAGGGAAAAGTAACCTAGGTGTGGAAACCCATGAAGTATAGGTAATGTCACCATTTTCCCTGCACCTTCTAAAGAGCCCTCGAAGGTCCAGAGAGAAAAGGTAAATATTACAGAGGTCCAGGTATAAAGTCTATAAATAACGTAGTGCTATGCTGAGTGGAAAGTGCACCAGACTGAAAAAGCAGGATGCCTGGATTCTACTCCATCACAGTCACCAACATGCTGAGTAGCTGTGAAGGTTCTCAGTGTTTTCCTCTGTCAGTCTGGGTGTTGGGTTACATTATCTCCTGTGTCTCTTCCAAAAGTGCTCTATCTAGACTCCACCAACACATACACACACACACACACTCTGAGGCTGCCTGGAACAAGGGTAGGACTGGGCAAGGTGGTGGCTTGTAGGGAAAAGATTCTGAACGCAAGTCCACATCCCAGTAGGAGTCTGGGATGAATTGGGAGCAGGGAGTGGAAGAGGTAAGAGGATCATGACTTAGCTACTTGTTAGCACTCATTACTGGGCAATAAAGCAATAGCGGACTGGTCATTTTAAGCCTTCACAGCTCAGTTTCCACCCCTGTAACACAATAGCTATCACGCAGAGCCCGTATGAGAATAGAGTGCTCTATAAATGTCTGTTAATACTGAGAGATGTGGTGTTCCACAGAATACAGAGTTTTGTCCATCAAAAATTTTGATTCTTTCTAAAACTGAGGATTGCTACTGTCTTAAGATTTAGAGTGAAACAAACATGACTTGGATGTAACTTCTAGACTGACTAATGAATCAAACGATAGCTGGTACTGCATTAGTATGTATCGATCAGCCCAAACTCCTGCTAAGTATCTAAATAATTATCTGTATTTTAGATAAAATAGATCTTTTCATGATAAAGAGGTGTAACAACATCAGAAGAGATAGTCATCATTTAATTTAGATTATCCTAGACACTCTCCATTTCATAAATTCTTCTATTCAACAGAGTAATTAATCAAAGGCATACAGATACATGATTTAATTCTTATATCTTTAAAAGTTATTTTATATAATAGAATCTTAAAATTAGACTATATCTTCTGTTTGATCACATCAGGTGATCCTTTTTTTTTCTTGGTTAAGTAAATATGGTCACTAGACACAGGACCCGGACAGAGGTGTCTACCTTCAACATTCGTCATCATCCTGCAGTACAGACTGTCCTTGAGGAATGACAGTAATGCTACATATTTAGCTGCAGCTGGGGGCGGAATTGTAGGGGAAAGTATTATATAATTAGACTATAATTATTCTAGCATTGTATAATAAAGAGCCTCATTTTCCCAGTCTGCAACAAATGATAGAGTTGCCTGCCTGCCTTGGGGTGCAGGTATATGTGCTAGACGTCCCTAAGTGCCCTAAGGAGCTGGGGAGGGGCCATGGCATGGGTCACTGCCTCCATCTGCTGGGCCTAGATACAGTATACCTGGGAATATGCACATAAAATCATGCACATGTTCACACACACACCCAAAAGGGTGATAACTTGAATAAGGTTGAGGCAGAATCCACCAAAAAGCAACAGCTGAAGCTTGTGCAGAAGGCAAGATAATCCATGTGCCAGGCAAACCTTCTTTCCTGGGGCCACTATCTTCCTGGGTCAGGTCCATTCACCAATTTCACACTGATTTGTATTAAGAACTTCAGCCTTTTCATTATGACCTCAACAATGGGTCCAATGCCCCCAACCAGTTCTAGTAAGTGAGGGGTCAGAAGTATAGTACTTACATAATGGTAGGTACTTAGAAATTTACAAAATTCTGAATCTGATAAGATCTTAAAAAGTCTTTGGTACAATAACCTGAAGGCTTTTCTTTATGCTCTTGTTGGCTGGGGATATTTATTTCAAATTTCCAGGCCTGCTTTTGCCCTGTTCATCGTGGACAAGGTGCCCCTAACATTCCTGGGACAGCCCTCCAGTGCCCCATGTGCACTGCAGAATCTGTATTAGGGCATCTCCTGGCAACTCACATAGGCCATCACATGTAATGCTGCCTAAAAAAACAGAAACTTATTTAAAATCAAATAATGGAATTGCCTATCAAAGCAATGAGGTGTTGAGCTGTTCATTTTTTATTGTGGGTAATACACAGCTGAAGAATTAAACCACAATAAAACCCCCCTCTTTCTAATTATATTTATTGTGTAAACATCTAAAATAAAAGTGCCGAGTCTTTTAACCTTCAATTAAAAACAGTAGAGACCCCCAGAAATAATAACAATGAATCTACATTATTAAAAGGCATAAATTATGGAAGTAAAGGCAACGTGGGTTTCTAGAAAAATTCTATGAAGTTCTCTGAAGCTAGCATACACATAAAAATAAACCAAGGGATCTAGCTTACTTATACTTTCAAAAAGTCTTTGTCAATATTTCTTATCAAGGGCTGTTAAAAAATACCTGAATTCCCAAAATATCTGATTTTCCACTGGTTTGAGATTCTTTTTTTAATACTTTTCTATCTAAGGAAGTGACCGTTTATCCCACACTTTATTTCTTAGAGCATTCTACCCACCAAAAAGTGACTTCCCTGACCAGGGTGCACCCCAGGGGAACCTGCTTCTCTAGGTTTATGTCAATTCATTTTGCCTCCCTGGGACAGAGGATAATTAAGTTTGAAAAGGGTTTTGTAATCTTTGAATGACAATAAGTAATCAAGATAAGGTATATAATCACTATAATAGGATGCTCTCCTACTTATTTTGTGTTGAGCCTCAAACTATCCATGACTTCTCAGTCAGCCAGAGAGAGAAGCCATGCTACAGACTTTTCTGGCATCCCACGGCCTGAATTTCCTGGGGACTGGGCCCCGCAGTGGCCCATGGGTGGAGAAGAGCCTCCTCTTTTCCCTGCTCCCTGACTGAGAAGGGAGGAAAACATCAGGGTCCAAAAAGCCTGCCAGAGTGGAGCCTGAGCAAAACCAGGCAGGAGCTAGGACCCTGATATTCCTAAGAGGGTCCAGGAGCAGAACATCCCCCAGCCCAGCATTCTGGCCAGCAGCCAGACACCCAGAGAATCCCATCCCTGGAACTGAGCACCAGTGACAAGCCAGATCTTAAAACACTACATGCTTGTAAAGAGACTTAAAACTGGTTTCTGAAAGCTACTTCATACATATTGAGGCCACAAACAGACTTAATAAAATTGCTATTGTCGTTACTTAGCAATTATTATGGTTAGCATGATAAATATCACCATTAGTTTACCCCTATGCGTAACAATCCAAGTAAAAATTTATAAATATTGAAAGTAGGATGTAGAAAATAATCCTCAAGGCTATTCCCAATCTCGATCTAATTGTGCAAAAATTAAACATTTTCCCAGGTTACAATTTTAAAATTCTGTAAATAGTGGAAAATACTGTCAAAAGAAGAAATGCTTCCAATTTATTTCTTTATATAACAGGCCTTCTGGCTTAGATACTGCTGTTGGCCAGCTGCCATTCATTGCCTGTTTAAAAGCTTCAAAATCCCTGGGATTCAGCTATGAACCCATGAACATCAGCCTGTTGACAGATAAGATTTTCTAAAGAATTGTTAACCTTATGTTACTGTCTCACTTTGCTACATACCGTAATTTGAACTGGGAGCGAACTTCCCCATGTTCTATTTGAATCAGTTCATTATAGCAAGCAATTATGCTGCTATTCTCCATAAATCTCTGAAAAGAAAGCAAAGACAATACATAAGATATATAGTTACTTCTTTGAGAGCCAAACAGAGAAACTTAACAGTTGTTCCTACCCCCAGGTAACTCTGTTATATAAGACAATTAGACAATTAGTAAGTAAGACGAGATGAAACAGTTGTCAAGGTGTTCAAAGTGCTTGTTTAAATGTATGAGAAACAACAGACCAAGTAATACTGTACACTTCACTTCCTTCATAACAAAGGCAGAATAAACTACATTATGAACACTCTAGGGCACTGAATGCCTGCCCAGCCATGTAAATTACTGAAACATTTTGCTTCATATTGCACTAATAAAATCATCTAAAACCCAACACTCAGCATGTTCAGTGTGCAGCACATTATCAATGATCTCTTTGGAAGGGAGAGCCTACTCTTTACTTCCTTCCTAATTTTCTGAGTGCCTAATACGGGGGAAAAGTTAAACACAGAATTCTCATATGATCCAGCAATTCCACTTCTAGGTATATACTCAAAAGAACTGAAAACAAGTACTCAAATAAATACTTGTACATGTGTGTTCATAGCAGCATTATTCACCATAGCCAAAAGGCAGAAACAGCCCAAATGTTCAACATTTGAACAGATAAACAAATTGTGGTGTATACATACAATGGATTATTACTTGACCATAAAATAGGAATAAAATACTAATACATGTGACAACATGTATGAACCTGAAAAAAGCATTAAGTGAAAGAATCCAGACAAAAAAATTCACATATGGTATGATTCTATGTATATGAAATATTGAGAATAGGTCAATTGATTGAGTCAAAATGCAGATTGGTGGTTGCCAGGGCTGTGGGGAGGAGGAATAGGAGTGACTGCTTAATGGGAACACATTTGGGGATGATGAAAATGGCTTTTTTTGTTTGTTTTGCAACAGGGTCTCTAGACAGAGGTGGTGATTGTACAACATTGTGTATGTGCTAAATGCCACTGAACTGTTCACTTTAAAATGGCTAATTTTAGTTTCATCTCAATTGAAAAAAAAGCTTTCATGTATTTATAAATAAACGTAGTGAATGAATGAACAGATAGATAAGCAAATAATAATGCAGAAGAAAATGCAGCATACATTGTCCTTCATCAAAGAACCACGAAGCACCCATTTATGCTAGGCATGAGCTGCTCAAATCCCACGTTGAAAGAAGAGTAGGCCCTTTTTCACTTAATCCCAAAGAAATTTGGTTTACATTTCTCATATATGCTACATGATTCAGTGTAGGGTATATAGGAAACTGAGCACTTCTCTGACATGATCACATCAATACTTAATGAGAAATAATGAAATCAGAAAAAAAAAAGCAAGTAAAAAATAGTAAGGGAAGAGATTTAAGGACAATTCAACTTAGGAAAGGGGAAATGTTTTTGCATTTTAATTGATTAAAAAAAAACACATCATGCAAGCCTTTCTAAGCATATGGCTGGCAAACTACTAAGTAGAAAGATTAGCAGAATCCCAAAGTATTCCAAACTACCAGTCACATTCTTTTGCTTCTCAGGTAGCTATATAGGTGGAGAAGGAGAATACTAGATCCTGCTGAAAGATGTGTTTCTTAGATTTCCTTCACCCAAGTTGGCCAGAGAGAAAAATCAATCCCTCTCCTCACTCCTTCCTTTCTCTCTCTCTCTTCTCTCTCTCCCTCTCCCCCAACCCCCAATCTCTCTCACACACACACCCCACATACACACTGAAGCGGATGGCTCCACATATCTGGAGTGGTTGGCTTCTCTCTGGCTTTCCCTGGGCCTCTGATCCTCCACTATTCTTACATGGAAACTGGGAAGGGCTAAGGAAAGAGAGGAAGCCATAAACATACATAGAAGGGAAACACTTTCTCTTTGATTTACAGAGCAAAGTTAAACATGGTTAGATTCCATTTGAGCTTTTAGATGGATAAAAGCTATATATCAGCCTATAACAGAACTCAGGGGGTTGTTAGCTGATGTTTTGTAAAAACATGAAAAAAACATGATAACACACGTTTGAAAATGCCGGGATAACATAGAAAGATACGTATGTATATCATGACACTGTTTTGTAAATAATACACAGTCATTTCTATTTCTGCCTAGAAATAAATCTGAAAGGCTGGTGGCATAAACAATTTTAATTTTTAGCTTATCTGTATTCTCTATAACAAACATAGATTAGTTTTTGCAAAAAATGGAAAGAAAATGTTGGGATACACAAAGTTAGCAGGTTTGTTTACCACAGGACGTCTCAGAGCATTTAAAATGCTAATGTGCAATGTAGCTAAAGTGCTCTGTGAATTCTCAGGTGTGGGAGGAGGGGCAACTGAGTTTTCACTGATTCCCTAAACTTATTTGACCATAGAAGCCTTTTATCACGGACCACCTATTAATAGCTTTTGGTACAGTAGTGTTCTGTGGAGCACTAGCTTGGGAAACCTAACTTTAGTGGACCCAATATAGAGTTTGGAGTTAAACAACATGCATTTGCTTCTGGACTTTGTCATGAGTGTGAGCTCTGGCAAGTTTAGTTGTTTTGAGCCTGTTTCCTCCTCTGCAAAAATGGAGAAAATATCAAATCCCTCATATGTACAGGAGGATTAAGTAAATCACTGGGAACTGGGCCTGACAATAAATCGTAGCTCCCCACTTCCTACTCCACAGATGGCCTCTCCACAGAGAACTGTGTCCCTACAGTTGTGCCCCCGGCATGCCTAGCACATTGCACAGAGGCAGAACTCCATAAACACTTGTTAAACTGAACAAACATTTTTGCAAATAGAAAAAGAGGCACATAAAGTTGATATAAAAACAGCTGTAACCGTCCTTTGCTAAGATGCTGGTTTCCAAAAGGCTCAGCGTGGACTGAGCATCTATATAGTTGACTGCTTACACACAGCTCCAAAGCCTTCAAGGGGAGTTGTTGTGGGCTAGATCCCCACTCAGGCACTGCAGACTGAAGCACCAGCCAATTAGCTAGCAACCCAGGGGTGAGTTAAAGCAGATGATCTAATACAATCAAAACAGCTTGGCGATGGGAAACAACCTCACGGAAGGCAAGGATAATTGGCATATTTGAAAAGGTGCTTGGGAAGAGAGTTGTAAAAGATAGGATTTTGCCCAAAAAAGGAGAACCACCACTTGAAGATCAGTCTCAGCCAATGGTGTGCCACAGTAACGTCAGGAGAGCTGTTGGAGGTGCAGCGTGCTTCTCCTGGAATGAGCCCGAGCTACTGGGGGCACCCTGACCTAACCAGCAAATGGCCTCTATCAGGGTCAGCACTGAAGAACACCAGGTGGTCTCTGACAGCTACTGCTGTTAATGCCCCTTTGCCAGAGGCTTATTCACTGAGGCTGACTGCAAAACACAGTAACATGTCTGGATAGTGGGAAGTGAAGCCTTCCAGAGCACCATGGACAGGTTATAAAATGTGTAAGAAGGAAACAATGGAACTTTGGTTAAATGTTCTCAATAGCATTTGCACCCAAAGAGTGCCAGTTATTTCTCCTAACTGTGAGCAGATGTGCAACCTCAGCCTTCCAGACAAGACGCCATCGCTTCAAATGGCAGCAATTCTAAACCAGTTTGAGGTAGCATCACTGAACTAAAGGTAGAATTCCAAAAGGACACTCAACAGCATGTACATGGGTCCCTAATCGATAAAACCCACCGTGTGTCATCGCCATTCTCCAATCATCCCCCAGGTAATGAGTAGAATCTATGTCCTCACACTCCATGAGGTCCCAACTCAAACTTGAAAAGGACAACATTGGAATGGGGTAAAGTCGGGGGGTCAATATTACACAGAAGTTCTATGAAGTCTGTGAATAATTTTAGAGCTATTTCTTAGAAAATGAGTAAAGAAAATCTGTCTCAACCACATGGCTTCTTTGCTGAGTTTTCTTTTGCAACTCTTCATTCCAAAACTCAGAAGCATTGTCTCATGCATTCTCATTAAGATATAGCACCTAAGAATAGCTTTCAGAACCAAACGCCAACCTTTGCGAGAAGAGATAACAGACAAGAGGAAAAGTGTTAGGAGCGTGAAAAATATTGCTAGCTGGAAACATTCATTTCGATCACACATCGTGAGCCACTAGACTACCTTGAATCTTCTCTACAGCACTGCTACTTCCACACTGAAGCATACCAAAGCACAAAACAACTGCATCACAAAGGTAGTTTTTGCTTCTCTGTGGTCTACAACTAAGAGGAATATATATATTTTTAAGCCCGGAGTAGCAAAGTACCATTACTTAAAGCACACAAAGGATTTTCATAATTCACAAGGCACAGGCAGTACCTATTTTTTAAAGAATATATCACTCCACCTACTTGGGATTCAGATTACTCTTTTTTTTTTTTTTTTTTTTTTGAGACGGAGTTTTGCTCTTGTTGCCCAGGCTGGAGTACAATGGCACCATCTCGGCTCACCGCAACCTCCACCTCCCGGGTTCAAGTGATTCTCCTGCCTCAACCTCCCGAGTAGCTGGGATTATAGGCATGCGCCACCACGCCAGGCTAATTTTGTATTTTTAGTGGAGATGGGGTTTCTCCATGTTAGTAAGGCTGGTCTCGAACTCCCGACCTCAGGTGATCTTCCTGCCTTGGTCTCCCAAAGTGCTGGAATTACAGGCGTGAGCCACTGTGCCCGGCCGGGATTCAGATTACTCTTACCAAAAGATCTTGAGATATTGGGTATGCCTAATTACTTAGTTTGTTGGTAAGTCTCTTTGGAGTAACCAATCTCAATCTTTAAGTTGAATATCAGTGTTATTCATGATGTTTATAGTTTAAGTCAGGAGGTCACAGGATGCTATAGGATTACTTGTGTTTAGATGATCAGCAAAAGCTGTATAAGTAAACCGTGGTCTTCTATCCTATTATTCTCCTAAGGGAAATCTTTTATTCTTTACATAGGAGTAATATATATATTTGTTATTTTAAAAAATTAAAATATGAAGTAAGTTCTTCCACAATTTCTCTATAAGGACTTGTTTTCTTTTAATATTAGGGAATAGAGTTCTTTTAAACATTCATGTTTTGATGATCTTTTTCCTCCTCTGAAAAAGGAGGAAATATAGATACTATAGATAATGTTCCAGGCCACAATGCTGTGTGGCCTGGAACATTTCTGGTATTGATCCTCCCTTTCTTCCCTTTCTTCTAAGTCCATTCCATCAGTTCCTTTCCATTTGCATGCACACAGCCTTGCCTCCAATCTAATTTCTACCCTGAGATGCTGGGTGAGCTTGGTTATTTAGTTTGTTAGTGAGTTTCCTTGGAGAAATTCTTAATCTTCAAGTGGAATCTCAGTGTTATTTGTGTAGTTTGTCACTCAAAGAATTTTTCTTTGCTGATGTTAATGGTTTCAACCAGGAGTTTACAGGGTGCTACAGTCATCATGGGCCTGGCCCTAGGGTATAAACTCTGGCCAGCTCTGATGAACAGAGTCTTGGGTGCCAATTTGGTGGATGTATCTATATATAATCACACACACTTTGAATCGAATTGCCTGTACTGATTTAAATAAGGTTACTTTGGGACGACAGAATTTTAATCTGATATAATAAGATGGGTTTTTATGTCATTGTTTATCTATTGCTAAGATATATGGAGAAAACCCAGAGAGCAAAAAAGGCAAAGAGCTCGACTGGCAGTTGCACGTTACTCTCCCATGAGAACACAGTCTCTTCCTTTCCCCAACAGTCCTGGGGCTTCGTTTCCTTAACAGTTCTCCGTGGCGGCTTTTCTTTCCTGTTATGGGAGAGTCAGGGGGTAAGGTACCCACACCTGAGAGAGATGCTGGACATCTTGTACATACCCTGTTGAAGCCTGCATGGAGAAGAGGAAGGACTGACGCCTCTTCATGGTCATCCGATCTGCAGCAAAGCAGAAAATGTGGTCACTCAGCAGATACAAACCAGGATTCCTCACACTGAAACATGGAGAGAGAGCAATGAGGCCACACAGCATTAGCTCCAAGAGTGGCTTCCTGACGAGCACGTGCCCACGGGGCACACCTGCCTTCAAGGATACAGACCCCACATCTACCTTCCAGATGCAAAAAGAACAAAAACAGTAGAGAAAGCTCCAGCAGCGTACCTGGAGGTATCACCCTCAGTATACATGAGTGGCCCTTTCCAATTCAGCTGCCCTTTGGGGTTGAGCCACATGTATGGGAGCAGTCCCATAAAGGGACATGTTAGGTGCACTGTTCATTCTGAGACCATTGTCACCAAACCATCTGGAAGTATGACTCCCACACCAAAACCGAGCTGGGTCCAACTCTCAATATGAGGAAGACAGTCAGCAGTCCAGGCTGCAGGACCCCCAAGCCAAATGGGAGGGAAGTATCAGCAGGAACACACAGTTAGAAGGGAAGGAGAGAAAACAAAAATGGATAATTGCCACTCATTTCACAAGAGGGTTTGCTATAGTGAGCCTACCGCTGAGTCTCAGGACTTCAGTTTGAGTACAAGGTGGGACGTGGATTGCCTTGTCATGAAGACATGCCATCTCTGGGCTCCCTATCACCAAAATAGAGAAACAGGGTCTGAGACAGCCAGCAAGTAACATGGGGGACATACCCTAAGAACCAGGGAAGAAAAATGGAATAAAAGGGATTGGATGGAAGCGCAGATAGCAAACAGGAACAGAAGTCCCAGTGCTGACTTGTGGCATTACCCATAGTGGATTCCTGCCCTAAGGGAAAAGCTATTTCACCCACTTTGTTTTTCTTCTAGAATTCCAAGTTCTATCTTCTCTGACTGTTAAGAAGGCCACAAAACGGTTCCAAGGGTATTAATAATGTTTTATTTCTTAAGCTGGTGACATAGACACACACATTCATTTTATTACCACTCTCTCTATATGAAATATTTTATAATAAAACCAGGAAAAGTCAGTGACAATCACAACAAATAAGTCATAGTCAACCATTATTTTGTCAAGGACTAGCAAACCTTTTTGACCTATGAGTTGGAAAAACAAGAGTGTTTTCTTCTTGGACCCGTGTAATAAGCCAGGCTTGGGAAAAATGCTGTGTGGCCTTGAACATTTCTGGTATTGATGTCCAAGCCTCTATAACCTCATTCAAATCTCAGAGTGTCCAGAAGATAAATGTGAAAAGGAGGGTCGAAGGAGGTTCATCTTATGTCTCAGTTCCCCTCATTCATTCCCTGTGGAATCTTAATCTCCCACCAGGATGGAGAGGTGTAGTGTAACGAATCAGTGAGGA
The DNA here is from genome assembly GCF_002776525.5 of Piliocolobus tephrosceles. Taxonomy (NCBI): domain Eukaryota; kingdom Metazoa; phylum Chordata; class Mammalia; order Primates; family Cercopithecidae; genus Piliocolobus; species Piliocolobus tephrosceles. Next base: position 73,987,837 of record NC_045437.1, on the reverse strand, counting down.
CAATGTCTTTACTTTCTCTGGACCACATCCCGTGGTGGGTATCAAACAAAGTGAGAAGACAGAGCTCCTAGGAAGACACTCAAGGAGTAGCAGGTAAGTAGGAGTCTTCAGTTAGGGTAAGACTTTGAAGCCATGATTTCCTGCTGTATCCACATGGCTTTGGAATGAGGCATTTCAAGTCCCCTGGGCCAGACTTTCCTGGCCTTTGTCACAGAATTTGTGCCAAATGCCATAATGAGGCCAAGTCCAATAGGTCCTAGGCCCTAATGAAGTTCTTACTCTCTCCGAAGCTAAATACAGCCATTAAAAGACTACAACAGGCTGGGCGTGGTGGCTCACACCTGTAATCCCAGCACTTTGGGAGGCCGAGGCCGGCAGATCAGGAGGTCAGGAGATCGAGACCATCCTGGCTAACAGGGTGAAACCCCATCTCTACTAAAAACACAAAAAATTAGCCGGGAGTGGTGACGGGCACCTGTAGTCCCAGCTACTCAGGAGGCTGAGGCAGGAGAATGGTGTGAACCCGGGAGGCGGGGCTTGCAGTGAGCCAAGATTGCCCGCTGCACTCCAGCCTGGACGACAGAATGAGACTCCGTCTCAAAAACAAAAAAAAGACTACAACAAATTTTGTTACCTGCCAAGATTCCCACCACTGTAGTTTGTACAGACAACTTTTCTTCCTGCTGGCTCTTTTACTTTAAGTGCTGGCCACATCAGACGATAAACCCAGCAGAGCAGTTGCTCATTCTACAGTTTCATTGTACCTACAGCGCAATCCCTTTTCTTTGCTGTCCAGCATTGGATAAACTCTACTGTCCTGCCTCTAGCCACGTAACCGTCCCAGCATCAACTTCACAACCCTTGTCTTGTGGATTTAGTGCCCCTTTATTCTCATGCTTGAACATGAAAAAAAAAAAAAATGTGTTTCTTCTTAAATGAAAAACAAGCATATCCCCATCTCTTTTCTTCAAAGAACAAAAGATAAACTGGAACAATGTTTTCTCCAGACCACCTCCTCCTCAAATTTTCCATTCATTTCTGGCATATAATGAGTAAACTTTCTCCCTGAGGTGTATGACTATGTGCTAAAGGCAATTACATAAGATACAGAGAAAAACCTAAATATTTCCAGGAACTTGTGAAACAAACACAACCCCCAAAGCAAGATCAAGATCTAAGGCTGCTGTTCTAGGACCCGAGACGTGCCCATTGCTTAGACAGCTCAAAAACCAGATTGCATCTGACAAATATTCCAGAATGAACAGTACTCCTTCCAGCTGGGAATGGGAGGTGCACTTACGCTCGTGAAACCACTGCGAGGATCACCGTGTGCTCAGAGGGATTTGTGGCCCGGATCGACCTGCAATGAGAAGCCTCCAAGTCAAACAATGTGATCTGGACTTTGTTACATTAAATGAATGCGAACTTCTTCACATTGAAAATGACACAACATCAAATCTTTCTCTAAAGAAAATGTCTCAAAACACACAGAAGACAAGAAAGAAAGATGCCCTTGTGGATTAGGACAATCTCTTCATTTCGTTAAAAAATTTTTTTCTCTTAACTCCCAGGCAATTATCCAATAAGTCAGACCTGCCAATTTACCACTTAAAAAAATTGGCAAATTCCACTTAAATTCCATTTTTTAAAATTGAAACTCCACTCTTCAAAATAAAAATAAATTGGCAGTCCTACAATCCTCTTCTTATCAGTATGTACCTGGGGGAGCCAATTGGGTTTACTCTTTTTTCTTTTAAAATAGCAGATAGTTCAGAAAGTTGACCTTATGATAAAAATTAAAACACTCGCTGGCAGCGGGATGTACAAATGCCGGTTAAAGCCAATTAAAGATGGTACAAAGAGTCACCTCAATTTTTCAGTCCTACTGTGGTTTGTGCTTAAATACTTTAAACAACTTGATCATCAGCTGGAGCTGAGAAATGTTGCAATATAGTACCTGTCACTGTATAATGTTTGTTGTACTAGGACCACCTGGATATAGGTAGTTTATTCCCTAGGAATTAAACAGGGCCAAAATAATCAGGACATAGAATTTTGAGGTCCATGAATCTTCTTTGCTGTGCCATGCTACAGTCCAGATTCTGCACTGTTCTGGTCAGGGGGTTGTAAATTGGACAAACTTTTAATAAAGGCCCACACACTTGAATCTTGGTGCGAATCAGCATACTTGCTTTGACCTGTTCTCTTGGTCTGGCCTCTGCTTATGCTGAGATATCTTGGAAGGGAACCATCATCTCCAAGAACAGAATTACTCCTGAGTAATTTGTGAAACAACATGCATTTGTTTTTCTCTCTGGCTGTGGGCATTTCTGCTCCTCTCTACTTTAATGTGTTTGAACTACCACTCCCCAAGGGACAGCCGGCTCATATTGCTTCACCCTCTTCAACTCCAACATTTTCTGACCTTTCTCAAAAAATGCACCTTCTCCATGTCCTGTTCCTTGAGCCCTCACACTATGTGGGAGGAAGGCTACAGGAAATGATCGGCTGCCATATTCCCGGGAAGTGAAGTTTCCTCTGTGGATAAATGGTATTTTAAAGAGATCTTTTGAAGAAAATGCTGTTAACTCACAATGGGGCAGGAGGCATAAGTCAATATCCCTCCAATGCCGGCACAGGCTACTTCCCACTCAGCCACCCTGTAGAGCAGGTCCTGCTAAGGTGAAGTTACACTTATTTTATACTCAGGAGCCTACTGGATGGATACTCAGTGGAAATACCAGTTAGCACCTAATGAAAAAATATATAGTGTTTTAGAGTCATGTTCTGACCTCTAGGGAAAAAACACTAAGTACTTCTCACCTTCATTCAGTCTTTCTCACCCCAGTAGGCGTCATGGGCACACTGCTGGGCTATATCCTAAGGTGTGGGTTTTAGGCAAGAGGCTAAAACATGTAATAAGCATAAATGGGCTGGAGCACACACTCTCTTGGTTTCTTTTGGGACTGGCTTCCATCTTTTGGGTTGCTTCCTGCTGCTTGTCTCTTTTCTCTTGTCTCTCCAAAGGAACTGGTATGGTAAGAGAGACCTAGGCCTCTTCCTGGATGAGAGGACTAAAGGGAAGGTGGGGCTGAGGCTCAAGGACGCATGTTAGGCTAAGGTCCAGTCCTAGCTCAAGGGTAAGGGATCTAGCGCCACAGATGACAACAAAGAATGCACATCTGCCAGGAGCATGGCACCTACCCATCCCCCTAGGGAATGTGTGCTGAGAGTCAAGCCTTTGGAATCTGGCCACCCTCAACATGACCAATAATGGTCGGGAAACACACTGCCAGATACGTACATCTGACTTCTAAACTGCATAGACTTCTATTGGTTTTCTGAGCAGCTAACACAGAAATACATTTGGTAGGAAATAAAACTCTATTTATTTATATTCAAAGAAAAATGTAAAGTTTATCTGCTAAACTGGGTCTTTGCCTGAATTAAAAGATTTCTTCCTGTTGATTTTTTCTTTATAAATAAAGCTTATCTTAAGTAATTGTATGTAGGAACAAAGAAGTGTGATATTTCTACTACAAAACTACCTGACAAAAGTAAGTGAAGGCCAAGAAAAATCAGAAATTCTTAGTTTTACAAGACCCAATTCTACTATAAAATCATCAAAAATATTTCCTAATACTAAAAATAGCATCCAGATATTTTATGATATACTCTATGTATATTTATATACACTATTAAATAGAAAAACATTTTTATGCAGAAAGATGAGATTATTTGAAGCCATTAAAACATTTCTAAAACAGATGCTTAAGAAAAATTCTTCGGGCTGGGCGCGGTGGCTCAAGCCTGTAATCCCAGCACTTTGGGAGGCCGAGGCGGGCGGATCACGAGGTCAGGAGATCGAGACCATCCTGGCTAACACGGTGAAACCCCGTCTCCACTAAAAAAAAAAAAATACAAAAACTAGCCGGACGAGGTGGCGGGCACCTGTAGTCCCAGCTACTCTGGAGGCTGAGGCAGGAGAATGGTGTAAACCCAGGAGGCGGAGCTTGCAGTGAGCTGAGATCTGGCCACTGCACTCTAGCCTGGGCGCCAGAGCGAGACTCCGTCTCAAAAAAAAAAAAAAGAAAAAAGAAAAAAAAGAAAAATTCTTCTTTGGGAAACTGAAAATCATCAAAGAATAGCAAGATGGTGTCTGTGATAAGAAACTTCTCTTAATCCACTAATTTCTTCTCAGGGTACCAAGGTTCTAAAAAGCCATTTTCCCACCTTTTATTTCACTTACTAACATTCAAGAAAATTCCAGCTCCCCATGCAATTGGACTCTGTCTTGGTCTAGCATTTAATTAGTGACCTCTTCCATCTAGCTTCAAAGCATTCCACTTCTGCTAAATGAATCAGTTCATCCAGAGCTAACTCTTATGACTGAGCATTTATTTATGAACAGGCCTGTGTTTCCTCCCCAGAGTGCAAGCATTTCTTTAAACAAGCAGGAGGTTTGGGTCCCTGGAAGATCTTTTGCTGCTGCAAAGTGGCTGCCTTCACTCCATGACTGGGAAGCCTGCTGTGGGATCTACCCATCTGTGTCAGGCAGGAAAAAATTTATATTTCACACATTTCCGATGTTCATTTTGGGAGAGAATAATGAAGATTAAAATAGCTAGTTTAAATCCAAACCGTATCTGTGTAATGAGAACTGTGTGAATTTTAATCTTTTTTATGAGCAATACACAGGGTGGGGGGAATACCCTGAAGTTATCAGGGGAGCCCAGCTCACACCTCTAAATTTAGTACAACTCAAATGTGGAAAAGTAGAAGAGGAGAGAGAAATCTACAGGAAGGAGCTATAGCTTTCACCATAGACATTTGTATACACTGCTTCAAAACATCAACACATATTTTAAAAATATTTGAAATAAATTAAAGATACCTGTAAATGAAATTCATTTTAAGCTGTTAAGCGAACATTTACTAAGCATATTAAATTAGAGAAGGTACCTGCACACCGCTTCTGCATCGAAGTTCTGAGTTTGTCTATGATCAATTACAATAATTTCATGATGCTTATCAAGAAAGCATTCAAGGGCTGACTCTGGAGTCCGAGCAATATTGCATCTATAACCAGCTCTGTCACAGGCCCACCAGAAGCCATCGCTCTGACTATCTTCCTTTGCGAAGATCAGCAAAACCTGAAACACAACAGAAAGAGCATCTTGAAGTAAATCATCATCCACAGAGACTATTAAAAACAAGCCTATTGGCCAGGTGCAGTGGCTCATGCCTGTAATCCCAGCTCTTTGAGAGGCTGAGGCAGTGGACTACTTAAGCCCAGGTGTTTGAGACCAGTCAGGGCAACATAGCAAAACCCCGCCTCTATAAAAAATACAAAAAATTTAGCCAGGCACAGTAGCACATTCCTGTGGTCTGCACTACTCAGGAGGCTGAGATGAAAAGACCGCTTGAGCCTGAGAGGTAGAGGCTGCAGTGAACCATGATTGCACCACTGCACTCCAGCCTGGGCAACAGAGTGAGACCCTGTCTATAAAACAAAAGCAAAAACAATCCCCCCAAAACAACCAAAAGACCAGGCCTATGGTATACTGGTTTAAAATGGGGCCTCTGGAGGGAAGCTACCAGGGTTCAAATCCCAGCTCCTCCAGTTGGTTACAGTGGTCTTTGAACAAGGTATTTCATCTCTTTGGCCTGTAGTTTCTTGGCTGTAAGAGTGAAAGAACAGTGCCACATAAGTTAGTTCTGAGAACTGAATAAGCACAGAGAAGGTGCCCATTCACTCTGGTGGTGATTGTGACTCATTGTAATTACAAGTATTTCTAATTTCCTAATTAGCTTTGTTTTTAAATAAGAAGTAAAATTATTAATGAGATAGTTAACACAGGTTAGATTATGGTTTACATTTACAATACATATATTTGATTCCAGTTGCAAGTGGTATTTGCCTTTAAGTCTCTGGAGGCCACCTCTTTGAACTTAACACTAAAATACCTACAGACATAAGGAAGTAAGGGAACTCAAAACAACCTCAAAAATGAATTTTAACATCCAAACTTTGCCAAAATCTGGAAAGAATGATCATGAAATGTAAAGCTGTTGGAGTTCAGTTGAGGGAAATGTGCTTCTATTGATGAACTGCCTCATTGAGAAGCAATTCTGCCCACAGGAAAGAAGGTAGCAATAGTTTACACAGTTCCTCCCTCATCATCACCTGGGTCCAGGAACACAGATTCTCTGCCAGCTAGAAAGACCCAGACTGCCCTACCATCACCTGAGCTCATTTATGTATTTATGGTCCATCTCCCTCACTAGAGAAGTAAGCTTCAGGAGAGTAAAGGCTCGGCCTGGCTTGTTCCCTGCTTGTACCCCCCATGCCCAGCACTAGCCTGGCACTTCCTAGCTGTTCAGTAAATATTTGAGAAATGAAAAAACAACTACTTGTGGGGTCTTCTGAGAAATGCGAGAGGGCTTTACTATGAATAAGATGTAAGACCACCTCCCAGCAATAGATCTAATAAGAAAAACCTATAATAATCTCAAAATATTGTTAAGGCACTCAATACTCTTCTGCACCCACGTCTGGTTTAAACAATTAGAAATAGAAGGGTAGTTTCTCAACATGAAGAGCTTTTGAGTCAATAGTCGATATATTCATCATGGTGAAATACTAAACGTGTTTCATTTAAAATCAGAAACAAGCCAAATTGTCCAATCATTACATTTGAAAACTACTTTTTTTTTCTTTTTTTTGAGACAGAGTCTTGCTCTTGTCACCAAGGCTAGAGCGCAATGGCACAATCTCGGCTCACTGCAACCTCCGCCTTCCAGGGTCAAGCGATTCTCCTGCCTCAGCCTCCCGAGTAGCTGGGATTATAGGCGCCCACCACCACACCCGGCTAATTTTTGTATTTTTTTTAGTAGAGACGGGGTTTTGCCACGTTGGCCAGACTGGTCTCGAACTCCTGACCTCATGATCTGCCCACCTCGACCTCCCAAAGTGCTGGGATTACAGGCATGCACCACCGTGCCCAGCTGAAAAATACTTTTATTAATTGAAAATTGGAAGTATATAGAAAAGCAGAAACAATAATATAATGAAACTCATGTACTCCTTACCCAGCTTCAGCAATAACCAACTCCTAGCCAATGTGGGTTCATCTCTATCCCTACCCATTTTCCTAGCTCTTACAACAGATTGTGGCAAATCCAGCTATTTTATCTCATCCATATGCATCTGTGAAAGATAAAGATTTTGTAAAAAGAAAAAAACCACAGTATCATTTCATACCTAAACCTCCCCAATAATTCCTTAATATCAATAAATATCTGGATATATTATATATGCCAGTTTTTAAGAGCACCCTGGGCTGACTAGGGTCTGTCCCTCTGCAGCCCAGGAAGCTCCTAACATTTCTAGCCACAGAGTTCCTTCCAGGAAGAAATGGGAGGTGGCTCTCCCAAGAAAAATGAAGGACACAACCTCGTGGATTTTCATAACCAAAGCCTTCCTATCAAACTGTTAACAGGGGAACCTGAATGAGAAAAATCAGGTAGAATAAACTGGTTGGTGCAAAAAGTCAATAACCTTTTACTTGGTGTAGCTGTGGTATTGACACGAGAAACTCAATATGCCAAACCTAGAAGTCAAAAAAGGTGAAAAACTTCCTGTCTCTCACCTGTCTGACTGAATTATGGATTTTTAAACAAGAATTTCAACAACTTATATTTCCTTGACACCATTATGCCTCAATCTTTGACTAATACAGTAAAAATAACAATTCTCTTGTTGGGCATTACAACAACTATCACTAATTTTCAGAAACACTGCTTTTAACTGCTTATGTTATGTTGATGAACAAAATAAAGGCTCTTTGCATTATAGTGGTAGAGGCACACACAATAAATAGACCATTAAGTAAGTACATTATACAGAATGGTAATAAATGACAGGTGCTATGTGAAACCCAGCAGAGCAGAGTAAGGGATGTCAGCAGTGGGTGCCGGCAGCAGAAGGAAGTAGGCAGTTAGGATAGGTCGGGCTGAGAAGGTGACATGTGAGCAAATGCCTGAAGGGAATAGAAAGACAAGCCCAGTTTACGTTGGAAGGAAAAGCATTCCAGGCAGAGTTCTATAAGCCCCTGGTGTGTTCTAAGGACTGCAAGGGAGCCAGGGTGACTGAAGGGAGGGTGTGAGGACAAAAGGGTGGGAGCAGGTCAAGTTCACGGCAGAGGGCTAGACCATGATAAGGCCTTCTAGGCCATTTGAAGGTCTTACAAAACTGGATTTCACATGGAAACTCATAAAACTGATTGAAGGTGGACAGCTGTATTAATTGTATATTTTTATTTTCTGTGTTTCCGATGCTTTGACTTCTGGCGCTTTGCTGACCCTGGAAGGACTGCCCTTCTCAGGGTTGCTAATTCCTAGAGATAGCACACAATTCTCCTGTGAGCATGCCCTTCATATGCGAATCAACCAATCCAGAGCCCATTCCCCAACCACCACCACCTCTGGTTCTTACCCTCCAGGCCACAATTCCCCAACTCTAATCACCCTAGGGCCAGGTACCAGACAACTAGAACCACCAATATGTCCCAGACCTTTCTGAAATTAATCAGACTAGCTTGGCCTAACCCTGCTCACCCTGCCTCACCCAAGCCTTCCCATGGAAACCACACTGGAGGCTCTTGCATGCAATCTCCTCCCACTCCCTCTGCCTCCTGACTGACTGTGGTGCTTCCCAGCGTGGCCCTGGGTGGCACACTGTGTGCCTCCCGCTCTGGGAACTGTAACTGTTTTTTCAATGTCAATTGTTCCTAGATCTGTTGGCCTTACCATACCTGAATAATAAGATCTGTGTCATGATACAGATCTTATTATTCAGGTATGGTAAGGCCAAAGGATCTTATTATTTAGGTATGGTAAGGCACTCAGGAGAGAATTTCTTTGGCTAATATTTAAACATTTTCCTATTTATAAAAAAATTAGAAAGACTGCTTTTCAATTATTTAATTCCTAATCAAAGTGAAAATTTATGGGAATAAAGAATATATACTTTAGAGTAAAACACTATAGCAATCACCTTTTAAAAATATCTGCCTAGTTCTTGGAAATAATACCTTCTCCAGGAAAGTAGTAGATCCAAGTAGCCCAAATTGGACTCTTTGTCCCCATCTCCCAGGCTATAGCTGGGCTAATGATATTCTGATTCCAGGAATTTAGAATTTGAACAAAGAGACACAAAGGCTAGGAACTGGGACCTGTGGCCCATTAAGAATAGAGATATTGGCCGGGTGCGGTGGATCACGCCTGTAATCCCAGCACTTTGGGAGGCCGGGGTGGGCGGATCACCTGAGGTCAGGAGTTCCAGACCAGCCTGACCAAGATGGAGAAACCTCGTCTCTACTGAAAATACAAAATTAGCCAGGCGTGGTGGTTCATGCCTGTAATCCCAGCTACTCAGGAGGCTGAAGCAGAATTGCTTGAATCTGGGAGGCAGAGGTTGCAGTGAGCTGAGATCGTGCCATTGCAGTCCAGCCTGGGCAACAAGAGAGAAACTCCATCTCAAAAAAAAAAGATATTGATGGAAGAATGTTAAACTGTTGATGTCACAGGGCTCAGAGATGGCCCATGGATACCCTTCCCAAGCCACCCACCCTTTTCAACTCTTTTCTTGGAGTCTGAAAAAAAAATTGCACTATCCTTCTAATACATTTCTTATTTACTTATGTACTTTTTTGGTATAAGGCAGTTATTACTTACAATCGAAAAATAAAAACAAAACAAAAACTTAAGTAATGTAATCCCTTTTCAGCTTTAATATTCTGTGTATCAGTATTTCTCATTTCTTTGACATGGCCATTTGTTAAGATTTATTGACTATTAACTGAGGTCAATAAATGATTAACTCATATAAATGATTCTGCAAACATATTTTTGAAAAATCATTACTAATGGTGTTATAACTGAACTTGATCTGTAAAGAGTAATAGTAAACTGACCTTGTGCTTCCTCAAAATAATATGCTCAACATTCATTCAAAGAATATTTATTGATGACTTGTTATGCAAGACGTTAAGAACTGGGAATAAAAAGATGACAGAGATAGCCATAGGCCAGTCTCCTCCCATGGGCTCCAGTCAAGGAAGCAGATAATTATAATAAACGCACCAATAAGTGGTGACCACAGATAAACGAAGCATGGACAAGAATCCAAGCACAGGAGAACAAGCAGAAGGAAGTAGTTTTGTCACATCAATCTCACTGTACCCTTGTAAACACAGCAGAAGAGGAGAAGAGGCAGAACTGATCTGGGCTGAAGCCTGGAACAATGAGGAAACCTCTTACTGGAGCAGAGCTCAGCCAACATGTGTTCTGTCCATAGTCAGAACACAGCTGTCGGCAATCCTCACTTGCATGGTAGAATCAGACTATAATAATGACCGTGCATGAGGGTTGAAAACTTACGGAGTGTGTACATTTTTCACTTTTCAGGTGATGGGTACACTGAAAGCCAGTACATAATATATGCATGCAAGAAATCTGCATTTTTATATTCTATACAAATAAAAATGAAAAAAATGACCATGCAAAGCTATCTTAATAAATAATGGTAAAAGTTATGATTGTTTTGTGACCTTTAAAGATTTGTGTCAACATACTGAAAATTTTCTTATTCTTGGTTATAAATATTAGGGAAATGAAAAAAATATAAAGCTAAAATTTATTTAATATATTGCAATTTAAAATATTAGAAACATTGAGAATTAAAATGTTTTATTTATTTAAAAAAATTATCAAGAGTAGTTTGGACAGTGCTTGCCACCTTCTTCTAGTTGTGTAAGTTATGATATGAAGTGAGCATCTTTTCTATGCCTTGGCAAATTATCATACTCATAACTTTGGATCAGCTGCTGACATTTAATCCTCTGTGCTTTCAGTATCATGCAATATCCCCAGAGCTCCTTTAATTACTGTGAAGTTTTTTGCTGGCCTCACTACCTCTATGACTTCTTCATCCTTTTTGTCACACCACTGTCCTCATTTATGTTGATGAACTTACATTCACTAACTTCTACCAGCTACATGTCTAGAATCTCTCAAAGACAGCAGTGTCGGCATTCCACAGTCAACTGTTTCTCCTCTAAGTCCAATTACATTTGATTCAAATTTCACTCACAGCATTATCATTTTTCATCTCTTCATTGCACTTTCATCTTTGTTAGCTCATTCCCTCTTTCGACGATCTATTTTTGCATAATGTCATGTGGGTTTATCACGAAGAGATAGGAGGCAACACAACTACATGCTTTGCTGTTTGTACTTAGGCTGAATAACAGATAGGCAGAAACCAACCAGAGTCTTTGGCTAAAAAAAGTTATGGTTAAAAAAAGCGATAGGTTACTGATGATGCTGCACATTTGTTATTTACATAGTGATTTGCGGACTGAAGAACCAGCTGCAAAGTTTATGCTTTATGCATTTATTCACAGTTAAAACACTGATGTAACCGCAATCTGAAACATGGTTGTTGGGGTCTGGTGTTATTTAAGTAAACCATGAAATCTGTGCACATTAGAACTGTACAAAGCAAGAGATACCTGCTTTTCAAAACTAACTACAAATACCTCAAAGAAAGCTGAAACACATCTTTTTGAGGACAGCAATAATCTGTCTTTGACAGCTAAATTAGAATGAAACTACTTTATCTGGTGACAGCTAATTAGAAAAAAGGATGAAAACAAAAACTAACTTTTCCTCATCTTGAATAAGGCAATATAGGTGTTATTACTAGCATTATTTCTTAATGAGGGTATATCTATGTGTCTTCAATGGATTGTCAATGTCTACTATTAAACATCCAGTTTTTGGAATATTTAGTTTGGCTTTAAGCAAACACCTGGTAATAGGGAGCTTCTAAAGCAGACCACATATATAGATCACATAAGCTGTTTCTGCATAATACTAAACAAGTGGCCAATGTGATCAGGGGAGGGGTTAATTGAGTTTAAAAAAATGGTCTGAGAACTTTCCTTAAATGTCCCTAGGAAAGTGATGCTGATTACAGCTATAGTTTGATGAGAATTTTCTAAGGGCCAGCCACTATACTGAATGTACTAGAAACATATTGTCTCACTCAATAACCAGTTACAGAAACTCTTTGAAGGTGGGAATTATTCCTATTTTACAGACATGGAAACTGAGGCTTAGATGGTTAAAAAATTTGTCCACAGCTGCACTGCCAGCAAGATGTGAACCGAGGCTGGCCTGACCCCAGGGCCTTTGCAATCACTATGTTAAGTAACTTACTTAAGCTCCATAAATATTTTTACCTATAATATTAGACGAAAATTCTTAACAACTCTGTGGTTCTTTGAAACTGGCTGGACGAGGTAGAAGACGCAACCTGGTAGCAGCAGTAAGGACAGACAGCAAGAGAAATGCTGGCCACAGCAAGTTACTGAGTCTGAACATCTCCACCCCTCAGTCATTTCACTTAATGTGTGAAGGTCACCTCCCTATGAGGCCATGTGATCTCCAATATATAACATCCCCCAAAATATAATGGTTCCAGAAAACCCATGCCCTACAACATGGAAGAATAAGGTGGTTTTTGTTGTTGTTGTGGTTTTTTTTTTTTTTTTTAGGGTTGGAGTCTCACTCTGTTGCCCAGGCTGGAGTGCAATGGTGCTATCTTGGCTCACTGCAACCTCCACCTCCCAGGTTCAAGCAATTCTCTGCCTCAGCCTCCAAAGTAGCTGGGATTACAGGTGCAGCCACCACATCTGATTAATTTTTGTATTTTTAGTAAAGACGGGGTTTCACCATCTTGGCCAGGCTTTGAAAGGAGATGTGACCTTGCTAAGAAAAAGCTTAGGTCACAGCTGTGGGGATCCATTTCCAAGTCCAGTTGGAAAGCCCAGCGTGAGGGGGAATGGGGACAGGACTCTCTAAGCAGAAACACACAAATTCTGCACACTGGGGAAGTAAATGTGTTCCAGGTATGGATGAAGAAAAGGCCACTTGATTTTTCAGTCTCATGTTGATTTGGATCTCCCGCCTCATAATACTTCCTCTGCTTTTTATTTTCTAGCCAAGATTGGAAAATACGACTTTCACTGTGGGTCACATCAACTCACGCAGGAGAGACGTGCTCCACAGCACCACTCTGCACTTCCAATCCATTCCACTCCTAACTGTGCTCCTACCAGCTCTGTGTGGGGTGTGTGGAGCCCCATGGGAGTACATTTCCTGACATGGGAGTAAATTTCCCCTGATGAACTCAGAAATGCACCCTCAAAAGCAACTATATCCTGAAATATTCTTATCAAGCCATTTCCTCCCAAACCCTAAGGGCTCTGGCTGATGTAGCTAATTAATATTTTTGGCACTGCAGTGAAGGAAAAAAAGGAGAAAAAAAAGTAAAATAAAAGCACTAGGACATAGCTTGATTTTTCTAAGTCAGTTGCAATGTTAGTAGCAGAAGCAAAAAAACACTAGATATCAATGCACTGAAAGTTAGTGTGTTATGGACAATAAAACTGACCTACCAGACCTCTCTCTGTGGTCAGGGAACATGGTGCCTTTTCTCTCTCCCCTGCAACACTTAGCATAGAGCCCCGAACATAGGAGGTACTCAGTAGATTCTTATGGCATAAATCGTTGAGTCAAAACTCTATGTTTGAATGAGACCATAGTGAAGCCATCCTTGGTTCTAAGTTGAGTTTATTATCTTTTTGAAAAGAAACTCTTAATTATTGTGTCCCTCACTCAAAGAGGGACTCTTTACCACTTGCATCTGCTGTTATTTGGAGCCAAACTCATGTGAGGGAAATCAATGGGGTATACAGTAGCACTTGTAATGTTCCAGGTCTTGCATTGGGTGGCGGGCTTATGAGTTTATGGTATTCAATTTGTTATTATGTTTCATAGGTTATGAGCACATATCAAAAATATTTTTGTATGTTTTAATATGCCACATATAATAAATTCAAATTTATAGACAAGTGTTTTTCAGTTGTGGGAGGGTGGGGCTGTCAGGAGGTACTTAAATTCTGCAAAGGACTGTATCATGTTTGAGAGGACAGAAAGACAGTATGGAGAGATTTTGTTATAAAATGTGACTGCTAATCACGCATACTAAAAATAATTTCAGGCTGGGCACGGTGGCTCACTCCTGTAATCTCAGCACTTTGGGAGGCCAAGGTGGGCAAATCATGAGGTCAGAAGTTCAAGATCAGCCTGGCCAATATGATGAAACGCTGTCTCTACTAAAAATACAAAAAGTTAGCTGGGCATGGTAGCATGCACCTATAGTCCCAGCTACTTGGGAGGCTGAGGCAGAAGAATCGCTTGAACCTGGGAGGCGGAGGTTGCAGTGAGCCGAGATTGTGCCACTGCACTCCAGCCTGGGTGACAGAGCGAGACTTTGTCTCAAAAATAATAACAATAATAATTTCAGGGTAACCACTAAAAGAATAGCAGTATACCTATATTAGAGAAAAGAACATGTAGCTTCAAAAACACACCCAACTTAATAAGCAGAAACAAGAAACAAGAAAACAAAAGGAAAAGGTTAATAAATAGAAAATACAAAATAAAACAACTGTATCAGTATTCACACTCAATGTAATCAGATTTAACTCACCTATTAAAAGACAAACATTATAGAAACAGATTTTAGCTCCCTTTTTTTTTTTTTTTTTTTGATGTGGAGCCTCGCTCTGTCACCCAGGCTGGAGTGCAGTGGCGCGATCTCGGCTCACTGAAAGCTTTGCCTCCCGGGTTCACGCCATTTTCCTGCCTCAGCCTCCCGAGTAGCTGGGACTACAGGCGCCCGCCACCACGCCCGGCTAATTTTTTGTATTTTTAGTAGAGACGGGGTTTCACCGTGTTAGCCAGGATAGTCTGGATCTCCTGACCTCGTGATCCGCCCGCCTCGGCCCCCCAAAGTGCTGGGATTACAGACGTGAGCCACCGCGCCCGGCCAGCTCCCATATTTTTATTGAAAAAAAACCCCGACATACTGCTTAAAAGAGGCTACTCAAAATAAAGTTATAAAGTATCTGCAGTCTTTTGTTTCTGAGAAAAAAAACAACAACAGAAAAAGATATATTAGGAAAATGTTAACCAAAGGTAGCAGGCCTGGCAATATTATAAATAGATAAAACAGAATATAAGGGAAAAGGTGACAAAGATGCCAAGTCAAGGTTAAAGAAGGACACTACAAAATGATAAAAGAGACAGTCATCAAGAATATACAACAATCAAGAACTTGGATATACCTAACAACACAGACTCAAAATACCAGCAAATATTAACAGATATTGATGATTTCAACAAATCCACTGTAATTAGAAACTGATAGATCACACAGTCACAAAATTTAAGTAAAAAATTAATAGAAATGGTTTGAATAGCACGATTAATGAAGTTGAAGTAATTCATGTAAATAGGACCCTCTGTCCAACAAATAGAGAATACATCTTTTTATCCCTTTTTGTGGAGTATTAATCTAAAAACTGACTACATACTTGGCCACCAAACAAGCTGCAACAAATATAAAAAAAATCAGTAGCAAAGGCATCAAAGCAATTCAATGGGGGAAGAATAGTCTTTGTGATAAGTAGAGCTGGAAACAACCAGACATCAATATGGTGGGGTGGGGGGATTAGCCTTGACACCCATATCACACTGTACACAAAAATTAACTTGAGATAGATTATAGATTTAAAATTAAAAGTTAAAACAATAAAGTCTCTAGAGGAAAACAGGAAATATTTTCTTGACCTGGGAGTAGATAAAGATTTTTAAAGCACAGAAAGCAACAACCATTTTTTAAAAAGTGATAGATTTCTTCAAAATGAAAAATTATTGTTCAAAAGCCAGAGTTATGAAAATGAATAAAAGAGCCATGGATTGGGAGAAAATGTTCTCAAAATCTGACAAAGGAGTTGTAACAATAATATATGAAGAACTCATACAACTCAGTAAGTTTCCCAATTAAAAAATGAGGAGAAGACTTGACCAAACACTTCACAAAAGAAAATAGAGGAATGGCTATAAACAAATAAAAAAGTGCTCATCATTAGTCATGGAGAAATGTAAATTTAAATCACGATAAGATAATACTACTCATTCACTAGAGTAGCTAAAATTTAAAAGACTCACAACATCAAATATTATCAAGGATTTAGAGTAACCAGAAATCTCATATTGCTGGTATGAGTGTAAAATGGTACTTTGGGAAAAGGTCTAGAAGTATCTTAAAAAGCTAAACACACCATTGCTCTGGAGGTTTTAGCCAGGGCAATTAGGCAAGAGAAGAAAAAAAAAAGCATCTAGATTGTGACATGATCTTGTACACAGAAAATCCTAAGGAATTTCTATGGGGATTCATTAGGCTTTCCTTAGGATTATAGGAATTTAAACCTATAATATATAATCCTGAGGATTATAGGAATTTCTATATTCATGAAAAACTAATACATGAGTTCAGCAAGGTTGCAGGATATAAGATCCTGCAAAATAGAAAGACAATTCATGGTCATAGACTGGAAAACAAAATTGTTAACACGGTAATACTCCTGAAATTGGTCTATAGATTCATTGCAATCCCTATCAAAATCCCAGCTGGCTCTCCGAAGCCCCCACTGAAATTGACAAAATGGTCCTAAAATTCATACAAAGACGCAAGAGACCCAGATAGCCAAAATAATCTTGAAAAATGAGACTAAAGTTGGAGGAGTCACACTTCACAACTTCAAAACTTACTACAAAGTTACAGTAATCAAGACAGCGTGGTACTGGATAAGGACAGACATATAAATCAATGGAATAGAACTGAGAGTCCAAAAGTAAATCCTCACATCTATGATTGATTTCTGACAAAGATGCCAAGTCAAGTCAACAGGTGAAAGAAGAGTATTTTAAACAAATGCTGCTAGGACAACTAGATAAAAATAAAGCTGGACCCCCTACCTCACACCATAAACAAAAATTAACCCAAAATGGATCATAGAGCTAAATGTAAGATCTAAAACTATAAAACTCTTAGAAGAAAACAAACACGTAAATGTTTACAATCTTAGATTAGGCAATGAATTTTTAGATACGACACCAACTGATGAATGAAGAATGATGCTTACAGCACAACACCTTTCAAAGAGAGCTAAAAAGAATTCATAACAAGTGTACATATTATGAATGGACACATACACACAAAGAGTGAGTATACAAATATTTATCATAGTGGTTGCTTTCAGAGAGGAAAGAAAGGGGCAGCAAAGGGATAAATAAAGGGCTTAAACAGTATCTACAATCTTTTGTTTCTGAGAAAAACTCTGAAACAAAGAAGACATACCATTAATATATGATAGAAGTGGGTGTTGGTACACACATGCACCTTTATGAATATTTGAAATATTTTAACATTTAACAACTTACATGTTTAAAAGAATGAGACATCCTTATGAGCATTCATTGCCAGTGTAGCATAGGACAAAAATGAAGGTAAATGAAATTGATCTAAAACCATACTAATCCCAAACAGTATTCTGGAAATTGCTTTGGGAGTAAGTCCTTGACATCAACTCCTTTATTTGTTATTGCCTTTATTCAAAATTGGAGTACAAAGGACATGGCTCAGAATGATTACTGAAATTTTCCATTTGTTTGTATTCTATACAAATAGTTGTGGCTGGTGTTTATTTTTCTCTCTCTCTCTGCTCCTAAATTTGTTTTCATCAAATTTTCCCAAGCTAAATCTCTTCCTTTTCTTTTCTCCTTTCCCTAGATTTGCATTTCTTTTACCAAGCAACTATAAAACACTATTTTCTTTTTCCATTTGCTCATAAATCAAACAGCACATTTCCTTGCTTGGTTTTTCACTTTCATCTATATGTTGGTTGACTTGTTTACATCTTTTCTACATCTTTACTTGTCCCAAGTATGGGACAAGATTCCAGGTGCTAATAAGCTACAGTTTTTACAAGGAGGAAGTTAACTTATTTAGGCCTAATGGGATGGCTTATATGCAGATAAGGATTTAGAAATTATTTAAAAGGGTACAAACGCCCTTTTCATACATGTTTCTCTCAAGGGGGCACAGGAACTTGGAAGGACTGCAAGGAGGACACAGTTGCTGCCATGATTAGAGTGAAGTCAATCCTACAGGTGGCTGGGCCTTGTATCCTTGGACACCAGTTCCTGCTGTGTTACAGAACCCAGTAGGCTGCTTGGCTTAAGTCACGTGGAAGATGTAGGGGAGCATTTTATCATCTTCTATTCCCACACAACAGCAACAGCTATCATTTATCAACCATCTTCTCAATTAATGATAACTGCCAGATAAAGTTCTAGGCATCCTATGCTATCTCATTTAACTTATAATTCTCTGAGGCATAACCATCTCCATTTTGCAGACAGGACACTGGGTAAGAGGAGTGAAGCAATATATGCAAGGTCACACAGCTGATTAAAGGTAGAGCCAAGATTCCCACCCAGCTGTGACTCATGACAAAGTCCAGTCCTTTACCATTTCATTGCTTCTTCCCTTTCTGGCTGTAGCAAGATGTGGAGCAGACTAGTTTTGGGGTGGAAGAGTTGTTCTTTCTCACAATCCACCATGCAATCTATCCATTATATTTATACTCAAAATGGGGAAATGATTAGGTCTTTAAGAAAACAATTTGAGTCAGGCCGGGCACAGTGGCTCACACCTGCGATCCCAGCACTTTGGGAGGCCCACGCAGGCAGGTCACCTGAGGTCAGGAGTTTGAGACCAGCCTGGCCAACATGGTGAAACCCCATCTCTATTAAAAATACAAACATTAGCCAGGTATGGTGGTGCACGCCTATAATCCCAGCTACTTGGGTGGCTGAGGTAGGAGAATCACTTGAACCCAGGAGGCAAAGGTTGCAGTGAGCCGAGATGGAGCCACTACACTCTAACCTGGGCAACAGAAGGAGGCTCTATGGCAAAAAACAAAAACAAAACAAAACAAAAAAACAGAAAACAATTTGAGTTACGCGGCTGAGTAAAAGAGGCATACCTGAATAGGGTCCTGCGTCAGTCTCATGGGCCCGATGCGCACCTCCGCAGAAGACACCTGCTAAATAAAGGACAGCACAAGAGAAGTGTCAAGTCTTAAACTACACAAATGGATACATCCTTCCTTACACAATGCATTGCATTATGCCACTGTGTGCACTAAATTGAAGAATCTTGCTTACTGAACTGAAGATGGGTTACAAAGCATGATGTATATAGCATAGCCCTGTTTTTGTATTAAAAAATAAAGTATACATTTATATGCATTGGAAATGTCTTTGAGGATACATCTCCAAATGCTAAGTGGTTGGACTTTGAGTTATTTTTACTAGAAATGCCTGGATTTTTATAATAAGCATGTACTATTTTATGGAAGGAAACAATTCAATAATTATTTACTGAGCACCTACTATGTGCTGGGCATCATGCTAAGTCCATTATTATTCTGACATTTCAAAAGAGAATAAAAATTTCTCTCAAATCTCGAGGCTAAATCACATCTATGGTTTAAGAGCCTTTCCTATATTTAGATCTTTTTTTTCTTATCTTCAGGTTTTACTATGAGGGGCAAACAGCTTAGTCTTACTCACATTTGCCATGGATAAATTATTCATCTCAGTTGTATTTCCACAAATAAACTGAGCAACACCACACCATGATGACCACAAGAGGCTTGTCTCTGCCCCATGACTCCAGGAGTGAGCACAGGGCTCTTCGGTGTTCACTGGCCAACACCATCTGGCTGCCTTTGGCAAGCGGTTAGATGGAAGCAAGCATAAAGCAAATATTTGTCTTTATTTTTAATTACTTTACTGGGATTTCTAAAAATGACTGTTCTCTAGACTAATTTGGTTGAAGGTCTTGACCTCACCTCCATGGACCCAATTTTGTTCTTCTCTAAGAGACTGCGGTCATTTGCCACTATTGGAAGCTTATCCTGCATGCCACACTCTACTGGCCCCGTGTCAGTCTGAAGAAGTGCCTTCAGCACGCAGCAGCATTTACACAACCAGAGACACTTGCAGTGACCCAAAGGCCATGGGAGGCTTTTCAGTTACAAAAAACAAACCAGAAAAGCAAACTTTCTTTACATTATACTTCGCAAAACTACAATAATTTCCCTTTCTCCTTTCTTCCCCTTTCCCCAAGTTTAACTCTTGCTGCCGGCGCTGTGAACACTCTCCAAAGCACCAGTCAGTCTTCTTTTCCTCTGTAGGGCTGATTCTTTCACCCCACCCCAACACAGCAGTGTAAAGAACTGATGCAGGGCGCTTGGGCCTCTCACCAAACCAGCCAGCAGAAAACTCAAAGAGCCCTCTAATGACTGCTCATAGGCTCCTGGCCCTCCATGGAGGGTCCTCAGGAGGGCAAGGCTGCCTGTCCTGCTCTCCTTGGGGAGACAGCCTCCTCAACCATGGGTCCACTCAGCAGGCCTGGCACAATGAAAACCAACTGGAGGCTTTGAGTCCCTGAGCCTGTGGACAAGTTCCTTCAGTGTTTCACTGCTGTGTTCAGGTCAAAGCGACAGGCTCATGTTGGGTGTGGACTTCTCTTACTCTTCTTTTGTCTAAGTCAGTCAGTATCCTGGAAGGTGTGGGTGCTGACACCAGTAGCCTATGTGCACAGCCCCAAGAGCAACTCTACTAGGAGAGGGCCAGCCCCAGGGCATCCTGTGTCGCTGGGCTGCCAGCCCTTCGCTCAGCTCCACTCCCAAGCCAGTTTTTGTTATTGAAATAAACACCCTCCTTCCAAAGCAGCACAACTGCCATAACCCAGATTAAAAAATTAATGTAATCCCAGCACTTTGGGAGGCCGAGGCAGGCAGATCACCTGAAGTCAGGAGTTCAATTCCAGCCTAGCCAACAAGGTGAAACCCAGTCTCTGCTAAAAATACAAAAAATTAGCTGGGCACGGTGGCGGGCGCCTGTAATCCCAGCTACTTGGGAGGCTGAGACAGGAGAACCACTTGAACCTGGGAGGCAGAGGTCATGGTGAGCCAAGATCACGCCATTGCACTCCAGCCTGGGCAATAAGAGCAAAACTCCATCTCAAAAAAAAAAAAAGTTAATGATTAAAAAGGGAAACCAGCCAGGCGTGGTGGCTCATGCCTATAATCCCAGCACTTTGGGAGGCCGAGGCAGGTGGATCCCTTGAAGCCAGGAGTTTGAGACCAGCCTGGCCAAAATGGTGAAACCCCATCTCTACTCAAAATACAAAAATTAGCCAGGCGTGGGTGGCTAATTACAGGTGGGCACCTGTAATCCCAGCTACTCGGGAGGCTGAGGCAGGAGAATGGCTTGAACTCAGGAGGTGGAGGCTGCAGTGAGCTGAGATCACACCACTGCACTTCAGCCTGGGCAGCACAGCGAGACTCTGAAAAAAAAAAAAAAAAGGTGAAACCAATTTAGTACGCTAAGATACATTTGATAAGCCAGGGTATCTTTTCACTTGCCCTGTGATCTCTCTTGAGTTCACTGCCTCCACCACACACAGAAGGCCCTCCAACGAAACCACCTGTGAATGATTTCGACAGCAAAATTAGGCTCCTAAAGGAGTCATCCAGTGGCAGAAAAGAAAGTAATGAATGAAATCATAAATAAAAATTTAAAAGGAATAAAATAAAAAGTGGCTCACATTGGAAGGCCAAGAGATAGGGAAGGACTCCTGCAAGAAGGGCACAGGCTGTACAAAAAATAATAATTCACCCCTAACCAATACGTTGCCTGTCTGCCTGTCTCCCTCCCTTCCTCTCTCTCTCTCTTTCCTTTCTTTCTTTCCTTTACTGTTTTTCTTTCTCTTTTTCTTTTTTTTTTGGACAGAGTTTTACTCTGTCACCCAGGCTGGAATGCAATGGCGCATCCTCGGCTCACTGCAACCTCCACCTCCTGGGTTCAAGCGATTCTCCTGCCTCAGCCTCCAGAGTAGCTGGGATTACAGGTGCCCACCAACACTTCCAGCTAATTTTCGTATTTTTAGTAGAGATGGGGTTTCGCCATGTTGGCCAGGGTGGTTTCAAACTCCCGACCTCAGGTGACCTGCCCGCCTCGGCCTCCCGAAGTGCTGGGATTACAGGAGTGAGCCATTGTGCCCTGCTGCCTGTATACTTTTCTAAATAATCAATATGTACATGAAGTGTTGATACAGCTAACCTTATATGGTGGGCTGGCGGGGAGGGGCAGGCGATTTTCGACTCTGCCAGGAGAATATCTGATGACCGTGAACATTCCTTAAGTCCCTCTGACCCAGGCATTGTGCCAGGCACATTCACACCTGTAATCCTAGCGGCAGACAGGCAACGGCCACGGAGTCAGAGCATGGAGTTTTAAAAGCAACTCTCAAGCTAGAACATGTATCATTTTTCTTCCTAAAGGCAGGAAAGACCCTACAACTTTCTCTCATAGCCACAACAGTTCTCTGCCTGCCATCCAGCATTCTAACTCCCATCTGACCCAGCCCAGCAGAAAGGTGAGCTGTGAGCTCGTGGGAGGACAGCAGAGCCAGGAAGAGGGGCTATGAAGTTGCTGCTAGGGACCTTCTCCAAACCCCTGCCTCTCGCATCTCTATTATTCCTTGCCTCTCTCCTCCCAGCCCCACTTCACTGTGCTCCCTCCCACGTGCTGTCACTCTACCTCCACTACTGGCGTGGGTGCCTCAGTTTACCAGCTCCTCTAGTCCTGACCCACACTTTGCTTTGTGTCTGTTTGTTTGCCTTTTCCTTCTTGGTCTGTTCTCCAAGTCATCTGGCCTTGGCTTCTGTGTCCCAAAGAGGTCAACTGTCCCAAAAGAACACTGGAACTTGTTCTTGCTGACTCTGAGGGCTGGCACTAGGTAGTGACCAGCAGAAAAAAACCCGTAGCAGGTATATTCACAGATGGCAGTTTGCAGAGTTCTGCTTCTGACACAGGCATCTAAGTGCCTGCATTTCACCAATTTATAAAACAGCAATTATGAACAGAAACAGGAGATCTTTACAGACATCTGTGTAGCCACGCCAAGATTCTCTACTTCAAAGAATGAACTTTGAGCAACTGCAGATGCACAGAATCTTCAATTAGTGTATTAGCTCTGATTCCAGGAAGTGACCAAGATTGCCAGGGTCAGAGAAACAAATGCAGGGGTGGGGGTGTAGGTAACATAATTCCAACACCTGAGAAGAGGGGAGGGTGGGACCAGAGTGTGAAGAGAAACACACTTCCTAGCCACATGGGTTTCCCCAGTAGCCTAATGAGGAAGGACTGCTGAACTACAGTGTAGTTTTAACTGTGCTGTACAACATTCGTAGTGTGTCAAATATTTGTGTGTACATGTGTGTGAATGGTAACATACACACCTATATACATGGAAGCAGGGTCACCAATCCACTTTCACATGGAAAAAAAAAAAAAAAAAACAACGAGTACTATTTTGTAGCATTTGCTGACTTCCATGGTATAAATACCATTGTTTATCTCAAGCTGGCAACACGGGTCCATGACTGCAAAATTAGGAATGCATCTTTTCATTCAGAGAAAGTCTACGAGTGGCAAAGTCATTCAGTCTTTGTTGATCTGTAAACATCTATCACTCACTTTTGCTTGAAATTTGGCTGAATATAGAATTCTGGTTAAGAGACATTTTCTCTCCCACTTTGAAGTTGA
The DNA here is from genome assembly GCF_002776525.5 of Piliocolobus tephrosceles. Classification (NCBI taxonomy): domain Eukaryota; kingdom Metazoa; phylum Chordata; class Mammalia; order Primates; family Cercopithecidae; genus Piliocolobus; species Piliocolobus tephrosceles. The sequence goes on along the minus strand of NC_045437.1, from coordinate 73,964,173 downwards.
GAAAGAGGAGAGAATACTTCTGGTTTGGGAGGTGGGGAGATCAAGGAAGGCCTCATGAAGGCCCGCAGGTGGTGAGAAAAAGGGGGACGAAGAGGCTGGGTTGGGGAAAGAGATTCTAGGCATAGGGAACCGCACAGGCACAGGCATGGAGGCAGGAAAGCAAAGGTGCTGAGGGGGAGAAAAGAAGTCTCCAGAGAGCTGGATTGCAGTATGTGAAAGGGTCGGCTGGAAAGGCTGGGGTCAGATCCTCAGAGGACACAGGAAGGAGCTCTCTTTTTTAATCTCTAAGCACCAATCACATTGCAGGTGTTTGAGCAAAGGATCAACATAATCAAATCTGTGACTTGGGAAAATCAAACATTGGCTTGCCCACTTTCTGAATAACCAAGAACAGAGATTTAGCAAAAACTAAACAAAAACACTGCTATGAGTAGGAACTACAGCAACGAAAGCAAGTGGGAAAATACACTGCAATGATCAAGAAAAAAATTGCAAGAAAAAAACTCAGCTTGGCTTCACTTCAATAGAAAGGGAACTCCAAGATACAACCCAGCTGGTGCAGGGTAGGCAGATGGAAGGGACAAACTCGCGAGAGAAATCAAGGTAGTTCAGGTTGGTTAATTCACCTGTCATGTCACCACATTCTCTAGAGGTGATTGCTGCGGCTCTTAATAGTTTCAGCTTCAGGAATTTTGTTAAGTAACTTGGCATCGAGTTTTAGAGCCTTCCTCAGACAAGAGGGAAGCTAAGGATTCAGGAAGGAAAGCAATTGACCTGGAAAGCCCTTTTCTGTCTCAGCAGCTTACGCATACTTCAAGGGCCTGCTCCAATGCCCTTGCCCTCTGACAATGGTTCAAGTCCAACTTCACCCAAAGAAGAACCAGTGATTTCTCTCCTCAGTGCTCCTGTATTCATAGCACTGATTTTGTTAGTCATTTACATATCTCACTCCGTGGCAAGACTGTGAGTTTCTTGAGGACATAGTCTCTGCCTTTTTCACAATTTTATCCCCAGCATCTACAAGATGCTCAGTAAATGCTTTGTGGAATTGAATTAAACTGAGAAGATCAGACAGCTTTTAAGTAACAGAGTGAAGACTGAGACTTCATTCTTCCTAACCCCCAGTGCATTGCTCTTCCATTATGCTCCCAAATTGGAAGCATTAATTCTGCAGCACTCATATTTCTGGTATGGCTTCTGGACTCCATTCAGACTCTGCAAAATAGATGATGCAGTGCCTGGCGGTCCCTACTTGTGCCCTGGTAGTCTGTGAACAGGGCTGGCCCAGCTCTAAGAAGGAAAAGGTATGCATGCATATGCATGTGCGTGTGTGTCCAGGTGGGGATGGAGTGTCTGAGTTCCAAAACTCAGAGTCTGAATCTTCCCCACTTCAATGACTTCTCCTTTAGAATCCCTTCTTTCCCACCATCTACAGTACTGAGAGTTCATACACACACACAAACACACACAGCTTAGGGCAAGCTTGACTTGCATTTTGTGACGGGTCCACGGCGAAGATCATTTTACACTGAAAAGACACCAGCTGTGGGCACAGAAATAGGCACTTCTAAATGCTCTTCATCAACTCTGTCTGCTGCCCTGTTGGCTCTGATTTAAAAATAGCATTTAATGATCTCAATATGTGCCCTGTTCACCCTCCATTCTCAGGCAAAACTTAGTTCTTTATTCTTCTGAGCTCTGGGTAAACAAAGGTTGTGTCTGCCTTTTGTCTTTTTAATGGGTGCCTGTCTGTCCTCTGGCTTCCAGAAAGGGACGGGCCCTGCAGTCTCTAGGTGACCCCACCATGAGGCTGGGCCTCCCTGCTCTATGCTGGGAAACTCTGTCCCATCCCACCCTCTCTTCCCTGCCAACCATGCTTAGCACACCCAGAACACTCTCTTCCTTCTGTCCCCTCTCAGTTGTAGGTCCTGCTGGCTGGTGCTGCCCTCACTCCAGCCTCCAGCCTTACCCGGCTGTGGTCTGGTTGCCCTCCAGCACTTCCTGGCAACTCTGACACCTTGGACCTTTCAGGGTCCAAGAGCTCACTGGGCAGCCCAAGAGTTTCCCTTCTCCTTCCTGCTTCCAATCCTCCGGTCTAGAAGTTCTCAACCTGGGCTGCATATTAGAAGTACCTGGGGAACTTTAAAAATATGTCAATGCCTGGGTCCTATTTGACACCAAGAGAATTGGAATCTCTAAAATCTCTAAGGATGGGGCCCAAGCATCTTCAATTTTTTATCTCCTTGGGTGCAGCCAGGATTGACAACCACTAGTCTATTCTTTTGAGCAGATTTGTCTGTTGCTAACTTCAATTCCTGCTTCTTTAATGGCCCCTCCTGCAGACTCTATTACATATTCATTTACTCAACAAACATCAATGGAACACTTACCTTGTGGAAGGTAACAACACCCACCCAAGACTCAGCTATCATGACTGAACCCAGACATTGACAGGTGTCTGTGTTTATTTCCAGATACCTCCACTGGTTTTTTCCAGATAGCTCCACGAAAAACATAAGATTATAATCTTGGCATGAGGAAAATAAAGTCTTTTACATTTGGTGAATTATCCCCCCCAAACAATATCCCTACTTTACAATCAAAATCAATCAAAAATTTCTTTTATAGTTTTTTGTTATATAATATAAATGGACGATTACTCATAGTTACAAGATACTCACAGCCAGTGACATATTTCACTACTTTGTGTTTTATGCCCTATTATTTAGAATAGTACATTAATTTGGCAGCACGATGTTTTATCACATAAACATACAAAAGTCTGCTCATCAAAATATACAACCATGAGATAAAAGATTAATCACTTTGACTTTAAAATTATAGCTTCTATTCACCAAAAATAAAAACAAAAGCAAAGAGCACTGTAATAAAAGAGAAAAAGGCCCAGAGCCTGAGAGATGAAATCTAAAACATTAAAAAAAAAAGTTAGTAACCAGCCATAAAACAAAAATTTTTTAAACATCAGTAAGAAGACAGCCAAAAACAAAGCTGGGGAAATGATTTGAAAAAGAAATTTACAGGAGAGGAAATATAAGTATGAATAGATGCTCATCGTCATTAGTAATCAGGAAGATAACAATTTTAAATTACAATGAGATGCTATCTTATATCCAACTATTTTTATCAACAGAATGGCAGAAATAAGTCAAACATTATCTAGAATAGGCAAGAAAGTGGCCCCTCAGAAACTCTGACACATTGTTGGTGGGCATGTAAATTGGTTTAGCAACTTTGAAAAATAGTTTTGGGATATCTAGTGAAGATGAAGAAGTATATATCCTACAATTCAGCCTCCTGTATGAGTGTATCTCTAGGGTATATAAGAGGCATTTACAAAAATATTCAGAGCGGTATTGTTTGTAACAAAAAGTTAGAAAACTGAATCCATAGTCTATTAATACCTATCACCAGAAGAAACTGATATATAGCTCAAGGACGATCCATACAATAGAATATTATACAGCAATAAAAATGAATCAACTAGAGTCGCTCATTTAAAATGTATGAATCTTACAAACATTGAGTTAAACAACAAAACAAAAAATTACAAGTTTTAGAATGATGCATACCTTAGGATATTACTTAAAGTTTAAAAATACTTAAAACAATACTGAATATACTTTAGGAGTATATTACAACAGTACAAAGAAATGCTGACAAACTCCCAATTGAGGCAAGTGGTCCTGCTGGTGGAGGGGACAATGAATTCAGGGAGGGAGGTGCCAGGGCTGCAGCTACATTGTGAATGACCTATTTTTTTTTTCTTTTTTGAGACGGAGTCTTGCTCTGTTGCCCAGCCTAGAGTGCAGTGGCGCGATCTCAGCTCACTGCAACCTCCACCTCCCTGGTTCAAGTGATTCTCTTGTCGCAGCCTCTCAGGTAGCTGGGATTACAGGCACTCGCTGCTATGCCTGGCTAATTTTTTGTATTTTAGTAGAGACAGGGTTTCACCATGTTGCCCAGGCTGGTCTTGAATTCCTGAGCTCAGGCAATCCATCCACCTTGGCCTCCCAAAGTGCTGGGATTACAGGCGTGAGCCGCCACACTCAGTAAATGACCTATTTTTTTAAGCAGTGAGTAGTGAGCACATGGGTGTTTACTAAATTAACCTTTCTTATTGTATATGTAGATATTTCAAAATAAATATAAATTACGTTTAATTTTATTGGGAAAGTCTATTTCCTATCTTGGGGTTAACATTAATGGATCAGTAGCCACTACATAAATATTCTACATATTTTTTTTTTCTTTCCAGTAAAGTATTTATTTGGTAGAACAAGGCGGTATATTTAAAATTCCTCAGAATATAGACAGGGTTTCTATGAAACTTGGTAAAATAAAATTCTAGAAAATTGGGCTGGGACTCAGGGGACCTTGCTCAAGATGAGTAACTGCATTGTGCCTCAATAAGACAAAGGGACTGATGAATTCCCCATGTACATCATCTCACGTAAAGGTCACGGCAATCCCACAGGGCATCCTGAGCCCCTTTCTCCAGCTTAAGAGGTTATGCTGCAGAAAGGTTAAGCCACTTACCCCAGAGGATGAAGCTGAGATTTAAGCCCAGGTCTGCCTCACTGGGAAGGCCATGCTCTTATTTATGTATTTACTTATATCTCAGACTGTTCCAGAAAGGCCTTAAGATGGTGTACACAGAGACTTTAAATGAGGTGAGGGTTTTTAAATGACTTATAAATAAGATGTGAAAGATCTGGCTGAGAAACAATGAGCATGGAAAGAAGCAGCAGGTAGGGAGGTCCGTGTACACAACATTTGGTACAAGGCACCCGCTCCTGCTGAGGTGGGCCACCCAGACAGTGAGGTCAGGCTGCAAAGAGGGAGGCAGCACCCTCAGTCTCCCACCGTGCACTAGACACAGTGATGCGCTTTCCAGCACAGCGTCTTACACTGCCCCTCACCCATGCCCTCTCTTTCCTTCCCCACTGTCACTGTTCTTTCGTAAGAAGGGCTACTACTAGATTCAGCGAGCTTTGCTGTGGAGGGGGATGCTACATCCCACTGTGCCTGGAAAATATGGCAGTGAGAAAAGATAGCGAGGTCATCCTCTTGTAAACTCTGAAATGGTAATGAGAAAAATAAACAGAGAAGTCATGCAGATGCCATCAGATCTAAACACAGAAAACTTGGCTGGCACAGTCTAATGGAGAAGCCACTTCCCCCTGACAAATATCAGATGAAAGAGAAATTATTTATATAACCATAGTCATGTCATCTACAGTCATGAGAAAAAAAAAACTCAGCCTGATATCGACTATGCATTAAAATGGAAAGAAAAAACATGGTCTAGAATATAATCCACAAAGCGACAAGTACCCAAAGGAGGCCAGCACAAGGACGCCTTAGAGAGATTTAACTACAGATGGGGAAAACAAACAAACAAACAAAAAACCCAAACTGCACTTCGATGCTACGATTATGTGAAAATTCTTTCTGTCGTACATGCAGTGCAAAAATCAAGGCATCAGGCTTTCATAATGTAATAATTCAGCCACAAATGACTAGGCTGAGTGTGTGTAAACACAGCGCCATTCCAAGGTCCCAAAGATCATGCAAGGTCTGACTGGGAGAGCACAAGAATTTAAAGGCAATGGTCAAAACGTGACATCCCTCAACCAACTTCCTTCCTTTTATTAGAGATACCACTGATAATAGACACTGCCGGATGACTTCAAGCATGTAAAATTACACTGTGTAATAGAGAACAAGCAAAGAACAGTCTAGCTCTGATTATTCAGGAGGCAATTATCCAGACTGTGGAAAAACCCAGGCACTCATTTCTGATCCACCTCCATCCTTCTGCATGCCTCTGATGCCTTCCCTTCTCCTGAACATTACATGAAGTTGGAAGAAAGGGGGGAGCAATGATATTCAAATCAGTAAATTTTGCTACATGGTCAGCAGTTCTGGTAAATAGATTTGATGGGTAAGGAAACAGGAACCACCTGCTAAAAATGAGTTTTAGAGATTTCCTGTGGATTTCAATTATACATGCTGCCTCTGTCCTCAATTTCATCATTGATTAAGCTAGAACTGCCTCAGAGGACCAAAAGTGAAATGTCTTCCCTGCTTGTCTCCATGTGAATCTCCCATTAGGGACATGTGACCCTGAAGCACCTGGATTTTTAGCCACAGCTGGTACCCCATCAAGAATCCAACCACACTCACTTTCCCAACTCTGGTGTGTCAGGACCACTCATGCTGGGATGAACCATGACCTTCAGTCACCAAGTCCAAAGACTAGATGGCCCCAAGGGTAATGAATCCTTGTTGGGCACTAATTCCCATTTAAAAACCAATCTCACTGAAATGAATTCCATTTAAAAGTAAGTAGCCCATGCAAAGTCAGCCACAAAATGCAAATGTCCTTTTTTGAAAAGGAATTTTATTTATTTGGCAAGAACAATCATGATTTCCAAGCAGTTATTGATAAAAAGTACCATTAACATCCTAATGACATACAACTTGAGTGAAACACTATACAATTAAAACTTCAACATTTTCAGAAGCTTAGCAAAGATGCCAGAAGCCTGAGACCGGCAACGCTTCTCCTGGGAAGGTCCCCAAAGGCCCAGCCCTTGGCCCCTCCCCTTTGCTAACACACGTGGAAGACAAGCCCCACTGCAGCTTGACCCTCTGGGGCCACTATGTCTTACATCAAAAGTCAATGAGGCAACACCCAAGCAACCATACTTCTTTCTTGTATTATTTTTGAAGATTTAGAGAGGTAAGCACAAGAGCAGCACTGGAAGGAAGTAGCCTGTTTACAGGCGGGTGACTAAGCTGAAGATGGGCTCCCATGGTAATCCGCCTCACATCTCCCCAAAGGGATACAGTTCTGTGTCCATTGGTGGAACAGAAAACAGAAAATGCCCAAAGCATAGCAAAGGATTAAGTAAGTTCCAAAAGACCATTTTGTGTTCAATCAAAGCATATTTCTTTTAAGTGGTTCAAACTCACAGGCTATCTTGGATCCACCGACATCTTCCTCTTCTCTTGGCTAGAGAACAGGCTGAGTAACGTACACTCGTCTAAGAGAGGAATGAGAACAAGGGGTTCCCTTGTATTCTTGCTGTAAAGCTCCAAAGCTCTGCCTACTTGCTCATTCTGATGAGCCTCAGGTTCTCACCTTCAGTGCTCAAGGCATTAAAATGCCTACACTGCAGAACACTGGGTACTTTATGCTCAGCACCAGGGTTCTCTGATCATGGTCTAGCATCACAGAACGTGGCTTCATGTCTCTCTGACCAGGCACCGGGAGCAATTCTGGCCTACTCCACTGCATACATGGGAGCCCCTGATCTTAAGAGATTGCCTCATAAGCTTTTCAGTTACAACTCTCATGTTCCAATCCCACTGTAATTCTGTAAGCAACAATGCAGATTCATGGGCTCCACTCGCCTGGAATTCTGTTTAAAATCATTACTATTTCTTATGGGCCTTGGGGCCTTTGTGTAAGAGAGGCAATGTGTTAGAAATGGCGATGGTGCAGAGATAGGGCCAGGAGACATACAAAGCTACTAGTGCATCCTAGTGGAGCATCCATTTTTATGTCAAGATGAAACAAGTTCAGCAATTTACAAAGTCCTTCAAAATAGTTTTATGTCAGTTGAGAAGATAGGATCAGAGTATAATGCAAAGTTCACATGAATTTTTAAGCTAAAGAATGAAATTTCACAAAAATCTAGTGCTTGCAGCAGATCACTTTACCTGGTAGAGGCTGGCATCCACTTTCCCCACCCTCAGATTTGAAGAGGTTCGAGAAGCACCAATCTAAAGGAAGAGGACCAATTCACGGAGCTAAGACCTTGGCATTTTAGTTCAAAGTCTCTAAAGCCCCATTATCACACGTAAGAATTCCCGGGGATCCCTGGACGGTCAGATGGCTAAAATAAAGCCCTGGGAACGGTGTCTGGTGAACCAAATGGCAGGTCTATGTGGACTTGGACTTCTACTGGTGCAAGTCCAGCCTCTTTCTAAACAACCAGTGGACAACTCTATGCTCTCATTAGAAAGCTCTGCCTTCAGTTGCACTGAAATCTGCATCTTTGTAACAGAAAGACTTGCCCCGCCCCCTCCAGGGGTGCCCACATGCTAAAATTCATCAATGCTGTTTACTTGACCTTACTGGTCAAGGCTGCGCAGCCTGTCACATGGGTAACAACATCCTCTCCATCCCTTTCCACACTGTCACAATTTCAAGAACAGGAAGAAACTTAGGGGAACAGAGGCCATGATGTTCTGTGGCTGAGCCCATAGCCCTCAACTTAAGTCTAACTACAGGAGGAAGATATATGATTGAGATGATGTCTAGAGGGTAATAAGTCCCAGTATCAGGAGGTCCTGGCCCTCTGCTTTTCAGTAATGCCTAAAAGGCACTGTTTCCTTATGATGGGAGGCAGGTACTAGCATATGGGTGGCAGGGCCCCTGAGGGGAGATAGCTATACTCAAGAGCACCACCAATATTTAGTTTAGATCCACAAACTTTCATCAAGCATCTATTACGTGCCAGGTACTGCACAGAAAATGAGCCAAAAAAGATAAGCAAGACTGAGTGTTCATGCCTTCAAAGAGCCCACTGCCTGAAGACAGGAGTGGGGAGCAGGGTGGGAGTGAGATGACCATGAAGCAATCAATTCAATAACGGGTGGTGAGAGGTAAGCCAGAGAAACCTAAGGGCAACTCAGCTTAATCTGGGGATGCCGGCAAATTTCCAGGAAACCACACTGGAGATCCAAGTTGAAGGATCAGTGAGAATAAGCCAAGTGAAGACCAATGGAAGGAACATTTTTGGCAGAGGGAATGGCACAAGGATGGCAAAGAACAGAGTTTATGTGAACAGTTTCAGGCAATGTGGAACAGACCATGTGGCTAGAGAGGCAGGAAGGAGCCAGGTCACAGAAGGTTGCTGTGGTAAGAAGCCTGGGCTTTGCTAGGTGGACAAAGGTATAGCATAGTTGGATTGTAGTTGGCTGGATCACTATGCTTGAAATGTGCATAGACGAAGGGAGGAACAGAGATCAGAAAGGAGTTCCTTCAATGATCCCCGTGGTTCTCAAGGTATGGTCCCTGAACCAGCAGCATCAGCATCACATGGAACTTATTAGAAGGGGAAACATTCAGGCCCCACCCAAGATCTACTGAATCAGAAACTCTAGGGGTGGGCCCAGTGTGTACTGACTGACCTTCCAGATGATTGTGATGCTTGCTAAAGTTTGGGAACCACTGATGTTGACAAAAGATGATGAGTGTCTACATTAGGAGCAGTGGTGAGGGGTGCTATGATTTGAATTTCCCCTGCAAAATTCATGTTGAAATTTAATTGCCATTTTGACTGTATTAAGAGGTGGGATCGTTAAGATGTGATTAGGTCATGGGGCTCTGCCCTCAGGAATGGATTAATGCTGTTACCTTGACAATGGGTTAGTTACACAGGAGAGGACTCTTGATAAAAGGATGAGCTCTGCCCGCTTTCTTTGTTCTGTCTCCCACATTCACTTGCCCTTTCTACTTTCTCCATGAGATGACACAGTACAAAGGCCCCTGCCTTTGTACTGAGTTTGAGATGTCTCTAGTCCCTTCAAAATGCAAAGTCAGACTTCGGGATACATAAGTATGAAGCTCAGGGAAAGTGATACCAGCGTACAGGAAAGGCAGTTAAAATCTTGCCATCACTCACAGCAGAAGACTGAAAACAGAACTCTGGAGCACACCAGTATCATAGGGTTGAGGAGAGACAGAGAAGTACACATAAGAGCTGGAAGAAGGAAAAAGAGAAAAAAAGGGGAAACAAGCAGATTCTCCCAGAACCTCAGTTACTCCTACAGAGCACAGCTAAATAGGTTGCCTTCCCTAACTTAGAGTATCTATTTACATAACTCACCACAATCAATAAAAATCAATATATGATCATGTCAAGAAATGTCAAGATAACATTTTGATAAAATTCAACACATTGAAAATTTCTTTTTTTAGATAGCCTCCCCAACCATTCCTTCCTTTCTCCTTCCAGGCGTCACTGACTTCTGTTTGGAGATCTCTGTTTGGTTCTAAAGACACGTGGGCTGGGAGTGGTGGTTCACACTTATAATCCCAGCACCTTGGGGAGCCAAGAGTTCAAGACCAGCCTGGGCAACATGGTGAGACACTATTTCTACCAAAAACAAAAAAGATTAGCCAGGCATGATGGTGTGTACCTGTAGTCCCAGTTGTTAGGAGGCTGAGGTGGTAGAATTGCTTGAGCCCAGGAGGTTGAAGCTGTAGTTAGCCATGTTTATACCACAGCACTCCAGCCTGGGTGACAGAGTGAAACAAGAAGAAGAAAGAAGAAAGAAGAAGAAGGAGAAGGAGAGAAAGAAGAGGAAGAGGAGAAGGAGGAGGAAGAGGAGAAGGAGGGGGAGAAAGAAGAAGAAAGGAGGAGAAGAAAAAAGAAGAAGAAGAGGAGGAGGAGGAGGAAGATGAAGAAGAGGAGGAGGAGGAAGAGGAAGAGGAGGACAGGTGAATATAACTAAGCATTTCATTTTCCTGGCTATAGCAATTGGTTAGGAGTAGTCATGTGACTTGCACAGCTACAGCAATTGGTTACAGGTAGTCATGTGACTTGGGCTAGTCCAAGATTTTGCTAGCAATGCTGAGAAAAAGCTATTCTACTTTTAATAACTATTCTCACTGTTTATCAAAAAGAAACATGTAGCGAGGTTGTTCCTCATAACACCTTGACACCATGTGAGAACGAAAGCAACACCGTGGAAAGCAGAGTGGAGAAATGGAAAGAAACAAGATTCTTTGTAACACTTCCAAATTACCAGATCAGGACTTGCCCAAAGCCGTATCTAACTGGATTTTTCAGTTAGGTAAGCCAATAAATTGCCTTTTTTCTCCTTATTAAATAACGTTGAATGAGCTTTCCTGTGTTTAAACAGAAAGAATCTCAATGGAAACAAACAACCTCCCCTTGTTGATATTAGAGAGATCTGATGATATGTATCCTTTGGGTAGGCAATAGGCCACACAAGCTATAAGCTGCATTGGTGTGTGGCTTCTTAAAAGGAGGGATATGATATAATCACAAGCCAAATGACTGGAGTCAAAGCCAACACCTGAGCAGAGGAGAAATGGTATTTCAACCGAGGGATCATAGAACCACCTTTCACAGCTGTCTTTGGATCAAGAACACTTAAACTGAATTCTGGGAAAGCCAGGGGTCTCACCAGAAGCTAATGTACCCCAAAGTCTCACATGACAACCACCAGTTCTTATGCTAAAGCTTCTCCAGTCACAGTAATTGTCAGAAGGTTCCACAAGAAGGGTTAATGAGAAATTCATTTCCCGAAGTCTGGCATGTTTGCATGGTTTTGTCTGTGGTTCTTATATATGAGGGTCCAGTTTGGCTGAATGTAGAATAATTGGATAACTTTTTCTTCTCTAGATTATCTTTAACATATTTTCTCCAGTATCTCCTGGCTTAAAGCATTGCTCTCAGGGTCTGATGCCAATCTGATTTCTTTTCCTTATAAACGACTTTGTCTTTTTGCCTAGATGTCCCAAAAGACTTTTTTTCTTTATAGTGCAATTATGTTACTGGAATATGCATTGATGTTGTCCTTTTGGATTGATTTTCCCAGTACACAATGGGATTTGGTTTTTGTTTTCAGAGGCTCCTATTATATAAACGAGTTATATATGTATATGTATTATATATGTGGACCTATCTAGATAGATATAATATACATTATGTGTGTCACATATATATTATATAATGAATCATCACATCTTTGTGGTCCTCCTTTGCCTGTCTTGCATTCTATCACTTCTCAAATATTTTCTTATCTTCTTTGTTATTTCTGTGTTTTTCTTCTTCCTTTCCAATTTCTACACAGTGCTTTCTGCACTGTTTATTCACTCTTATATTTCTTCCAGTTCGACCTTCCTTTCCTAGATTTTTTTGCTTTTATTTCTATTTCTTTTCTGAGTAACCAGTTCCCTTTCATATCTTTCTGTCGTCTAATTATGTAACCTGTGTTGTTTTTTTAATTTGCATTTGTCCTGTTCTTTCATAACTGTTAATCATTTTCTTAATTTCTTTTAGCTCATTTGAAATATTCGGTTGCAGTTTCTCCTCTGCTTTGTGGGCATCTTTTTCTCATTTGTCCTTACTGTTTGCCAACTGGAGCCTGGGAAGCCCCCTCCACTTTAAGTGACTATGCTACATTGACAGCAAGCCCTCCACTCCTGGGAGACTGTCCCCTTCTTGGGAAGAATACTGAGAGAAGTATCTGGGTCCCCACCCCTGGGATCCCCAAGAGCCTGCCTATCTGCCAGCTGCTTCCTCCTGCAGACTTCCTTGTTACTGTCAGTGGTTTAGCCCTAACTGCTCATATTTTTGAGTTTATAGACATATACTCTAATCCTTAGCTTTATGAAAGATGCTGCTTATGGACTGTGTGCTCTGTCAATTTACATTATTGCTCTATCTGTTTTTATGAGGTGATATAAGAGGCTTAAAATTATACCACAGAGCAGGATCCATGAAAGAAAAAAATAGTAAATTGGATTTTATTAACATTAAAAACTTCTGCTTTCTAAATAAGCTGTGGGAAGAATAAAAACACAAACCACAGATGAGGAGAGAATATTTTCAAACATAAATGTGATAAGGGACTTACATCCAAAATATACAGAGAACATTGAAAACTCAACATTAAGGAAAAAAAAAACACCCAATTAACAAATGGACAAAAGATCTGAACAGACACCTCACCAAAGAAGATGCTTGCCATCATTAGTCACTAGCGAATTACTAAATTAAAACACACCTAGTAGAAGGGCTAAAATCTAAACAACTGACAATGTTAATTGCTGGCAAGGATGCAGACTAAAACTCATTCACAACTGCAAAAACAAAAAACTTAGCAATACATTATTTCATTCAAACATCTCTTCAGCAAATGTTTACTGAGCAACAACACTATGTCCCACTCACTGGGGGAAAACCTTTCACTGCTTACAAGCTATTAAATGGCTAGACTTGGATTTGAACTAAGACTCTCTGACTCCAGAACCTGTGCCTTAACGCATCGTATCAGAAAATACGACAGAAATAAATGGAATGAGATGCTGTTTTCCTGGGTAGAAAACCAGTACTAAAAAAATGCTAAGTCTCTCTTAAATTAACCTATATACTAATTGCTATCAATACATTGGCACAACTTTTTAAACTTGTGAAACAATTCTCAAATTCATATAGAGGAATAAATTCCAGCCACTGGCTAATAAAACTATGAAGAGTTACAAGTATTTTGCTCTGCCAGTTGTGACAATAATACTTCAAAGATACAAGTATCAAAATAGTATGCTTCGAGCAGAGAGATCAATGAAAAGATAAAATCTAAAACTGACCCAATTTTTACACATATTGATACATATATATAAAGTGATAGATGTGATTTATTATATAATAAAATATCATTTTATATCAGTGAGGAAGAAATGGATAATTCAATAATAATATTGAGGTAACTGGTTAACTATATGGAGAAAAATTAAGTCAGCTCTATGCATCATGACATATACCCAAACTACTTCCAGATAGATTAAAATTTTAAATGAGAAAAAAAATCCCATGAGAATATTGAAAAACAATGTAAGTGAACATTTCCAGCATTCAAGGGCCCAGAAGGCTTTTGTTAAAAATAACATCAAAGACATAAACCCAGAAAAGATTGTTAGGTTTTTACTAAGAAAAACATATTAAAAAGCATAATAAATATTTAAATACAAAACTAACTGAGAAAAAATATTAGTAATATATAACAGTAAAGGGATTGGCATCCTTATTAGAGTTTTTTGAATCTCTTAAGACAATAATAAAACAGACAAACATCCCGATTAAAAAGGGTCAAGAAAAGGACAAGCAACACTCAAAACAAATACACAAATGGGCTGTAAAACCAGGCAGCAATGCTCAGGCTCTCTGGCAATCCAAAAATGCAAATCAAAATAACCAGATTCCACTTTTGACTCATCAAATTCCAAAGATTTTACAGTGAATTTCACAGTGATGATGAGGGTCTGGGGCCATTAGTATTTTCATACCCTGCTGGAGGGAGAGGAACACTGAGTGACTCTGGATCCCTTAACACCCAACATACGCCTTCCTGAGCCTCGGTAACTGAAACAGCTAGAACCTTAACATGCGTTTGAGTCTTTCAATTGCTGTCCCCTTTCCTCTGTTTATACGTCTGCCATGATATTTACCACACAATAATTTTATCACCATAACCACAAACTGTTGGGGGCAGGAGGACCCTAGGAGACAGATGCCAAATCCATCCAACCACCGTCAGAGAACCAGTAAGTGATCAGCTGTGACAAGATGCATCCCAGCACCAAACACTCAAATCCATCTGCGCAACCAACACTCACAGATATTTGGTGAGTGGGTGTTTAATTTAATCCATCATTAAAAAGCTGAAAAAGCTCTTGGTAAATGGAAGATTACTTTGCTCCTTAGCACAAAATGCAGGCTGCTGGAGAACTAAAGCTGCCAATGTTGCTAAGTGGTAAATGGTTTTTAATATAAGACCAGATTGGAATTCATTTTCCACACATGGAACTAGGGGTAATAATATTTACCCCTTGGAGAGGGCAGATGCCAAATCTGTATTACTCACGGATGTATCTTGGCACAGCAGGCAGTTGATAAGTGATAGATATTATGATGATAATCTCTCATTCATTCTTTTGGAAACTCCTTACTGAGCCCCACAGTGATAAGGAAATGAAATAGGGGCCTTACATTTGTTATATAACTTAATAAGCTGGGTCATCACAGCATAAGCTATTTCGCTTGAAACAAAATGTAGTCCCGAACATTTGACTTGCTTACATGAAAACACAAACGTCAACTTCTAGATTATCTAACTTTACCCACCCTCTTCCCACAAGATCACAGGAAATAAAAAATTGCTTTAAGTCCTCATTCATATTACAAAATGCTGTTCCAGACACTGGCCTCATAGTAAAGGACGGTTTTCCAAAAATTTGAGAAATGAAAGGCTCCCAAGGGGTATCTTGTCCAACCCTTTCATTTTACCTATTGCCAAATAAGGCCTAAACTGTGTGTGATGTGTCCAGGGTCACACATAAGTGAGGGGTCACAATGGGATAAAATAGAGGTCTCCAGGCTGCCAGGCCAGTGACACTTCCATCCTGCCCCATTCTTTCTTCCTGGTAACCACCAAAATGCTTTCTCTTCAAAAACAGCAGCACGAAATATCACATTTTCAGGCCTTACAAAGATGAGATGTGGGAATTGATTTACTTCTGGTCAGCTTTATTCCCAGTAACTAACTCATGATTCTGCCTAAAATTTAAGGTAACAACCTGTAAACATATACCATGTGCTTAAGAGAACCGCATATAAACCACAAAAGTTAAAAGCCTTTACTAGCAATTCTAGAAGAGATTACGGATTACCTTCAAAGGAAGCAGCTAATCATGAGTTTAAAAATCTCAAATGCCTTATTTTATCACTTCCCTCTTCACCTTATGTTTCAAAACCTTTTGAAGAAGCTGATATAATATACTCAGGCATAAAAGAGGACAAACTAATTATGCAGTCCTGAACCCACTCTACTAGAGCACACGTCTCTCAGTGTGGACGTGTCCATTAGCCACAGGCAAGATGTCAGTGGCAATGTAACAATCCAGAGATAAAAAGAGAAGTGAAGAAAGAGGGGGAAAAAGAAGATAAGAGGTGACACTCATATGTGGTTGTGGCTGCATAAATCAAGGACAATTTTCTACAAATGAGAAGAATCTTCTTGGACTGCTGAGAAGTCTTACTAAAGCTGGGATGTAGGTTTGGGTACCTGAGTAACAAGAAAAAGAAAAAGAGAGGGGCAGCAAGATTTAACAGGAAAAAACCGAGAAGCATAGACCTAGATTTTGCCCTAACTCATATATTACCTCGCTGTGTGGTCAGGGATAAATCACATCATCTCTATGGATATCAGTTTTGTAAAACAAGAGAGTTAAACACAGCGATTGTCAAACTTAATACCCAAACGACAAAGGATGGTGAAGGCTGGGTGTGCAGGCTGCTATATGTCTCAGATTTCTCTGGTCTTGTGTCTCCTATCTAAATAGATTTCATAGAGATTCTACTTTCAGAGTCTGTGTGACCCTGGACAATTTATTTATTCTCTCTGAACTTTAGTTTTTTTGGGCCGACTCTCCTATAAGAATAACCAGAGAAATTGGAAAGAATTTTTAAAAATCTATTTGAAAGTGTCAGATAGATACCAGCGCCGTGAGACTTTGTCAGACCAAGATCTGTGAGAGAAAGGAAAAAATAAACAGAGACCTAGAGATCTGCGGGCAATATCAAAAGACCTAACATATTAGCAATTAAAGTCCCAGGTGGAAAAAAGTAAAAGAAGAGGAGATAAAAGTATTTGGGAAAAAATAGATGGGAAATGTCCGAATTTGCTGAATGGCATATATTTACAGATTTAAGAAGTCAACAAAGGACAGACAGGAAAAATACAAAGAAAACTATGTTTAGGCACATTGTAATTAATCTGCTGAAAGCCAAAGACAAAAGCGGCCCAAGAAAAACTACACAATACACACAGTGGGACAATGCTTCAGATGACTGCTAAATTTTCATGAGAAACTATGGAAACAGGAAACAGAGGAAAAATAGCTTTCAAGTTAAGACATTTCTGGACAAAGTAAAACTAAGGACAGTTCATTGCCCACAGATCTTCGTTATAAGAAATGCGACAATAATTATTTCAGATTAAAGGAAATGATACCAGAAGGAAACATGACCGTTGAGGAGTGAAGAAAGAGCATACAAGTAGTAAATATAAAAGGTTATTTTATCTGGGTTAACATAAAAGAATAACTGTAAAAACTAAAACAATAAGCCTTCTAAAAGATTACACAGGCAACTGTCTTCATGACTTTGGGGTAGGAAAAGATTTCTTAGACTACGTGAAATTTCTATTCATCAAAAGACATAATTCATGTATTAGCCAAACTGAACACTTCTGAAAATGAAAGGGGGGGAAATTATTACTCTGGAAGTCTAGACATAAGCTGGGACAGTGGGGCACAAAATGGAAATATAGTGACACTATCTATCTTAGGTAAGTACCCAACAGGAATGTGCCAGTGAGCACCAAAAGATATGTACAGGAATGTTTACAGTAGCATTATTCATGATAGCTCCAAATAGAAACATCTCATATGTCCATTAACATCGGAAGACTATATGGCAATGAAAATGTATTAAATACTGCAACACCCAACAAGATAGACTATTTCTGAAATATAACATTAAGCAAAAGAAGCCAGACAGAAAATAGTATATGCTATATTACTTCATTTTACTTAAGGTTCAAAAACAGGCAACATTTCCCTATGGTTTTACAAGTCGGAATAGAAAGGGAGGGAGTTATGATTGAGAAAGGGGACAAGAGAGGCTTCTGAGGTACTGGTTCTATTGCTTAACCAGTGTGATAGTTATGAATGTGTTGACTTTCTGATAATTCATCAACTTGTATACTTAGGACTTTTAAACTTTTGTTTGCATATTATTCTTCAATTAAAAAGTTTATGAAAAGGAAATCTAACCTAAATGCAATATGCAAAACTATAAAACTCCTAGAAGATAGCATAGGGGAAATCTAAATGATCTTGAGTTTGGCAATGACTTTTTAGGTAAGACACCAAAGGCATGACCATGAAAGAAATAATTGATAAGCTAGACTTATTTTAAAGTTAAAAATTTCTGCTCTGCAAAAGGTACTGTCAAGAGAATGAGAAGACATCACAGACAGGAAGAAAATATTTGCAAAATGTATTTTGATAAATGACTGTTACCCAAAATTCACAAAGAACTCTTAAAACTCAATCATAAGGAAATGAACAACCTATTAATAAATGGGTAAAAGATATGAACAGACACCTCACCAAAGAAGACACACAGATGTCAAATAACTATATGAAAAGATGCTCTGCATCATATCGTTAGGGAAATGCAAATTAAAACAACAATGAAATACCAGTACACACCTATTATAATGGAAAAATTGCAAGCACTGACACCACTAAATGCTGGCAAGGATGTGGAGCAACAGGAACTCTAATTCATTGTCAGTGAAAATGCAAAATGTAGTGACTTTGGAAGACTTGGTCTCCTACAAAACTAAACATGCTCTTACCATATAATCCAGCAATTGCATTCCTTGATATTTACTCAGATGAGCTGAAAATTTATGTCCACACAAAACCTGCACACAGATGTTTACAGCAGCTTTATTCATAACTGCCCAAGCTTGGAGAAACTAAGTTGTCCCTCAGTAGGTGACTGGGATAAATCAACTTTGGTACGTTCTAATGATGGAATATTATTCAGCACTAAAAAGAAATAGTTTGTCAACCCATGAAGAGACACAGAGGAACCTTAAATGCATATTATTAAGTGAAAGGAGTCAAGTCAATATGAAAAGGCCACATACTACATGAGTCCAACCATATAACATTCAGGAAAAGGCAACACTGTGGAGATATTAAAAAGATCAGTGGTTATCAGGAATTAGGGGGAAGGGAGGGATGAATAGGTGGAGCACAGAGGATGTTTAGGGCAGTGAAACTTTTCTGGATGATACTACAGTGGTGTATATTTGTCATTATACATTTGCCAAACTCCCCAGAATGTACAACATCAAGAGTGAACCCTAATGTAAACTATGGACTCTGGATGATTATATTGTTGTCAGTGTTGGCTCATCAATTGTAACAAATGTACCATTCTGGTGGGACATGTTAATAGCGGAAGAGGCTGTGCATATGGCTGCGGGAGGTCAGGGGTGGGGCACGGTTGGGAATATATGGAAACTCTACTTTCTGCAAAATTATGCTGTGAATCTAAAACTGCTGTAAAAAAATTAAGTCTATTTTTTAAAAAAGAAATAACTTCAGTGCTTACTTACATAATGTAAAAGATGTAAAGCGATTTGTATCCTCATCAATAATATATCCATACTTTTATTATTAAAGTATGGATATTACAGGGAATGTATATTACAGGGAATTTAATAAGATTGCTACTCTGGGAGAATGTTCCTGGCTGCAGGCCCAGGTTGGACGGTCTGGGCCAGGCACCTCCCAGCAAAGGTAGCCCCAGGGAGCGCTCCCTGAGGTTAGCGCAGGGCTTAGGTTCTAATTCTCATAACATCCTTCTGCTTGACATTTTATGCTTCCATGGATGGGGATCCAGAGCAGCTTATCCAGGACAACTTCTGAGGCAGCACAGCTCTACCAGCCATGTCTGACTATTGCCTCAGGCCATCACAGAGAGTTCTAGATTTCACACTTTCCTGAATCTGCTGGACATTGCTCCACCAGGGCTCAAATTTGCTGTCGGAGGAAGGTGACTCACGGCCTAATAGTCTTTCCTCCACCTCTAGGTGCTGCAGGAGCCCAGATGCTGCAGGCACTGCCTCCGAGCAGCAGATAGGAGGCTCTAGAGGGTACCAGGGCAGCCAGAAAAAAGGGAAGGCCTCCCCACAGCACAGGGGTGTGAGAACACCCTCCAGTGCTCTCACGTCTGACTTCTAGCCAGGAATGTTTAATGATGTATTACGACAGGATCAGCAAACAAATTCAAACTCAGCCAGCGTCTGCTGACTGCCAACTCCCTGCCTGTCCAAGGGGCAGCTCAGTGTGGGGGCTGAGAGCCAGATTGCCTGGAAACTCAGGGTTATTCACACAGTCTGCTGCTCGGATTCCTGAGCTGCACATGGCCTGCTGGGAGGGAGCTGAAGAAGCTCATCCTGGCTGTCCCCTCTTGGGAAGGTGCATCCTGCAGGCTATCCGGGAAAGAAAAGAAGCTGGGACCACAGGGTCAGGCTGGAGCACTAGGGCTGCCATGAGGCTGGTCCCTGTGGGGAAGAGACGTGCTTAAAGCCCAAATCACAGGGTCTGCCTCTGTCCACAAGGCAGTTAGCGGGTAAGGACTCTGGCTCTGAAGTCAGGCTGAACAGAATTGCATGTGGCTTCCCCAAGCCACAGTACTCGTTGGGTTGATGTGAGTGTTAAACGGGATAGTATATAAAGTCCCTAGCAGATAACTGAAACACACATTACTAAGTATTAGTTGCCACCAGCACCCCCAGACTCTGAAAACCTCAGATCACCCCACAAATGACCCCATATACCGGGTAGTCCAGTTGAGGTGGAGTGGGGGTTGGAGTAGTGCACAATAGAAGCAAAATTTACAGGGGGTGAAGTGATAATGACACAAATTCCCAGCCATCGTCGTGGTAGGCTGAGTAATACCCTCCAAAGAGATCCAGGTCCTGATCCCTGGAACTTATGTCTGCCACCTTGCAGGGCAAAAAGGACTTTGCAGGTGTGATTGTGTTAAGAACCTTAAGGTGGAAAGATCATTTTGGATTATTGGGGTGGGAGGCCTACCTGTAATCAAAAGTGTTCTCATGACAGGGAGGTGAATGGAGATTTGGCAACAGAAGAGGAAAAGGCAATGTGACAATGGAGGCAGAGACTGGGATAAGGTGGCCGTGGGCTGCAGAATGCTGGCAGCTACCAGAAGCTGGGAAGAGGCAAGAGTGAATTCTGCCCTAGAGCCTTCAGAAGGAGTCAGCTCTGCCAACACCTTGTTTTATCCCATAAGATTCATTTTGAATTTCTGGCCTCCAGAAGTACAAGAGAATAACATTTTGTTGTTTTAAGTCATTAAATTTGTGGCAATTTGTTGCAGCAACAAGAGGAAACTAAAACATTGGATTAGAATCCTGGCCAACAGCTAGGCATCCAGACAACAGAATCTAGGCCTCGGGGAGGGGCGCTGGAAGACCCTTTCAGTACCACAGCCACTGAACCAGTTAGGTTCAGAGATGAGCTCCAGGACCAGGCAAAACCAGAATGAAACTGGAGCTGAGGTAGAGGCCAAGTCACAAGGGCAGTGGTGTCATGAAGGGCAGCAGGGAAGTGGTACTTCCACAGGCACTGTGGCCTGGGGCTTGTGCACGCATTCCACAGAGCGAGTTTATGGCAGCAAGCACACCTCCAGCCCCTCAGCAGGTGGACCTGCATTCACACATGAAGTGCCCACCTCAGTCAGGGTGGGCTCTGGGCCGGCAGCCTGTGCGCTGGTGGTGGTCTGTGAACTGTTTTTTGTTTGTTTGTTTGTTTGTTTGTTTTTGAGACGGGAGTCTCTCTCTGTCGCCCAGGCTGAAGTACAGTGGTGCCATCTCGGCTCACTGCAACCTCTGCCTCCCCAGTTCAAGTGATTCTCCTACCTCAGCCTCCTGAGTAGCTGGGACTACAGGCATGTGCCACCATGCCTAGCTAATTTTTTTGTATTTTCAATAGAGATGGGGTTTCACCATGTTGGTCAGGCTGGTCTCAAACTCCTGACCTTGTGATCTGCCCGCCTTGGCCTCCCAAAGTGCTGGGATTACAGGCGTGAGCTACCACCCTTGGTCAGTCTGTGAACTGTTACCCAACAGTAAACGGATTAGGAAAAAAATGGACAGTAAGTGCTTAGAAACTTCCAGCAATTTGGCATTGCGAGGGCATCTCTGCCATGTTATTTTCTTGCTGTTGAATCATCTAATAAAATACTATGCTTACATTTTGAATACCGCTTTAAAAGCTATTTTCCAGAAATTTGTTTTCATTGTATTTTTTAAGGGCCTTGGTCCACAATCAATTGGAAATTTAGAACGCACACACACACTCTCCTGCAGGAGGACAGGGAGGAGACAGCAGCAGCGGCACAGGTGTGGTCTGACAATCCTTCCAGGGGAGGGCTTGCACGTGACTGCCTGAAGACAGAAGGCTCTGGGAGCTCTTCGGTGTCCTGGTTGGCACCCGATCCCCTGCACTCGCACAGCCTTGGGAATGATCCTATGTGTCAGAAGATAAAGAGCGTGACTACTTTCCTGCTTAATGAAGCATATTCCACTTTATTTGCACTTCCTCGATGCACACCAACCCAGAGCTGGGGTGTATGCTGGGTGGCAGGATAAAGCTGGCCCAGGTGGGAGACACTGCTCCCTATAATCCAGAAATAGGAAAAGGCATGCAATGAAAAGAAGATGACTATCCAGGCTGGACTACCTATATTGCTCAAGTGCAGCATAAGATAAGGATGCTCTGCCTCCTTCACCTCACTTATGTCCCTGGACAACCCTATGAGACTGAGATTGTCACTCTCACTTCACAGAAAACCCAAAGTTGGTTCAGAGAGGCACAGAGGTAGTACAGGTGGTACAGGAGGTAATTCAAGTGCAGGCTTTGGAAGTAAGACCTGTATTCAGATCCCACCTTTGTCACTAATCAGCTGGCTAACCTGGGAGTTATTCAGTCTCTCTGGGCCTGAGTCTGCATATTTGTAAAATGTGGATACTAATACCTACATCATAGGCTTCTTGTGATCATTAAAAGAAGCAACATCTAGAAAACATGTGACATGCAGCATATAACCTTAAGTCCTCAATAAGTGTTGACTTTTAAAAAAAGAGGGTTGAGGGGGAGGAAAGTCACAGTTAAAGGGTGAAGGAACCAGTACTTTCTGGCTGTAAGGACAGTACTGTTTCCAATGCTTATGGCATCGCCACACAGATGACAGTTGGAAGCTGGGAACTACAGTAGCATTACAGACTCTAGTGGGGCTAAAAGGACATACCATCTAGAACATCAAGAAGGCAAGATACAGCATAAAATAAAAGTAATTGACTTAAGAATAGCAACTCTTGTTCAAGTCATGCCCACGTTTTGTAAATGTAATAAAAAACTATCCTGTTTACAATACAAATCATCAAAGAACTGGAAATTTGGAACTAAGCAAGTTTAATTTTTAGGTGGTAGCCCCACTAAATCTCAAATCCATTTTCTTAGTTTTATTATCTATACACACTCATTAGAACGCCACATAATCACCAGTATTTTGTGAAATGTGATATAAAGATGTAATTATAGGAGAAACAAAACAGTTTAAGAAAATAACAAGTGATTTCATAAGGTGGTGTATATTCACTTTGTTTCAGTAGTGTATAGTAATTAAAGCACTAAATCAAGCACTCTAACAACAGGAAGTAACATGAGTCTCAAAGTTTCCCCATTGTATATTTCATACCCTGAAGGAACCAGTTTGAAATAGCAACTTAAACTAGTATTTGTCAAGAAAAAGATAAAACGTGTAAAAAATTGATTTTGTAGTATTTTCAGTGTTAGCATTAATATGCAAAACTAGCCACTCAAAAACTTGAAAAAAAGGCATCTCTCTTTGTGCTGGGCACGGTGGCTCATGCCTGTAATCCCAGCACTTTGGGAATCACGAGGTCAGGAGATCGAGACCATCCTGGCTAACACAGTGAAACCTCATCTCTACTAAAAAATACAAAAAATTAGCCGGGCATGGTGGTGGGCGCCTGTAGTCCCAGCTACTCAGGAGGCTGAGGCAGGAGAATGGCGTGAACCTGGGAGGCAGAGCTTGCAGTAAGCCAAGATTGTGCCACTGCACTCCAGCCTGGGCGACAGAGCAAGATTCCGTCTCAAAAAAAAAAAAAAAAAAAAAAAAGTAGCTCTCTTTAAAAAATAAAATAGAGTCTTGCTCTGAATCTCAAGTAGAATTCTTCAAAGACACTTGGCTCTATCATTTCCATCTCATGAGAACACGGTAGTTGAAAAACTAAAATGCACAGTCCTGAGCAAGGCTATCAGTAAGGCCGAAGGGATTTGTAATGACAACTTAGTATGACATCCCCTATTCCCTTTACTCAGAAGTCAGGTTCCTACCTACCAGAACCTAACAGGAGCATGGAATTGCAAGACAGTGGCTCTAGAGTACTGAACTTGGGAGATGTTTCTCTATAGAAGAGGTGGAAGTAAACTTGAACCTTAACTCAGCCAACTGTCATTACAATAAGAAAAAAATGAGAATTACAAAGACCCAGTGATGATCCCAGGAAATGGCAGCTGAGAGTGGTAACCAGAGGCAAAGACAGAAGAGCATTTGGTGCCCAGGAAAACAGCTCTGATTAGCTCAACAGCCTCCAAACCATCCCCTTCCAACCTTGGACAAAAGTGAAAGCTCACTAGGCTGGCTCTCACTCTGTGAAAGACAGGCATACCTTCTGTGCATATCTTATGCATAGTTTATTTTGCAAATGAGGGAACTGTGAAATGTATTTCCAGAGTGGTTAAAATAATCAGTCTTCAAAGTTTTAGTGGTTAATGGAGTAAGTTTCACCTATGTGAAAAATTTGCTCACTGGGAAGTCTTTAGTGTCTTAACTGTGAATAAAAGAGACAGGAGAGAGCTGTGATGTGAGGGGAGACTACACTGATAAAATCTGAGCATCTCTGATCTCCCATTTCCTGTAAAATGAACAAAAGAGAAAGAAGAGAAATGGCAGGTAAAATGCAAGATATAATAAGAACTAGATCAAAAACAGGACACAGATTTTAAAAATACAGCTACTTAAAAGTAAGCCTACATTTTTTATGTGAAGCAGAGAATATATGTTTTTCATGTCAAGAGGAACAAATCCAGAAGTAAAATCCCCACCAAATAAGCCTATGATATTTTGCAGTTTGACGTTGCCACTGTCAGAAGATGCCTTCTGAAGACAGTTAAAAGGGAAAAACCAAAATAATAAGCACAAACCCAGAACCCAGAAAAGAGCTTCCTATGTGGAAGATGATTTGAAGTTTTGCATTCTGACAATCCCAGTCACAGATAATAGGTGTTTCCTAAAATCCTTTGCTAAAGGCCATCTGAGCACTAACGTATTACATTAATATACACTTCATCTTACAAAGATCGCTTTATAAAAAGAATATACACAGGTGATTTTATGACAAGATAAGAAACATCCATAGTATTTAACTCTGTAGATGCAATTTTCCAAAAATCTCCTTCTGTGTTCTACCATATCACCCCTTGGAGAATCAAGGTTATATCTGAACAACTTAAGACCTTCACATGCTGTGGGAAAACTGGAATGTCAAGGCTCATGGTGAGAACAACCACCATGAAAGCAACGGTCTTATCCTGCTTTTGAACCGAGATCAGTGACCAGCACCCCTGTGTCTAGAGGCAGGAAGGGGCCATTGTTGGAGCAACTAGTCAGAGTTAGGATAAAGGAAGTGCATCCCTCTGGGCTCAGAGAAAAACCAAAATGTAAATTTAAAAACTTCACTGTAAGGACACTTCACAGTGAGGACCAGGCCATATCAATACTAGAGCTTCTATTTGAGATGTGCTGTAATGTATTCAAGGAATAGTCTCATCCAGTATTTTATAATTTTATCCTTTACTTATTTATATCCAATATTTACTTTTAAGTAAATGTCAGCATCTGAAGCACTAAGCATTAATTACCTGAAAATTCCACTACAATCACTATTACTGAGTCCAGCACTGTGACTTAGACACATTAGACACTCAATATGTGTCTGATGCTGAACAGATAAATGAAGGCATGAACGAATGAGGAAAAGAAGAACTAATAAAGCTCTTTATTCATCTGCCAGGTATTTATTGAGGACTCTACTGTGTGCCAAGGCAGAGGCCTGACTCAAAAAGTAAACAAACAAACATAAGAATGACAGATTATGACAAGTGGCATGAAGAAAATAAATCAGATAATAGGAAGTGATTGGAGGGAGAAGACACTCTAGATGAGGTGATCCTGGCAGGCTCTCGGAGGTAGAGGCCTTTGAGCTAAGCCAACCCTGAAAGATGAGGAGTGATTCTGCTTCCTCATACAGAGAAGAGCGTCAGCAACCGAGCGGAGGGAACAGCAGGTGCAAAGGCCCTGAGGCCAGAAAAGACTTGGCTTATTTTAAGAAACAGGAAGGAGACCAGTGCAATGACATGTTTTAAATGCTGAGTACAATAATGCACACAGAAACGTCATACCTTAGAGACACTTTCAGATAACTGTACTTCTAAAGTTCTTCTAAAGAACTCTACAAGCAAATGACGTAGAGGTTTGAGATAATCACTTGAGTAATTCAGGCAATTTGTCACACAGGAACTACACTCATATTTTGAACTTTATTTTTTACATAATTAATTCAGTATAAAGGATAACAAATATATACTACTTGCGTTAGTTCAGAGGATAATAGTATATATATTTATATCCCACTTTGTCATCTTTAAGTACCCTTTGGTGTGTCTGTAGGATAGGATAACAATTACTTTTAAGTTTTCCAACCTCATGTGGTTAGGTATCTTTTTCTTCATTTGAGATATTTAAATGAAATTCAACATTTAAAGAGATATCTTGGAAGCGCTTTGCACGTGGGACACACAGAATTGTAATCCTCATAACAATTTCTCACAACTTGTCAAATTCGACTTTTACTGTGGGTGGATTCTTACAAGTTCACAGAGTAACTAAGGAGAATTGTGCAGCAATTAAAGCAATTAAGAGCAAATCCATAACTTCTCGAGTCTTTGGTTGTATTTTAGTTGAGTCACAAGATAATTCCCTTCTCCCAGGCATCAGATCCACATTCATAGCCTTGCCCACACTTTGCTGATAATCCTACTGGTGTGTTGCACCCTCACGAGGAGCAATTTAAAACTGTTCTCTTAAAAGACAAAAATAAATAAATTTAAGAGACCAAAAGGAAAATGGCAGAAAAATAAGAATTTTTAAATGGTCCTTTTTGGGGGAAGGAAAGAAAAGAAAGATTGTATGAGCAAACCTAAACAGATTTGTCACTATGAGTAACAAATTCAGAAAGGATAAACTCCACATTGTTAACAGTGGTTACCTCTGGGGAAGGACTTTACATATACAGTATACATGTAAGTATATACAGTATATGTATAAGTATATTTTTAAAAGATGGGGTCTCACTATTTTGTCCAGGCTGGTCACAAATCCTGAACTCAGGTGATCATCCTGCTTCAGCCTCCCAAGTAGCTGGGACTATAGGTAGGCACCACTGTACTCAACTAGTGTCCCTCTCTCTCTCTCTCTCTCTTTGTGTATGTGTGTGTGTGTGTGATACTCTGTGGTGTAAAGTGGTGATATTATGCTTGATTTTTACATTATATTTTGTGTTTCTCAGTATCTTGAAAATTTTTGTTTTAGTGGGCCAGTAGATTAAATTTCTGACCACTTAATTTCATCTGGCTGTCAACAAAATCTCTTTCTCTTTCTCTCTCTGAAATGTATACATGAACTTTTATCTAAAACTTTTATGACAATTCGCATGGCATGGGGGCAGTCTCCTCTTGGGCTCTCAGGTCTACAACTGCTAAAATTCCAAAGTACTGATGTTTTAATAAAATAGTTAAGTTGTAAATTTTCCAACTATGACATTGAAATATCCTGTATTTTCCCATCTGTTTTTCCTCAGTGAACACTGTGCCTTTATTAGTTATGTGATGAGGGTTATCCATAGGCTATGTGATGAGATCAATAAAGCATATTCATCTTCTAAATTTATACTTAACTGGAAATCTGTAGGTCTCAGAATACGAAGGTACTATTTGTGCCTCCATTTGTCCCCCACATGTAGCTAGGCTAGGTTGGCCATTACTGCATGTCCAGGACCTAGCACAGGACCTGGGACATGTCAGATGCTCAGTAAGTAATTGTGGAATGAACCAATAAGTCAGTCTTATGAATGGGTCCACAGGAAGGCAGCAAGAAGCAGTGGAAAGCTTTGAAATCAGATAGATCTGTGTTGGATTTCCAGCCCTGACACAGATGACCTGTGTGGCCCTTGAGCAAAATGATTAACTTTCCTGAACTTCAGTTTATTTGCCTCTATAGTACAAATAATAATATCTCCCTACCTCATAGGGGATTTTTGAGGATTAATTGAGATAATATATATGTACCTAAACATTAGCATTCATTAAACAGCAGTTCCTCCTTCTTATGGATGCTTAAATGTTAGTCTAAAGATGGAACTAGCTGGGTGCAGTGGCTCACGCCTGTAATCCCATCACTTTGGGAGGCCGAGGCGGGTGGATCACCTGGGGGCAGGAGTTCGAGACTAGCCTGACCAACATGGAGAAACTCTGTCTCTACTAAAAATTCAAAATTAGCCAGGCACAGTGGCACATGCCTGTAATCCCAGCCACTCAGGAGGCTGAGGCAAGAGAATTGCTTGAACCAGGAGGTGGAGGTTGCAGTGAGCAGAGATTGCGCCATTGCACTCCAGCCTGGGCAACAAGAGCGAACTCCATCTCAAAAGAAAAAAAAAAAGATGGAACTGCCTGGCAGTTCTCTCTTTTCACCATTGTGTTAATGAAAATCAAACTTTATTTTTTATATACTATTTTGTCCACCTCAAATGGCTTTTGCCCTATTTCTTCCTGTCAAACCCAGACAAAATCTCAAGATCAAGTTGAATCATCGCCTTTGCCTCAAAGCTTTTATCCTCTACTCCTCTCCCCAGCCCAAAAGCAAGTTATTCTTCCTCAGTAAGTGTACTACCCTGTCTCTCTTATAGCATCTCACATTGTTGTGGTTAAAGTCATCTCTACCTATGATATCTCCTCTCCTAGGCTGTCAGCTTCCTGAAGGACAAGTGTGGTTGCTAGTTCATAACTGCATCTCTCAAAAGCATTTTCTATAGTGCTTTCTGGGTAATAGACTTTTTGTAAATTTTAAAAAACTAAATTAATAAAGGATCATATTTTCCCATTGGAAAAATAATATAATAGGCTATTACCTGCCTCTTCGAGAAATTGATTTGAAATAAATTACAGATAGAATTAACAGGATAGAAGCAAAGTTCCAGTAACTATAAAAAACTACAAATGTTAAAATTAGGCTTCAGATTCTATAGAAAGTACATAAGTGGGAGCTACATACACTGCAGTGATGACAAGGGCTTCAGCGCTGCACAAAGACACACTAATAATCTAAAACACAAGTCTGGCCACATTATAAATTTGTCCTAACTCTTATAATCAGCTATAATGAATATAAGGCTTTCTTAAAAGAAGAATGATTTGGATAAGCAAGTTTCTTTAAATTCATGTCTTCTTTCTCCTCCATCTTGTAACTGACCTTGTAGCAATTAGAGCCATTCAAAATCATTCTGTGCACAGGTATATGAAAACATCACTTTCTCTCCTTAAATACATGCAATAAAAACACATTTAAAAAATAATGAACTTTCCACTGCCTCTCTCTTGCCTTCTCACCCTCCCTTCCCAGCACAGAAACCTCCTAGTCGACCACTTCCATATGGCTCTTGCTAGGACCTTCAGTTATTTTTGCCCCCCTTATACTGTGCCTACTCTCTGAACCATATGTTCTACTCTCAACTATTTTTATTCCTACTTCTGGGCTAATAATAGAAGCTAGTGCTTATTGAGCCCTTACTATGTGCCAGGTACCATGCTAAGTTCTTTAAAGATCATATATCAGCCACAGCCTTCCAGGATGGCAAGTACTAGCTCAGAGAAGATAGCTCCAAACTAGATTGCAGCTGGAGATGGTCAAGGAAGGCTTTCTGGAAGAGGCAGTTCTCAAATGGAGGTTTTAAAGGACAAGTCAGACAAAGAAGAAAGAAAAGGAACCATATATACAAAGGGCACTGATTGTGAAATAACAGGACATGTTCAAGGCACCACAAGTCCTTTGATAACAGATCAGCCAGCTATGGTTTGACACTCCCAAGAGAATGGATAGCTGAGAATATTAGAACAACCAGAGTCAACCAAGGTTACTTGGCTGTTCTCTCTGCAAAGTACAATGATATCAACTTAAATGAGGTCATTACCAGTATAGCCATAACCTGTGAACTAACAGATATCATAACCTTCTAGAAGCCTCTCTTAATACATTCCATCATATTCCTGTGATTTGCTGTTCCCTCCACCCTCAAGCCTCTGCCCTCAGCATGCTCCACTAACCTTACTCTAAGCAGGGAGCCAAGTCAACATCTAACACTTCAAGGAGAACAAGGGGCAGAAGTTTAGACCAGGGTTTCCAGACCTCAACATATGTAAACATCGCAGGTCTGTTTCAGTCGGTCTGAGGATTTGACTGAGAGTCAACATTTCTAATGGGATCCCAGGTGGTGCTGTTCTGAGGACCACACTTTGAGAAGTAAGACTCTGGTAGAGCAGATTCTGCAAGCTGCACTGACTACATTCACATCCCTCCCCAACATGTACCACCTGAAGAACCTGTTCTAAGCCTTGGTTTTCTCATCTGTAGAATGTGAAGTGGCTGCTGTGGAAATCAGATGAGAATGTATAAAGACTATCCAGCATCTAGTCAACTTTCAAGAAACAGTGGCTCCCATTGTTGAACAACTTTGGGGATGTCCAGCCAGAACTCCCTCTGTGTCTTTCGTTTCACTTCCTTCTACCTGTTATTGATTCCACTTCTTCTGGCCTCCTCCTGGGCCATGACCTGTTGATTATTCCCTATTTTACTAAAGTTTCCAATACTCCTCTGCCTTCAAAAAATGTTCTTCACATCAAAAACTAAATAAATAAACTTCCCCAATGACCTTCAGTCACTACCTTCTTCATTCCATAGTTCAACCTGAAATTTGAAAGATATCACCCTTGGCTGTCCCATCTACACCCTTATCCCCAACTCCTTAACCATTTGTCATCTAGATTCCACTCCCACGAAGCTAGGGAACCACTTTTTCAAGATCACATACCAGCCACAGCCTTCCAGGGTGGCAAGTAATAGCTCAGAGAAAATAGCTCCAAACTAGACTGCAGTTGGAGGTGGTCAAGGAAAGCTTTCTGGAAGAGGCAGCTCTCAAATGGAGGTTTTAAAGGACAAGTAAGACAAAGAAGGAAAAGGAACCATATGTACCACTGATCCTGGAATACGGAGATCCTATAGTCTCTTATAAACTGCCATTCTTTTTTACTTCTTGATATTAGTGACTCGTCACCATAGTGACCTGGGAAGAGGCATGACAAGGGTGGGGCCTAGCCACTGAAATGCAGTTATAGCACATCCCCATGGGAGTTTAGCCAATGTCCCCCACAATGTCATCATCACATGGATTCCATAAATGGGGTTACCCCCAGAGCTGCCTTAATTCCTGAGTGAACAATGAAGGGTGAGCCTAGGATCTACACTGGGAAGGGTACTGTTTTCAGGAGATTTTTGGCTTTCCGTGTGACTCTGGAGTCTTCCTAACTCCCACCTGGCTGATAAGATAAGCCTGGTCAGGAGCCACAGCAGCTTCCAGAGAAAGTCTGGGCTAGGATTCTCCCAGCCCTGCTGCTTCTTCCCAGAAGGAAGTGGTATGTCTGGTTAGCTCTTCCTTCTGCCAAAGCAGTGTTCCATATTAAGAATGTGGGGCCAAGGTTTAATAATAAGAGCTCCCAAAAATCACTAACTTCTGTGCACATATGTCCCCTAGGTATCTTGTTGAACAGAGTGGACAATTATAAGCAAGATCCAGAAGCTTCAGGGTCCCTCAGTCAAATATCATCAACATGTCACCCCACCTCTTAAGATGTAGCTCCAGTGCTAAGGACACAAAGCAGAGGCAGAAGTGAACAGTAAGAGGGAACGTGGGGAAGTACTAGCTAGAGCAACCAGACAAGAGAAAGAAATAAAAGGCATCCAAATTGAAAAGGAAGTATCAAATTATTCTTGTTTGCAGATAATATGGTCTTATACTTGGAAAAACCTAAAGATTTCACCAAAAAACTATTAGAACAGATAAATATATTCAGTAAAGTTACAGGATACAAAATCAACACATAAAAATCAGTAGCATTTCTGCATGTAAACAGTGGACAGTGTAAAAATCAAAAAGTAATCCCATTTAAAATAGCTACAAATAAAATACGTAGGAATTAACAAAATAAGTGAAAGATCTCTACAATTAAAACTGTAAAACACTGATGAAAGAAATTGAAGAGGATACTAAGAATGGAAAAGATATTCCATGTCCATGGATTACAAGAATTAATACTATTAAGACGTCCATACTACCCAAAGCAATCTACAGATCCAATGCAACCCCTAGCAAAATACCAACGACATTCTTCACAGAAATAGAGATAAAATCCTAAAATTTAAGTGCAGTTACAAAAGACCCAGAACAGCCAAAGTTATCCTGAACAAACAGAACAAAACTAGAGGAATCCCGTTACCTGACTTCAAATCATACTACAGAGCTATAGTAACCAAAACAGCATGGTACTGGCATAAAAACAGACACATAGAGCAATGGAACAGGATAGAGAACCCAAAAATAAATCCATACATCTACAGTAAACTCATTTTCAACAAAGGTGCTGAGAATATATATTGAAGAAAGGACAGTCTCTTTAATGGGTGCTAGAAAAACTGGACATCCATATACAGAAGAATGGAACTAGAATCCTATCTCTCACCATATAAAAAATCAAATCAAAATGGATTAAAGGCTTATATCTAAGACCTCAAACTATGAAACCATTAAAAGAAAACACTGGGGAAACTCTCCAGAACATTGGACTGGGTGAAGATTTCTTGAGTAATACCCCACAAGCACAGGCAACAAAGCAAGAATGGATAAATGGGATCATATCAAGTTAAAAAGCTTCTGCACAGCAAAGGAAACAATCAACAAAGTGAAGAGACAACCCACGGAATGGGAGAAAATATTTGCAAACAAACCATCTGATAAGAGAGTAATAACCAAAATATATAAGGAGCTCAAACAACTCTATAGGAAAAATCTAATAATCCCATTTTAAAATGAGCAAAAGACCTAAATAGACAGTTCTCAAAAAAAGAAATACAAATGGCAAACAGGTATACGAAAAGGTGCTCAACATCATTGACCACCA
The DNA here is from genome assembly GCF_002776525.5 of Piliocolobus tephrosceles. Taxonomy (NCBI): domain Eukaryota; kingdom Metazoa; phylum Chordata; class Mammalia; order Primates; family Cercopithecidae; genus Piliocolobus; species Piliocolobus tephrosceles. The sequence goes on along the minus strand of NC_045437.1, from coordinate 73,931,286 downwards.
GAGAAATGCAAATGAAAACTACAATGAGATATCATCTCACCCCAGTTAAAATGGCTTTAATCCAAAAGACAGGCAATAACAAATGCTGGCGAGGATGTGGAGGAAAGGGAACCCGTGTACACTGTTGGTGGGAATGTAAATTATTATAGTACAACCACTAGGAAGAACAGTTTGGAGGTTTCTCAAAAAACTAAAAATAGAGTTACCATATGATCCAGCAATCCCACTGCTGGGTATATACCCAAAAGAAAGGAAATCAGTATATTGAAGAGATAGCTGCACTGCCATGTTTATTGTAGCACTATTCACAAGAGCTAAGATTTGGAAACAACCTGTAACCATACATCAACAGATGACTGGATCAAGAAAATGTTACATCCATCAACAGATGACTGGACATTTCCTTGATCCAGTCATCTGTTGATGGATAGTTAGGAATACTATCGAAGTACATAATGAAGTACTATTCAGCTGTAAAAAAGAATGAGAGCCTGTCATTTGCAACAACATGGATAGAACTGGAAGTCATCATGTTAAGTGAAATAAGCCAAGCACTGAAAGACAAACATCATACATTCTCACTTATTTGTGGGAGCTAAAAATTAAATCAATTGAATTCATAGAGACAGAGAGTAGGACGATGGTTACCAGAAGCTTGGAAGGGTAGCTGGCGGGCGGGGCAGGGGCAGGAACTGGGGATGGTTAATTAGTTCAAAAATATAGTTAAATAGAATGAATAAGCTCTAGTATTTGATAGCACAACAGGGTGACTATAGTCAACAACAGTGTATTTACATTTAAAAATAACTAAAAGAACATAATTGGGTTGTTTGTGACATAAACAAAGCAGGTGATAGATACCCCATTTGCCCTGATGTGATTATTATGCATTGTATGCCTGTATCAAAATATCTCATGTACTCCATAATATACCTACCATATACCATAATATACCATATATTACCATATACCATATACCATAATATACCATATACCATAATATACCATAATAGACCTACCATATACCCACAAAAATTACAAATTAAAAATAAAATAAATAAAAAGGAGGAACATAGTAGGAAATGGGACACTGAAAATACAAAACAAATGAAGCTATTTTAGTGGTCAGGGGTGGTCACTATCCCTTCACCAAACCACCTCTCCCATTCCTGATGCCAAGTCACCCTTTCACCAGATTTGATATTTTTTTTTAACCTGTTAAATAAAGATAATCACTAAGCTAATTTTCAACATGAAAATACAAACCGTTCTGTAAGGAAATATCTTCAAGGAATCTGTTCATTGGTATGTGCTTCAGAAAACACCTTATTCTAATCTCAGACTAAACAATTTCCCAATCAACTTATAGACAACTCATTGGCTCACTAAAGACACTGCCCTCACCTGAACTCTTTATTCTAACTGCTCTTGTAAGCAATCTCTTATAATCACTTCACATACCATAACTTTATGAAAGTTGACTTAACTACTACCCATTGTCTGGGGATTGGGTCAATATGATGACTGAAGAGGCCTGTGAGAAACACGCACTGATTAGGATCAAGAGCAGGGAACAACCCGAGAGAGCTGGTGAGAGCTGGGACAGAAGGCAGCAGCTTCAAAGCCAGACAGCATGCTGGAGCTTCAGCTCTGGAAGAGAAACTGCTTCTGGCTGACATCTGCAAGGGTGGGGCACTCACAACAAACCCCTTCCAGCACAGGAAGGGAGCTACAAATCCCAAAAGAAGGCAGACCTCTCACTTGAACCCATTGTGCAACGTTCTTCTGCCCTTTTTTTTTTTTTTTTTTTTTTTTTGAGATGGAGTCTCACTCTGTCACCCAGGCTGGAGTGCGGTGGCACCATGTCGGCTCACTGCAAGCTCCGCCTCCTGGGTTCAAGTGATTCTCCTGCCTCAGGCTTTTGTGTAGCTGGGATTACAGGTGTGTGCCACCATGCCCAGCTAATTTCTTGTGTTTTTAGTAGAGATGGGATTTCCCTGTGTTAGCCAGGATGGTCTCTCTCTCCTGACCTCGTGATGCACCCACCTGTCTCTATCTCCTGACCTCGTGATGCACCCACCTTGGCCTCCCAAAGTGCTGGGATTACAGGTGTGAGCCACCGTGCCTGGTCTCTTGCTATTTTTAAGAGTGGTACTAAACCTCCAGGAAGTAAGAAGTGGTGAATGAATCACTCAACTGAGCAACAAGTCTGAAGACAGGGAAATGCATCATGTGGGCTCAAAGGATACAGAATGAATCAAATTCTATTGTTAACATTCAAAAACTCACAAAGAGTATATACATTTGGATATTTGGAACAAAAATCTTGAAGATGAATCTGACTAAGTTTTCAAAAGCTCAGTTCAACACCTCATAATATTCATAATTTGTTGAATGAAATTATCCAGAAAAAAACCAGATTCAATAAATAATAAGCCCCATGCTGCATTCTTTGGGGCTGAAGGCAGGGGCCCACCAACATGAAGAATTATAAGAGCAGAAAAAGAGATACAATTGATTCTCTTTATTCAAGGTAGTTATATTTTATCAAGTCACCCCAAACACTGAATTCATAAATATTGAATCATTGCTCTTAGGGGAAATACAGGGTTAGATTCCTGTGAGCCTCTGGTCACAGGAGGTATTCTCTTCACCTGATCAATACATAACTGGGCTCTATGTTGGTTTCTGTTTAAAGATGCCACATTGAATATACATAGTGTTGATTAACCACCATGGGACTCATGGCCAGCAGCATCATGACTCATGCCTGAATGAAGCTCATCTAACACATGTACTTTCTTCAAAAGGCACATCACAGCCTTCTTTCCCCTAGGAATAGACACTGCTTCAGCACTATGGTTGGGAGGCCATTTTAAGCAATGAAATCACCAATGAAAAGCACAAAAAATGGGAAAAACTTGGCACATTTTTGAGCCACGTGTGAGCAAAGAACACATTTATAGTATTAGAGCTGAAATGGGAAGGCAGAACATCCCCTTGTTCGAGCTCAGCTGGGAACATTCACATAGGAGGATTCAAGTTTTTTTACCACTCGCCCGTGTCCACAAATGATCACAAAAGTCCTGCAAGTATTGATGCTGGGATTAGACATAAACGTTAGCAAGTAGGTAAATTCTCAAATACAGAATGTGCAAAAAGTGAGGATCAACTGTACCTCCCTTTCACCACAATACTGCTGAACAGCTGGGTGCCCCAAGGCACTTGGCCTCTCAGAGGACATCCCCACCATGCTAGGGTGAGCCCCTTACTTCCTGAGCAGCATGGTCAGGCAGCTCTCCGAAAGGTTTTAGGATCAGGACAGTTCTCTCTTCAGTTTGAGAGAAAGTACTCTCATCTGCTCACTAGAAAAGATGTGGAAATGAAGGAACCATTCTGCATCTACACACCTTGATCAAGGACAACTTGAAGAACTTGCAATTTAGACTTGAGTCCATTTTATATGAAGGATATTTAATATTGAAATAAATGTCTCTTTATCAAACCTTTTGCCTTTTCTTATTTAATCCTGAAAGAATACCCAAAGAACATTCTTACGCTTCCCTAGCATGACAAACATAGGATAACCCCAGATGGTCAAGAGCCCAAAGAGGGAAGGTACTATGTAGTAGGGCCAATCACCTAAATCAAATCAAATCAAATTTCCAAGAGACTTGTTCTGGAGAGAAAAGACAGTTACCTTTTATGTCTTTATAAATGGGAGTTTCAAAAATTATTTACACTCCAACCTTTAAAAATAATTCAAAGGTGGCTAACAATGTTTAAAAACCTCGTAAGATTAGGACAGTTAAGAAAAACCATTTAAAAACCATTGGAAAGAGCATAGAAATTGTTATATTAAAGACACTGATGAACTAGCGATTGTGGCTGAACAATAAAAAATCAGCTCTAAGCTTTCTGGCAGCAAATAAGAAAGGGAAACATTTTGATGTATAATTTCCATCAATAAATAAAAGCCAATGCACCAGATCTAGAAAGGATACATTTTATGAGTATTAAAGTCCAGCAGATACTTATTGTGCCAACACCACCATTGATTATCTGTGATGTCTTGGTTTCTGGGTTAGCTGACATTTACGGTATAGCATCGCCCTAACCATCCCATAAGCATACCATGAGCTACTGCTAGCTAGATGAGTTGCCTGCCACAGTGCTAGGGTGGAGGGCTGGAGACTCCCATGCAAGACATCTTATAAGAACACCATCAGTGGGTCAATAACAATGTAAAAAGACAGAATAAGATGGCAAATATTTGTAAAACCTGAACATCTAGTAGCCTGCACAAGCAGCTCCGGTGAGGCCTAGGAAAGAGATGCACTTCAATGTAAAAAGAATGTCCCTGGGAATAAATTAAGAGTACTTAAATTACCTGCTACATATTTGCCTCTGGGAATCAATTTTGGATAAAATGGCTATGGTTCACCTGGGCAGTTATTTTATCCATTGAACAAAGCTGATCTACTATTGCATCTATTAAGAATAATAACATCATTACCCCTGTAAAAATGATTTTAAAGACTTGATTCCTTTCCAGATAAATATGTGCTTGATCCTTAGAAACAGTAATATCTACCCACAGGATATTACAATATAATTGGATATGTCCTCTTTGTTGAATATATCCAACGAGCACTACTTTCTGGCACTTAGCTCCACTGCCCCCAAATCACCCCATACTTTTTGCTACTGAGTAGGTCTCATTCCCAAGAGTTCTAGAAGAATCAAATATCCTGACTAGCTCAGGTTCATGCCATGCCTGGGATAATTAATAAGGACTCACTTTCATTCTGAAAATTGTCCCCACTATTATAAAAAAGGCAGATAATAACAAGTGTTGGCAAAAATGTGAAGATACTGGAACTCTCATATATTGTTGATGGGAATGTAAAATGGTACAACTGTTTTGCAAAACAGGCAGTTCCTCAAACAGCTAAACTGTGTAGTTACCATATGACCCAGCAATTTCACCCCTAGGTATAAACCTGAAAGAAATTAAAACATATGTCCACATAAGTTGTACATGATTGTTCATATCAACATTATTCATAATAGTTGAAACTTGAAAATATCCCAAATGTGGATAAATAAAATGTGGTATATCCATTAAATGGAAAATAATTCAGAAATAAGAAGGATGAAGTACTGATACCTGCTACAACATGGATGAACCTTAAAAACACTATGCTAAATCTAAGAAGCCAGACACAAAAGACCCATATACTGCATGAGTTCATTTTATATGAAATGTCCAGAATTGGCAAATTATAGAGATAGAAACTAGGTTTGTGTTTTTCTGGGGCTGGGGCTGCTAGTGAGAGAAAATGGGTAGAGATTGCTGATCTATACAGGCTTTCTCTTGGGAATGGTAAGAATGTTCTAAAATTGATTATGGTGATGGTTGCACAACTTCTAGGAGTATACTAAAAGTTATATGCTTAAAGGGGTGAACTGTATGGTGATAAATTATTTCTCAATAAAGCTGCTATAAAAATAAATTGAATTAATAACCTCCATTAGGAAATGAGCTGTATGGTCACTCCACATATTGCCAAATACCAGGTCTTCTGATATCAGGTGGGCAAGGGGTCTTGGAAACCTTTAGCAATAACCTAATACGATGTCTTTAACCTTAATAAACCAAATCACATGAGATAATTACCATGTTTTCAAATCATCCTATTTTGATGGGTAGGGGAGGAAAACAGGAGGATGGGTTCCTGTAATTTAGTTTTTCAGTAGTGAAAAATCAACTTCATTCTCTATGAAAAAGTACTTACCAGATTATATAACAGCATATCAGAAACACGGTATTTAACATAAAGCTCTTAGTATTAAAGAATAAAAACATTTATTCACTTCAATATGATCCAAGAAAAAAGGTTTTATTTACTTAACTGTTCTGAGAAAGTGCACTGCAACATCAGGATATGCTATTTAACTTGCTGCAAGATCAGCATTGGAATAAAAGTTCACATTGATCTTAATTCATTAAAGACAAAGCATTTCCTATTCTCTTACAAAAATGTATTCTGCCCTAAACTGTCATCCCTGCTATTCTAGTTGCCCTGATCTCTCAAATACTCTCCTTGGCGGCCTCTGTATGATCCACTAATCATTTCATTTTTTTCCATCTTCCTTCTATTTTGGTGAAACCTTGTAACACTGTCTCCAAAGTATATGTAAGTCTTAGAGTCAATATTCAGTGTATTTCTATCAAGTGGCAACCATGCCCATTTCAGTCAGTCGCCAGGAAAGCATTTTAAAAATTACTATAATATCAGAAAAAAAGGAGGGAGCCCTCAGTTGAGGATATTATATCACAGGTCAAGTGAAGTGAAAATCTGATGCATACTTAGCCTTGTGAAATCAGTTGAGAGTGCTTAAGTGGAAAGAGCAGGCTCCCAGTCCTAAACAAAGCAGATCCTCATGTCATGTGGTTCACAAAATAGACTTTAGTAGAGAAACCAAGTGTCTCCTTCAAGTCCAGCTGGCATCCTTGGTAGGACCTGTCATAATGGTTTCCAGACACTGGCATGTTACAAGTGCACTAAAGACAGAAGTAGAAAACCAGAGTCACAACCAATTCCAGCATGCAACAAGAAAGAGATTCAAGGTGCCAAGTCAAAGAGATTCAAGGTGTAATCAAAGAAGTTTATTTTGTGCACAAATGTTAAATGCAGACATGCAATATATGCACCCGATAATAAGGTACAACTATAAAGTATGGAAATCAATTTTTGTGAAAGCAGTATGTAATGAGGCCTGTCACTTTCTACACTGGCATTTTACCTCCAGCAAATTAGTTCTTCAACATTTCAGTAGGGGTACAAAGTGAGAGGGACATTTGTTTTCCTCTCCTGGTTCTATTTTTGAAAAATAATCCTGATTATGCTTGATAGCCACACAGGGAGATTGTGGATAAAGCTAACCCATGACCACTTTAGTACTAGAGGACATGTCAGAAGCAGCACAAGGAGGCTCTTCTGTCTTCCTTTTTCTGTGTGAGCTAATCATTCTGTCTGTCCCCTCTTTCTCTCCATTTTTTGCCTTTTTGCCCTTTTTTTCTGACCAGGCACTCTCACTAGCGCCACCCCTGTTCGCATACACAGGATCTTTCCATTTTAACTGGTCACACTATACACATGAAGTATACTGTTACTAGTTATACTTTGTAAAGTGAATAAAGGCTTATGTTTCCTGCTACTATTTTTAAGTCTTAGTATTCTCATTTAAAATAATTATGTACAAAAATTGAAGCCCAATTTATTTTACCCTGGACAAAGCCGCAGTGAGGAAAAATGGAAAACAGGAGGCTGTCGGTAACCTACAGAGGGATGGCCTCAAACATTACACAAGAATAAAAACAGTTTCCCTGTGAATACAAGGCACTTCTCTGAATCCACACACAGAAAATCCCTTTGCTGCTGCAGGCACAGCTGGCGTAGCCTTCTAAAAGCCAGGAGTAAGACCCAGCAACCATTGGGATTTAGAAGCACACCAGGACAATCCTTCTCCCACTGACAGCCTTAGAAGGGACATTACTGGAATCCTCTTAGGCACCTGCCAGTACTTCACAGGTCTAGTGTGGAGAGCAGGCCCTCTGGTTGGCAATCTAGGTAGCTGCCATGAGGCAGAAAGTGTGTCTGGCAATAGCTGAATAGATAGATACCTTCTGATGTAGGGAGAAGACTGACAGTCTGGTTGACAGCTATCAATTACATCATTTTGTTAAAATGCTAGTGATTAATTAGAAACAAAATGGCATAACTGAGAGTAAAATGTAGAACAGTTAAGTGTAGTTGCCATAGTCTTGCCAATCTTCAATCTTCAACTGCTGTCAAGCAATGCTTAATTTCATCTTGGTTTACCTTGGTCTACATTAAAGAGAAATACTTAACCCCTTCACTTCCATCTCTCAAAAAGCCTGGGCTTCATGCAGATCCTAAGGGATAAGAGCTACTCCTGGTGAGTGTCTTCTCCTGTCTCTGTGGAGGTGACATTCCTCACCATCACATCTGTATACGTCATATAGTGAGTTCCTTTAATAAAGAACTGCAGGCTGGTTTTACTACCTCCACTAGAGAATTCTGACAGAATGGCTTCTGGCATTTTTCTAAGCCACTGGACTTTTTCTAAACTTTTTAAAGATACCAGACTATTTTTATTTCCAGACATTTAAAAGCAACAGAATGCAACCAGTTTTCAGGCAGACTTTATGCACAGTCTCACAGATTCGAAGCATGGTCTTGATCAATAGTTCCCAATTTGTTCCTCCATCTTCAGCCAGTATTAGAACAGTCATAATTCTATATTGTCATCAATTTTCTGATAAAGAAACAGGGTACTTAGGGAAAATGGCCCAACAATTAAGAAGTGAGCCACAGTGGCCGGGCATGGTAATCCCAGCACTTTGGGTGGCTGAGATGGGTGGATCACTTGAGGCTAGGAGTTCAAGACCAGCCTGGTCATCATGGCGAAACTTCACCTCTACTATTAATAAAAATACAAAAATTAGCCAGGTGTGGTGCTATAAGCCTGCAATCCCAGCTTCTCAGGTGGCTGAGGCATGAGAATTGATTGAACCCGGGAGGCAGAGGTTGCAGTGAGCTGAGATTGCACCACTGCACTCCAGCCTGGGCAACAGAGTGAGACTCTGTCTCAAAAAAAAAGAGCCACAGTGAAAATTGTCAATAAAATACCCAAGGATATACTCACTTTTTAATTATGATATTCAAGTCTATGAAACTGATGTCTATGGATATATGTACTATTTCCTAATTGGTCAAATCATTAAATTTGACATAAAAGTTTTCCAAAAGTATTTGCATACATGGTAGCTCTAATTTTTAAATGTCCTTTTTAAAATGCTCCTTTCCCAACTAGATGGTAAACTGATGAACTGATTTCTGAAAAATATGTTTAATTGTGCAAAGTCTTAAATTTCTACTGCCATATTAGATCTTTTCAAAAGAATCCTAAATGATCAAATTAGCTGGTCTTTTTCATTTCATCAGTACAATTAAGCATGATAGCTTTATTTCTTTTCTTTTATTTTTTTTTTAAGATGGAGTTTTACTCTTGTTGCCCAGGCTGGAGTACAATGGCATGATCTCCACTCACTGTAACCTCCGCCTCCTGAGTTCAAATGATTCTCCTGCCTTAGCTTCCCAAGTAGCTGGGATTACAGGCATGCACCACCACACCCAGCTAAGTTTTTTTGTATTTTTAGTAAAGACGGGGTTTCACCACGTTGGCCAGGCTGGTCTCGCACTCCTGACCTCAGGTGATCCACCCGCCTGGGCCTCCCAAACTGCTGGGATTACAGGGGTGAGCCACCGCACCCGGCCGATAGCTTTATTTCTATACTCAAACTTTTTCCACATGAATCAGGATATTAAATGGCTGAAAGCCGAAATAAAGATCCCACACTATAGAGACTCATCTAGAAAGAACTTGCCAGGATGTGGGAAACATACCCCCACCACCTTGAGCTCACCTCCCATCTTCAGTGTCTTTAAGAGAAAGCTGGGGACTTGCTGGGTGAAGGGGACTTTTGAAAGAGTTGTTGGCTTAGTAGGGATTGCTGCGGAGTTCCCCCTCCTTCTTAGAGTAGAGAAGTGGGGAGGAATTCCCCCTCCAAGTGAGGGCAGTAGCAAGGGAACTTACTCAAGAGAGCAATGTGCTTGCTGGAGGAGAGGCTGGCAACTCCCTCCCAGGCAGAACTCTTGCTGGGTTGTGGAAAGAAAACTCCTAGGCCTCCAAAAGCTGCCACCAGAGAAGCTGCAGAAGGGTTCTTAGGAGAGTCATGGGCATGTATCACAGAGATGGGAGCTGCCTGGAGTTGCCCTTCAAGGGAGAGGGCAAGAAGATAGCAAGAGAAGCTTACATTCCAATGTCCTGTGGGGCAAAGATTTGTAACCTATTCTATGGGCCAAGTGGACAATGTCTTTAGAAGACAGGAGCAGACTTGAACTACCTGGAAGGGACCCTACCCAGGAGGGCTGCCTGCCACTGGAGTGAGGGGATTTTAGCAGGAAGAGGCTGGAGCTGTACCTGAAAAGCAGGAACCAGGAGAGGAGGGTATGCAAATGGGTCAGGTGGAAAGCATAGTCCTCTGTCAAGGGACAGAAACATTTGTGTGTGTGCATGTGTGTGCGTGTGGTGTGTGTGTGTGTGTGTGTGTGTGTTGGAGGCAGGGAATAGAAAAATAACCACCAAAGTATTCCATGAGAGAAGGTATTCAGTACCCAAAAAGTGAGAGTGTTAGAAGACCCCCAGAAAACCGATTTCTCCCTTTTTGCCTCTCACTGCCCCTGCCCAGACCCTGGGGAACCAAAAGCCCGTGCAGGAGGAGGAAAAGCCAGGGAGCTGAGACAAAGGCCACACAGCTAGCTCTTCCCTGCTGCAATTTCCAAGACAAGGGCAGTGCTGAGCTGAAGGAAGCACAGGAGCACTGAACTGAATAATGGGAGATGGGAGCTTTGATTAAGACCAGACTGGACTTTTTAATAACTGAAAATAAGACTCAAAAGCTGTGATAGATCCCTGAGATACAATTGAGAGATGCAGATCTGACAGAACAGGTTTGAAAGAAGGGATGGGAGGAACACATATCTGTTTCCTGATGGTATCCTATCAGGTCCAGCCTGTTTTTTAAAGTATGGAGTTCTTTGTCACCTACTGTTTTCAGTTTTAGGTTCTGGAGAAGTTCTAAGATACACCTAATGATTAAATATTAAATCAAAGTCACAGTATGAAGCAAACATGTTTAGTGCTTTTGCAAACTCCTTACAAGGGTCCACAAGGTCTTATGCAATCTAGCCCCTGCCTATCTCCCTGGTCTACAATGGACCATGTTCCACCAGTTCACTCTGCTCTGGCTCTGGGTTCCTTTTTTTCTTTTGAGATGGAGTCTCACTCTTGTCACCCAAGCTGAACTGCAGCGGCACAATCTTGGCTCACTACAACCTCTGCCTCCCCAGTTCAAACAATTCTCCTGCCTCAGTCTCCTGAGTAGCCAGGATTACAGGCGCCTGCCACACGCCCAGCTAATCTTTGTACTTTTAGTGAAGACGGGGTTTCACCATGTTGGCCAGGCTGGTCTCGAACTCCTGACCTCAGGTGATCTGTCTGCTTTGGCCTCCCAAAGTACTGGGAGTGATCTGTCCGCCTCGGCCTCCCAAACTGCACCTAGCTGCTCTGGGTTCCGCTAACACTTAAGCTCTTTCTGACCTCAGGATCCTTGCACTTTTCTTTTGCCCTGAATATTTTTCCCCAAATTATTATTAAGAAAAGGGTGTTGCATGTAGCTGAACAATGAGAGCATATAGACACAGGGAGGGGAACAATACACACTGGGGCCTGTCAGGGTTGGGGACTGGGGAGGGAGAGCATCAGGATAAATAGCTAATGCATGCCGGGCTTAATACCTAGGTGATGGGTTAATAGGTGCAGCAAACCACCATGGCACATGTTTACCTATGTAACAAACCTGCATATCCTGCACATGTATCCCAGAACTTAAAATTAAATCAAATTTTTTAAAAAAGAAAAGGGTGTTGAGAACTCTGGCTAAAAATGTTGGTTTATTTATTTATTTCTCCTTCCAGTTCTATCAGTGTTTACATATTTTGAAGACCTATTATTAGATGCATAATATTTTAGTATCATTATGTGCTCTTGACTCATGGCCTATTTTTAAATTATAAAACGATAATACTTATCACTGATAACATTCTTAGTTCTAAAATTCATTTTGTTTAATATTAATGAAAATAGCCACTTCTGTTTTCTTTTGGTTAGCACTAGGTGGTATATCCTTTTCTATACTTTTAAGCTTTCTGTGTCTTTATATTAAAAGTGGATGTCTTGTTGACAGCATATAGTTGGGTCTTGCCTTTTGTTTTATCCTATCTGATAAGCTCTGCCTTTTAATTCAGACACATAGACCACATACATTTAATACAACTATTGATGTGGTTGGGTTTAAATCTATCATCTTGCTTTTTGTTTCCTACTTGTCTTCTATGTTCTTAGTTCCCCCCATTCCCCTTTTTCTGTCTTCTTTTGGATGTACTATTTCTGAAATGTCTAATATATCTTATCTTCTATGTTAGTTTATTAGATATATCTACTTTTTTGTGATTGACCTAATATTCTATCTATATTCACTACCATTCAATTCACTGCTATTACCCTAGCATCTGGAAAAATGCCTGGAATTAAATAAATTGAATAACAGAGCTAAGTAAAATACCAGTTAAACAAAATAATCAAGTAAAAGAGCATTTGGTAAAGTAAATTTTTAGTCAATGAAGATTATTCAGAAAATCTATATGCTTCAACTCTTTTTTGGTTTAGATTTTTTCCTAAAAGGTAATAGTTGGCTCTTCATGCCTTACAAGTTTAGTATATTATAAACAAGTTTGCAGTACCTCATTATCATCATTCTAAACACTAGTGATGCTGATGTCTGAATACAGAAATAAGGTATAGAATAGAATAAACCAGTACAAAGCCCAGGACACACCATAGAAGTTATTTATTTAGTTTCTCTTCCTCATTTTTTTAGAGCCAAGGTCTCCCTCTGTCACCTAGGCTGTAGCACAGTGGCATGATCATAGCACTAAAAAACTGGAAACAACCTAAATGTTCATCATTACAAGATGCACAAATGAATAATGGCAAATCTATGGATATAGAATATTATACTTTATTAAAGAGAATGAGTTGGATTCAGATGCATTGAAGTAGAGGGACTTTCAGGTTATCAAGATATAAGCATTTTTACCACACCCCCAAGTCCCCCACGTGGCTTGTATATATGTACATTTGCATATATAAATGTGTGTGAGCATGCGTGTATGATATGATCATGAATAAAAGTGTGGCAAGACCTCATATTATGTATCCAATGTAAACACCGGTCACTTTGAGAGGGAGGGGGGACAAGAACAAAATGTTGACTTTTTCTTTGTATACCTGTATATTGTTTGTTTTGCTGCAAAAAATACGAATTGATTTACAGTTTGAAAACATTTTGATAAAAGTAAATTAAAAGAAATAAGGAACTTCCAGTTTCCCGTGAGATAATGACAACTGCCTAAATTCGAATCTCTCCAAAACCACAGAAATCAACCAGGAGAGCAAATAAAACCACCCAAAACTCACATCTACAGCCAGGGCACACTACACAGTTGGCAGGGCTCATTTCAAAATGAAAATGAGGGCTCCAGCCCAGGGCAGAGAAATCAATTTCCCCTTCCCAGGGTCCACCCAAACCACAGTGAACTGGCAGCCTCCAAGGAATCGAAACCTCTGTGCCAGGACACACCCTGTACCCGGATCTGTAGTAGACGAGAGGCCCCACTGAGTTGCTGGCTGAATGCATCATGACACTGTCAACCAGGAACCTCAACCTTCCCACACATGCCTCCAGGTCCCTGGTGGGTGTGGAAGGCTAAGATAGAGCACCGACCTCCGCCTGCAATGCAGCCAGGTTGCTCCCTCAGTCAGAGGATCACAGTGGTTGCAAGGCAGACACGGAGGCAGGGGGCTGAGAATTCAGCCAGGAGAGTTCGGGGCTGGGGAGGTGAGGAGTAAGGGTTGTTGGGGAAGGGGAGGCAGGCTCATGTGTGAGCCAAGGCTTCAAGGTCCTGGCACATGCTCCATTGTCCCATCAGATTTCACTTACAAAACACAAATTCAAATATTAAATTATTAAGGATTTTAAGACAGTGACTGCAGAGCATTAAACCCCAGGTGAGAGGCCCTTCTGAGAAGGGGCCCTGTGCATTGGTGGCATGCCTATGAAGCCAGCCCTGCCTGTAGCATAGCCAGGACATGAAGCATACTCTAAACTTCAATTAATGCACAGGGAAAAAAATGAACATCTGAAAGCAGCAGAAATCTTTCCAGAAACGAGAGTCAGGTGGCAGAGCCTAGTTGGGGAACAGATGAAAATCACCCCCAAAAAGAGTGTACCACCCTAAGTGTGGAAATACTGAGAACAAGTCTGATTCTTGGCTACAGAGGAAATGAAAGAAGGGGCTGAAAGGTTGCCAGGACCAAAGTCTTGGGAGGGTACCACTCTCGGGGGAGGGAGGCAACTTGGAGGGTCACATCCCCTGGACGCTTGATGGTGAAAGGAAGAAAAGAAAAAGCAAACAACAGAGATTAAAGGTTCTCTAGAAACAATAGAGACTCATAAAATCAGAAGACACGTCCACCCTCCCTGTCTCCCCAAAAGGTACCATTTATTTAAAACAACTGTGCTCCCCAAGCCTACAGAAAGCATACACAAATGAAGAAATATAGTGAGCTCTCACCTTTACCCACACAGAAGCATCTGCTATTACTGGTCCATCCGGGAAAACATAAGACATTTCAAGAAGAACAGAAACAGTAGGCACAAAAGAAATCAGTTATTGCTGAAGAATTGATCAAATGATTTAAAAAATTAATTCCAATAATGATTCTTTTCATTTCAAGTTAATGTTCCAACCACTGTTCAACTGTATTTCACAAAATGGAAACTTGATAGAAAACAAAATGAAAAAAAAGACAAAACAAACAAAGCCTGAAAGATCAGCCCCTTTGTGAGAAAGGCAGAAGGAAACTAAGTGCGTCACTACACACCTGGTTTTGGGAGTTCGGTAACAGCACAATGACTAGAGAAAAGAGGCAGCTAATAAACCCAGTAGAGACGGGAATCTTAGAAGACAGCACTAACCGATCACTCTTCAGTGCAATTATTTCCATTTTTTTTAATGACTGAATTTTCTAAATTGGAAAGCAGTTATTCAAATAGTTCTGAGATCATTTTTGTCTACTTTTGAGACAGTTTTTCACTGTAGTTCTTTTCCAAGCATAATGCATATCTACTTTTAAAAGTAAGAGATTCACAATGTTTCAGACACCTCTCAATTTCTAAAGAGTTAACACTTAAGTTCTTTCAAGGAGTTCCATCATATATAATCTGGTTGCTTAGCAACCAGATTCTTTTTGTATCTGTGATCCACAATGGATAAGAAATAGATCTGAACAGAACATCATAAAATTTTTCAAGCAAGGATACAATCATAGAGATTATCTACTTATTAGTTCCACACAAAGTCTCAATGCATTACTTTTTGGTAATCTTTTAGGTCATATTAATGAAAAGAATATGAAAGCATACTTCATATCAGTAATAACTATAAATATTCAATAAAATAGTTACATATGTATATATCATATACAAATACTAAATAAAATACAGAATACTCAAAATTCATTATAGTTCAGTCTACAATTATTTTGAATGAATCAACTTAGGAGCTAGATATATCAATTTGACTGAGAAAGCATTTTCTGTAATGCATTTCTGACCAATGATATCACCTAAGGTTGTCCTCTTTGTAAGGTTCAATGTCAAGTCTCACATCAAGAGCCAAGGGTATACAACTACAAATTTCAGGTATCCCAAGCTTTTACCCAAAACTTTTGTCCTATTAACCTAAGCAATCTTTGGAGGATAACGTCAAATGAAGACTTTTTGAAAGAGAATTATGTTCACTATAAGTTGACTTTATGCTGGTAAAATTTCAAATGAATAAAATAAATCTACCGGGCAATCATCTTCAATTTCTTTTTCTCTCATATTTCAAAGGTTTCTTCTAAGAAGCAGAATACAAATGTTAATATTTTGAGTGTTTTTTGCCAATCATTAGAAAGCTTGATGCTTTGGAGATAGGAATTTGGAATCCAAAGATATGAAAGGGGAAAACTGCGAAGGAAAATACAACGGCAGGAAATAGCAACTCTCATAGTAAAATATTTTCCTCTCCAACCTCATTTACGTTAATCATTAGGTGTCTCCAGGTAAGAATTTTCAAGTGTGACTTGATTACTGCGATCCTTTATCCTTGAAAATTTATACTCATTTACAATAAGAAGGTAACACATATGGAACACTGTTTTCTTCATAATTACTTTGAACCAATATATTCATGTATTAAAGTACAAATTGTCCTCAGAGGAACACCTGATACTGCCCTAAAAACAGGTGTTTACCCAGCAAACCAGGAGATCAGTTCCTGCTCCTAGTATACCAATTAATTTTCTTGCTGCTTTTTCTTGAGCTGTGTTTATTTTGGGGGAAAAAAATCAGTTCTATCACTTAAATGATATTTGTCCTCTGAAAGTATGATGCTTTGCTCTACAACAAAATGTGATGTCATAATTGCAGAGATTAGACTTCGTAAAAAGTGACCTCAATGGAAGGGTTGAAACAGAAAATTATCTACTTAAGCTCTGATGCTTTTAAGATGGTAACAGAAAAACTAATGGAAAATATTGGTCAGAAGTGTCATTCTTTTCTATCAAACCACCAGTGTTCTAATTATCAAAAAAGTCTTACTCCTCAATGGCTACCTCTGCCAGGAGGAATGATAAGATGATTATATTTACCCCTTTTCAAATAAATGGAGTTCTTACATAGGAAAAAGGAGTATCAAAAAGGGAAATAGGCAGAAAAAGGTGTCACAAAAGTATCTTCCTCAAACAACAGCAACAGACATAATAGGGCAACCAATTCTCCTGTATCAAAGTCAGAATGGGGAACTTCCACTTCTAGTAACGGCACACTAAGAAATTAAGACCAACGTGCCCAATAAGGACAACTAAAACTACTGAAGAGTTTAAAACATCCTTTTAAAAGGCCTCAAAGAGTTATCAATGTAGTAAGCATTGGAAGGCCAAATTCTAGAAGATGAGAACCCACTTGGGTAAATTGAGTACCCATGAGTATTTGCTAATTTGGTAGAAAAAGTTGTAAAACTGAGCTTTTTATTTTAACAGCTTCAAGGGTAAAAGGAGGCTAAAGGAAAAGCCAGGGACACCAAAAGTGGAGAATGTAGTGAACCACCCAGATTCATCTGTGCCCCAAAGGCTACAAGTCTGGGAAAGGGTGAACCCCAAGTGAACCAGCCCTGGGGTGAACTGGCAGCCTGCCTTGCAGCAACAAGTCATCTAGGACACCTCAAGCCTTGCGCCCAGAATAAGTCAGTCACCAGACAACACCCCACACTCAGCAGAAGCCAAAGCTGTGATGGATAACAAGGTTTATGAGCACATGTGACCACACAGGCGAGAGCCAGTAGAAACAACAGAAATAGAGGCTGCCTTCGAATACTGAAATTACCAGCTACAGACAGTAATACAACTACACGTATAGCACTCAAAGGCATTCAAAACAAAGGCTTAAATTTTAGAAAGGAATTGGAAACTATGAGAAGATGATTTGGCAGATTTGAAAAAGAGACAAAGTAAAATTCTAGAACTGAAAAAAGTAATAATCGAAATTAATAAATCAGTGGAAGAAGTTAACAGCTGATAAGATACAACTGAACAGAGAATTAAACCACAAAATATCAGAAACCCATCTGGAATATGACACAGAGACAAAGAAAGAGAGCGCAAGAGATGCGGTGGATACAGTGGGGAAGTCTAACATTTATTTACTTGCAGTTCAAGAAGGAGAAAGGGGAGAAAATGGGGAAGAAACATCATGGGAAGAAGTCATAACTGAAAATAATTTACAGCCAATCAGAGACATCAATCCACGGACTCAGGAGAACCAACAATTCCCAAGCAATTGGGCAGGCAAAATGCAAAAGTCTTTCTCACGTGGGAAAGAGACCTTCTCTGCTTTAACTCAAGGAGAAATAAATCAATAAAGAAGGGGGGAAGACGCCCCAGAACTTCAAGAGGACTTGCTCTTTAAGTAGCAAAGATGGGCATTTTTACTCAGGAGCGTGGCACTTATATAAGAAGAAAGTCACACCTACACACATCACAGTGAAACTGCAGGGAACCAAAGACAAAGCAAATCCTAAAAACAGCCAGAGAAAAAAATACAGATGACCTTCAAATGGATCATCCTCAGAGTTGCCACTTCTCAGCAGCAATACTCCTGACAACACTGTAAGGTCGGTATTACCATTTTCATTTTACAGGTAGAGACTGAAGCACATAAAGGTCCAACAACACTTGCCCAAGGTTACACAGCTAAGTAGCAGGGTTGAGATACAAAGCCAGACAGTCTGACTTCAAAGTCTATGCTCCTAGTTACTATTGTTAAACAGCCTCCCTAGCAATCAAAACTGTCTTTAAGAACCTATAATGTGGCTGAATTACACTACTATGGATGGTTATTTAGTTGAGTACCTATAAAAGCACTATGTGCTTTTATAACTTGACCTACAAAGAAAAATACATCTCATGATGTTCAGCCAAAATGCACTTGCAGAATCATGCTATGTCTCCTGGAGTAGCCTTTTGCATCTCCTCCCCACACCTGAGAAGAGGGACTTTGGCGGCCCAGAAAACACGTCTTGTTCTTCTGGACTTGTCAGCAAATCCTGAGGCCACCAATGACTCAGGCTGGAAAGTGAGTCCCCTACAAGTACAGATCATCAAAGCTATAGAGAGACTGAGACCACCCCACACCTCACCCTGATTGTGGACCCTGCAAAGGGAGCTATCACTGGGCAGGCAAAAATACAAAAGTCATTGTCACTTCTCTGCTTTCACTGTGGGAGAAATAAGTTAATAAGAAGAGGGGAAGGCACCCCAGAACCTCAAAAGGAACTTGCTCTTTAAATAGCAAAGATGGGCATTTTTTACCTTGAAGTGTGGCACTTAGGAAAAGTATCCCTACCCCAGGTCCCTTGTCCTCATATATCCCAGGGGCAAGAGGACCTCGTCCCTTCCTGAAATCATCATAGAGGGAGAATGGGAAGGGAGTAACTGGATTCCATTAGCAGCGAGGGCAAGGATTTCTGAATCACATGACCTTGTTTCAATCCCCAAGTTCCAAAGAGAAAAAGCTTGAAGAAGTTAACAATTCTATTTCTTAAATCGTAAAAATGTAAATGATACTCTCTACCTCACAGAGTTGCTGTGAAGATGAAAATGCAACATACCCAACCCAAGAGCCTAGTACAGAGCCTGATATGGAATAAGCATGCAACAAATGTTAATTTCTTATTCCTCTCCCAGTTTGATGAGAAAGAAGCATTGCATGTTTTTCCTTTTAGATCTTAGTCTTATTATGTTGTTTTCTCTTTAAAATGGAAGCAATTAAGCAAAACAGTAATTCAGTGATTGTATAACAGGGACGTGTACATACAGCCTGACCAACTGAAGAAACTTCTGTATACATCTTCTTGTACCAGGCTTGCATCGACTTGTAATGGTTTTTGTTTTCACAAGTCTCTGTTTCTTCCAAGAGATCAAATGCACACACTTCAGCCAAATGGTTTCTTTCATTCTGGAATGGTTGCCCAAAAAACTTAATTCTTCTAATTTTTATCAGTGAAAAATGAAGTGCTTCTTAAGTGGCATGCTTCAGGTAAACAAGAGCAAATGGCCTTGACAGCTGATAAGGCAGAATGCTGCTAACACCTTCCCCAATTCTCCTCATTCTGCCTAGTAATTGCTGCAAATGTGGCATATTGCATCCCACACATTTCTGAGACATCCATTACTTCAGAAAATGCTGTCAGGTAAATTAAGGACAAAGACAAAACCTTCGTTCTAAATTTTCCTTGGGTTACAGTGCCTTATTTTGAGCTCTTTTTTGCCACTTGGTAGATATAGCTACGAAAGGTCAGAGAATCTAAACTATGTCCCTGAGTCTACACAGTCTAGTCCAAAAGTCAAACACTGAGGCTAGAAGTCAGCTTTGCCACTTATAAGCTGTGTGGCTTTAGATAACTCATTCAACCTCTCTTGAGCCTGAATTTTCTTGCCTCTCACAATATCATAGCACTACTCTGAGAATTAAAGTGGACAGTGCTTGTGGTGTGACTTTTGTAAACAGAAAATAGTTAAATGCTGCTTTTCCTATCGTAAAAACATGAATCATTATACCTGCTACTTACTTGTATAGAATCCATTAACTACTAGTGGCATCATTTGAAGAATTCTGCTTCTGCTGTCGAAAATTTAAAGGCCTTTCCAGACGGATCTTGGTTATATACATGGATTAATATTGGGAAACTATATATATTAGTCCACTTGGGTGGCCATAACAAAATACCCTAGATTGAGTGCCTTAAACAACAGAAATTTATCTTCTCAAAGTTCCAAAGGCTAGGAAGTCCAAGGTCAAGGTCTAGCAGGATTGGTTCCTGGTGAGGGCTCTCTTGCTGGCTTGCAGATGGCTGCCTTCTTGCTGTGTCCTCACGTGGCAGGGAGTGGAGAGTCGCTTTCTGGTGTCTCTTCTTATAAGGATACTAATCCTGTTGGATCAGGTCTCCAGCCTCATGACCTCATCTAGCCTTAATCACCACCTTAAAGACCCAATCTCCAAAATACAGTCACATGAAGAGTTAGGGTTTCAACACATGAATTTGGAGGGACACAATTCAGTCCACAGCACCACATATGATGTGTAAATTTCCAGAGGTTTTCTGGCATAAGTAGATTGTCCCTTTCCCCAGAAACAAGCTGGATTCTGCAAGTGCATCTAATATGTTGTTAGTGTGTCAGGTAACATCCTTGCTTCCTCACAGCAGGTGCACACGGACTTTTTCCCTGCAGTGATAAGGTATACTGGGGCAAGGAAGTTTCTGTCACCAAAGCCAATGATCCATGTTGTGGATATGGAAGAAACTGAAGCTCATTAGACAACAACAACAACAACAAAACTAATTTAATTAGGGGTTTCTTAATTCTTGAGGATAGAAGGTGTCCCTCTCAGTGCAGTTATACTCTCTCCTTTGCTTCCTGTCCAAATAGGAAGCTCCTGATTCAGCTGCACCTTGGCAACAATATTTGCTATGACTTCAACACATATTAGTTGGGCACTTCCCATGAGCCAGGCAGCATTCTAGGCCCTTGGGTTCCAACAGTGAATAAAACAGGCAACCGCTCCTGCCCTCATCGAGCTTGCAGTCCAGTTAATGCTCATTAGCTCCCATTTGTCATTTCTACCCAGAACACTTTTCTGTTTCAGAGTCAGAGCTGGGTTTGTGACTGTAACTTTGTGATCATCACTTCACTTCTCTGCACCTACCTTTGTTTTCTCAACTGTCCCATGGGGGATGAGCAAGCCTGGCTTAGATGTGCTGTTATAATAGATCCAAACACCATCATGTGGGTGAAGTGCTGTGGGCTTTTCTGTTTACCTGCTTGTAACCTCAGACCTTCCTGCATGGGTCCCCTGGACAGCAAACATATACAGAACACCTACTACACATGGCGCTTAGGAGAAACCAATGCAGCCTAAGGGTGAGAGGATGAGGCAGCCAAGGGTAAGAGGCAGAAAGGATTCACAGTTATCATACTAGGACATGATTTCCATCTCTCTTGAGGGAAACAAATCTCTACAGAACACCGATCCTCGGTGGGGGGGAAGGAATGCATTTAGCCCTAGATACAGGAGGGAGGCTTTGCCAACTGCTGTGGTGCCCTCCCCACTGTAAGATGGGTATGGTGCTGCTCTGCAGGGATCCCATGAGGATGAAGGGTGATGTGTGCAGAGCCCTAGCCTGAGGCCTGGAATGTTGTACCTGCTCCATAAAAGTGATATTGATGAACATGCAGAGCAGCCAGACCCTCAGCAGGTCACAAAGGGTCACCACAGGGCATGGCTCGACCCCTGCTCTGGACTAATGTTCATGGTTGTGGCCCCACAGGGCCATCAGGGATGCACTCATTATGATATGACACGGAGGGAGGCTCGTTTGAGAATGACATGGCCCACGTTTGGGACCCCGCGGCACCCCACGTGACAGCAGTGCCAGGACTGCATCAGGCCTCCTGCTGCAGAACAGAGGGCAGGAGCCTCCGAAAGGGCTGGCGTGGGGAGCTACCGGCCCAGAACAGTAAGGAGAAAAGTACACCTGTGAGACACCAAGGCCTGTGCTGGGGACAGAAGGGTCTCAGGAGGCCAACCAGACGGTCTCATATTTCTAAGAGTGGGGTGCCATCCAGAGTGGCTGAGGTTTGGGGGCTACTAGGGCCCTGTTGTATGAAGCCTGGAGGAAATGCAGATAGCACAACAATGAATCTTAATTAACTTATTTGTGTGCTACATTTATATTAAAGCACTGTTTACATGATTAGCATATAAATATAATCCTTATAACAACCTATGAGGTGGGAACTATGATTATCACCACTTTATAAACATGAAATACGAGCATAGATAGGCAAAGTAACTTGCTGAAGGTCACACAGGTGGAGTCAAGATCAAAGCCAGAGTCTGAGGAACTTTTACCCAACAAAACAAGAACACCATGTTGCCTACTGGCTCTTTTCCTTTGTAAAGCTTAATCACTTTCCAACGAGCTCACAGCCTCTCCAACCTGCTCCAACAGACCAGGGATTGGCAAACTTTTTCTGTAAAGGGCCCCAGACAGTAAATATTTTTGGGTTTGCAGGCCATTGGATCTCTGTCACAACTATTCGACTCTGTCAGTGTGACAGCTATCGTAGACAATAAGTAAATAAATGAGCACAGCTATGCTTCAATAAAACATTATTTATGTTCACCAAAATTGGAATTTCAGATAATTTTCACCTGTCATAAAACGTTTTTTTTCTTCTAACTTTCTTTCAGCCATTTAAAAATGTAAAACCTTTTCTTAAGTCATGAGCCATATAAAAATAGGTATTGAGCCAGACTGGTCCTCGGGTGGGAATTTCAGAACCCTGCAATAAATTGTACGTAAGTCAGGCTCTGCCCTTGTTTTCTCTTCCTGACCTCAGATGGCAGAGTTCCCACGAACAACCTAACTGTCCTGGACCTCCCCTCTGAGGGAACCCCCTATGCCCACAAGCCAGGATAGCACAGTCATTTGTAGATCAATGGAGTCAACACAGCATGAATGCAATAAATCCATCAAATGACCTAAAATGCATTCTTTTTTTTTTTTTTTTTTTAATATTATAACCAATAGAGGAGGAAGATAAAAGACAATACGGCAGGGCATGGTGGCTCATGCCTGTAATCCCAGCACTTTTGGAGGCTGAGGCAGGAGGACTGCTTGAGCCCAGGAATTCAAGACCAGCCTGGGCAACATATAAGAACCCATCTCTACAAAAAATTTAAAAAATTAGCTGGGCGTGGTAGACCGTACCTGTGGTCCCAGCTACTTGGAAGGCTGAGACAAGAGGATTGCTTGAGCTCAGGAGGTAAGGCTACAGTGAGCTATGACTGTGCTACTGCACTCTACTCTAGCCTGGGCAACAGAACAAGAATCTATCTCAAAAAGTGTGTGGGGGGTGGTAGGGGGAGGAGGTTATAGGAGAGAGGAGGGGTACAAAATACATAGTAGTAAGAACACAGATTCTGATCAGAATGATCTCAGTTAAGTTATCATATGTAAATACTAGACCTCAGCTTCCTTTTCTTTAAAATGAGGATAATAACATATCTATCTCACAGGGCTGCTGTGAAGATCATATAAGTGCATAGCCCTTAGTGAACATGCACACATGTGCACACACATACAGGCTGCTCCATGAAATAAAGACCAAAGAGAAACAGGAAATGAGACAGGCAGAGGAGGCCCAATAAAAATCATCTCACTTCATTCTCTGAACTGTAAGTTCCTCAAGGTCTGGGCCTTGCCTTCTGTATGATCAGAGAGACTGTCAATGCTCAGAAAATAGTCATTGCTAATGATAATGATATTACCCATATGTCTCTTTTAAAAAATCTAATTATCTTGCATACAAAGTCACTGAAAAGTTACAAAGCATTGATAATTTGGTTTCAATACATTCTTTTTATTTTAATGCTCCCCCTAAAAAACAAAAAGTTATTTTATTTTACTCAAGACACTCTTCATTTTTTAAACCATTGTTAGCTTGTATAACATTTCGCTAATTTGGAGAGTAGGAGAGTATTTGATTCAAACCAATGGAAAGTAGCTAAAATCATGCAAAGCCTGTATGATAATGTTCTAGTTCATTACATTTGGACCTTAGACATAGCTCAAATATTAACTGCAGAGCTAGAGGGAGGAGATTTTTGGCTGTTTTTAAAAACACAGTGTAAGGAATATTTCACTTACGGTTTCCCTTAAGATACAGTATTTTCCCCTTGCCTACAATTACACATTCATTGGAATCTGTAGCCTATGTCTACGTGATATTTTTGTGTTAAACTTTTGACTAGGGTCTTGCCTCTCCTGTCTTGAACTTCTCAGCACCCTTGCCCTGGATGACAAGTTTCTGAGTCCATTCAGGCAGAGATGATAAGGATTACATCGAGGGGTGACTAGCTTAGTGATCAAGAGGATGGCCCCTGGAGCCAGCCAGTCTTGGTTGGAATCCTAGTTTACCCACTTACTAGCTGTGTGACCTTGGGCAGGTCACTCCATCTCTTGATGCTTAGTGTCTTGGTTAATCAAAAGAGATAACAGTATCTATCCTGTGGGGTTGCAGTGAGAATTAAATAAATTTAGATATATATATAAAGCACTTAAAAAAGTACTTAGTATAAAGTGAGAACTACATACAGGTTGGTATTATTATTATTATTATTATTATTATTATTATTATTATTATATCAAAGTCTTTGCTTTCTATACAATATACCAAGGCCTGCTGGGCCACTCACAACAGATGTATTTCTGGTAAGAAGCTTGCCTCTATGGCATCTTCACTGCAAGTTGACCTAAGGCTGTCCCTGGAGCCTGTATGGTTTCCTAGACCCAGATCGTTTCTGTTTCCTTCCTGACCTGGTCCCATCCCTATACGTGACCCTGGTACTTTGGCTACATTGGGAGTACCCCAAGGCTGCAGCCCTGCCATGAACCCAAGGCAAGTGGCTGAAGGCCCGGTTGCTCTTTCTGTTTTCAGTCTTCCTCTCTGGAGCTGAGCCTACAACTGGAGTCCTACTGTGCCATTTCAGATGTACACTGCCACCGGTTTACCCCATCCCAAGCGAAGTCATTCTAAAACCCATCTGATTAGTTTGTAGGTCTGCTATGATCTCCAAGCCTGGGTTTCCTTCAGTCCTATCATCGCTTGGCTTGTGTCATCCAATCTGATTCCCCAGAGCCCTTCTTGTTGCAGTGGTGGTGGTGGTGGAGTGTCTTCTTCAATTCTCCCACATACCCTGCTTCCTGCTCTGAAGTTCAGACCAAACATTAACCATTTAATCAAACAGAAAATGACGGTGGCGGTGGAAATGCAGCATGTTCCAAGTACTTTGGAAAACATTTTGGCAATGACTTAAGGAGTCACTATACAACCCTGACTTCACTATGATAGAGCTCCTCATGAGAAATAACAAAAACACACATCCACACAAAAACTTGTATGCAAATGTTCACAGCAGCATTACTTATAACAGCAAAAATTTAAAAATAACCAAAATGTCCATCAACTGATGAATGAACAAACAAAATGTGTCCTATCCATATAGTACAACACCACTCAGCAATAAAATGGAACCAACTACTCACACAACTACTCACCCATGCCACAACACAAATGAACCTTGAAAGCATGTTAAGTGAAAGAACTCAGACAAAAAAGACTACATATTGTATGATTCCATTTATATAAAATTTCCAGAAAAGTTAAAACCAACAGAAAGAGGATCTGTGGTTGTCTAGGTCTGGGGGTGGGAGCAGGCTCAACTGTAAACAGGTGCTAGGGATCTTTTAGGGGTAATGAAAATGTTCTAAAACTAGATTGTGGTGATATTGCCATAACTATATACATTTATTAAAATTCATGAAACTATACACTTTAAATGGATGAAGTTTATGATATATAAAGCATACTTCAATAAAGCTGGGGTGTTTTTTCAAAACAAAAAAATGCAATGCTAACTCCTAAATGGCTTACTTAAAATATAGATTATATTTTCTGGTAGTATAGTTGGCTCTGTCTAAAGGTATTACATTTTGATCTATGGACATGCCATAGAAGACATCTTCTTAGACACTCTCCTTGTACTCCAAAAAAGTCAGGCTCAAGCTACCGAATTATATTTATAAAATTCACCATAAACTTCTCCCACCAACATCATTGCAAAGTCTTGATTAAAAGAGACCACTTTTTAAAAAAAGAATAAACATGATATAGTTGATATTAAAAAGTATAATTGATTGGTATTATCATTTTTATCTTTGGTATTTCTTAGAATGTTAAATCTAATAAGAAAAAGAAATGTGATATTTTGATACAAAACTTCTAACAGAAGGAACTGATGTCTTAAAGTCTCACTAATAAATTTTAACCATAATAAACTGGATCTCCAAATCATACTTGTTATTTTACCAAATTAAAATATATCTAGCTTCTTTTAGTGGTTTACAAAGAGCCTAATTCCAGACAGCACTGGATCTCCATTATTTTGCTTTTTTGTTCATTTGAGTCAACATCCTGCACAACTATCGTCCTCTGAAACACACTTTAAAACATGCTGATGTAGATGAAATATGTTGAGCTAGTAACTGTTAACCTCTCTTTAAGCATGTTTGCTACTGATATTTGGCCACCTTCCTTTTCCTGAGCCATGTGCCAAAACTAAGGACTCATGGAGGTCTCTTGGAGAGCACTGGATACAGGCTGAGGGATACCAGTGAGGGGAAAGTGGTAAACTCACCACCAGTTTGGCAGTTCTTCAATTTCTGGCTGCCCTCCCAATCTACCTGTTACTATTTACTTTTCAAGGTTCTTAAATAATAGCTCCATGCATTCTTGCCAGGTTTTATAATTGCATTAAGTTGGAGAGAGAGAATGGAGAGAGAATCTTACCCCAAATTAGAAGCTCTGGATATTTTACAGGAGGCTTATTGGTATACACCTTGCATGAATTTGGTGTTGGGACAAGTTAAGGAAGGATTTGCACCATGAGAAAGTGTTTTGTTGTTTGTAGTGGTGGTGGGCAAGGCAGTGGATTTTTGCTGCTATCTTTTCCAAAGGCATTCTAGCAGCTACAGCAGCTGTTCTTAAAATGATAACTTTAAAACTTTAAAGCAAAATTTCAAATGCAAGTTAGCCAGACACTTGTGGTTTCTTTAGCAAATCAATGCAGCTTTAATATTTTCCCAGAGAAATAATCTAATGGCCAACATGAACTGTGCTTGAAGAACACATGATCTCATGAGAGAGGCAGGAATGGTGGCTGGGAACTGGCCTTGGCACTCAGACTTGGCCTCGTCACTTAGTAACAGTGTGACCTTGGTTAAGCTACAAACCTCTCTAACCTCTAATCCTTCATGTTGGTAAAATGGAGATAAGGATCATAGTGCTTATAGGACAGGATTACTGCATGATTCGGTGAGGTAATGCACATCATGCTCTTCATGTGGTGCTCAATAAATATTAGTGATTATTCTTACTATGATTGTTTTTGTGCAGTAAATAAAATGATTATGCCTACTTACCTCCTCAAATTACTTTAAATCTGTTGAAATATATGGCATCTAATCATTCTTCTCGCAATATTTGAGTTCACATTAAACATCAATTAAGGTTATTTCTTCAGACTCAAGAGCAATACACTTTGAACTATGATATCTCTAGCAGTCATAGCATTTGAATACATATTTGACTATAATGATGAGTTTCTCCCAATACTTGCCAAAGAAAAGCAATGACGTATGTGTGCAGAACTCACGGTAAGTATATCAATCAGTTTTCTGGATGTTTTATTCAAGAGCCACTCTTCCAAAAATGCTATACTAGTGAGTGCTCTAGAAAAATAATTCTTTTCATTTGGCTGCTGTCTCCCCTGTTGATGGCAAATCCTGTTTGCAACTGTCTCGTTTTTTATCCTTTATCCTTCATTTTTGCACTAAAAAAATGTACTATGTGTTACTAAAATGAATAGCAATCTGGTCACTTCCTAGGAAGTTTTGTAAACATGCTTATTTAGGAAAATGCTGCTTAGTTGCAACTACGTATTATTCAAAATGCTAATTCAACATTTTATCCCTCTGTATTTGGAAACCTATATTTGAAAGACAAAATAATTTTATTTTATGGAAATGCAAATCAGAAAGCTTCTTGGAGGTAAGAGTTATGTATTTTTCTTTATTTCCTTTCACAACACCTATTGCATAAAATGGGTACTGAATAATTGTCAGCTTAGTTAATTATAATTTGAATGTGTTTGAATAATTTGTGTGGGTATAACACTTTATATAGAATATTTTACTGAAAAGATATTAATAGCTAGCCCCTAGGGGTGGAGAAGATGCTGGCATAGTATTATGTGACTGGTGACAAGGCAGATGTACACTAGGTTATGTTATGGTTTATACTTTCTACATGAGTAGAATCCTGTCTATGAGACCTCCTGTGACCTCAGAGTTTTAATTAAAATTTAAATTGCCCTTTCAAAAAACTCTCAATTGAATGACTAAAACAAAATACAAAAAAAATAGCTTCATTTTAACTTTTGTCTTGTGCTGTCACTGGAGAGCTTATTGAAAAGGTAGGATCACAGAAAAAGTACTGATGAAGGAAGCAAAACACTTACACTTCGATGCACTTGGAGAGACTGACGTCGAAGGGTTAGGGTTGCTGCTGTGTTTCTCTGCTCAAGGACCCCCTATAAAACATTGTGTTCCCAGGGGATAATGGATCAGGAGCAGCTATAAACAAACATGCTTTAAAAGCCACCCAAGTAGAAGAGCATTCTGGAGAGACAAGCCTGGGTTATTACAAGAATGAGAGCTCTGAATAGGAACGCGTTTAACCTCATCTAAGATCTTACAATACAGCTGAAGCTAGAGGAGCCCATGTTTGTTAGAAGGATGTGTGGAAAGTTTTAAAGTTACATAGGGATAAGAGATTGAATCATGTTCATCAAAAGTGTGGATTTCAATTTCAGAAAGGTCAGATGTTGTTTTCCACACTAAAATTATCCAGTAAAGGAGAGAAAAGATTGGTACTGTTTATTATATAAAGAATTAGAGAAAAGAAAGGTGGCCAGATATCAGTAGCCCCAGGGAACCTGAAAATACCAAGAGATTGCAAAGAAGGAAGAGCTTGGAAAACCGAAGTCACAGGCTGTTTATGTACTCTTAGAATCACCTCCAAGCTGCATATACATGGATCTCATACTAAAAAGCACATCACAGAGAACTAAATTATGAGACAGATCACTTTTCAGGTCACAGACTGGCCACTGGGTGGCATACACATGAGACATATTCAAAGAACATTGAAAAGGCTTTAAAAATGTAACTGATATAACCACAAAAGAAGGCTGACTAGAAATTGTGGTCTGAACCCAACAGGGCTGATTCCCTACTAAAATGGAAATATCAAGATTCACCATAAGATTTAATCAAGATACAAAGTCTTAAAATCAATCTAAAATTCCTGGACATAAGAACCAGGAAAATTACAACTTGCATGGAACAAGATAATTGACAGATGTTGTGATGATTAATTTTATGTGTCAATTTTACTGGGCTAAGGGAAGCCTAGATAGTGTGTAAAACATATCTGGGTGTATCTGTAAGGATGTTTCTGGAAAAGATTAGCATTCAAATTAGTAGACTGAATAAAGACATTCACCTTCACCAATGTGGGTGGACATCATTCAATCTGTTGAAGGCCTAAAAAGAACAAAAGGGCAGAAGAAGGGCAAATTCATTCTCCTTCTCGAGCTGGCACATTCATCTCTCTTGCCCTTGGCCATCAGTGCTCCTGGTTCTCTGGCCTTTGGACTCATACTAGAATTTACACATTGACGCTCCTGGTTCTCAGACCTTCAGATTTGAACTAGAACTGCACTTCCAGGTTTCTCAGGCCTCCAGGTTACAGATATTACATCGTTACAATTACAGTTGGAAGTCTCTTTCAGTAATTAATAGAACTATTAGACAGAAATATGCATGAATATAGAAAAACCGAACAATACTATCATCCAACTGAACTAAATTAACATTATAGAACACTTTCCCAGCCGATATCATTTCATTTTTTTCCTTTCCCTTGTGGAAAAACTCCTCAAAATAGTTATCTAAATTTACTCTCCCCCATTCTCTCTTTGAATCATTCTAGGCAAGATTTTGCCTCCATCACCGCACTGAAACTGTCCTGGTCAAGTTCACTGATGACCTCCACGTTGCTAAATCCAGTGGTCCAATATTGGTCCTCATCGTTTTTGAACTTTCAGTGGCATGTGACACAGTTAATCACTTCCTCCTCTTCAACACACTTTTTCCACTTGGCTTTCAAGTGAAAGTCACTACACTTCTTCCTCCTATTCAGTGGCTACTCATTCTTAGAAACTGGATTTCTCTTCATCAACCCAGCCTCTGACTTCTGGGTGCCCCAAGTCTTAATCTAGTTCTCAGATCTCTTCTTCTATCCATACTCACTCCCTTGGTGATCCCATCCAGGCTCACAGCTGTAAGTGTCATCCATGCACTGATGACTCCCACATTTGCATCTACAGGTAGCTGGAACCTTGCCCTCTCACCTCTCCTCCCTCTCACTTATTCCATTCCAAAAACACTGGCCTGCTTGTGCTTCTTTCAAAATGCCAAGTATACTCCTGACTTGGGACCTCCCACTGTCTGGGATATTCCTCCTCCAGATAGCCACATGGCTCACTCCCTTGTTTCCTTCAAGTCTTATCTCAAAAGTTACCTTTCCAGAATATCCTCTCTGGCAACACGGCACAGCACAGCAGTTAAGAGTCTAGTCAGCCAGCCTAGGTTTCAATCCTGACTTTGCCATTTCCTGGTGGTGTGACCTTAAATAAATTTAATCTATCTAGGCTCCAGTTTCCTCATCTTTTAAATGGGGATAATTATAGTACCAACCAAATAAGGTTGTGAAATTTTTTTTCTTGGTCATCTCCCCCAGTTAAAATGTAAGTTCTAAGAAAACAAGAACTTTTAGTGTGGGTTTTTTTTTTTTTTTCTGCTGTAACTCAGTGTCTCAAACATTGACTGACACAGATTAGGCTCCCACTTCAATCAATATTTGCCAAATAGACAAATGAAGGTGTAAGTGAAAAAAAGAGAAGGATATGAAGAAAATATTCTTTATTGATCAAAAGATGAACACAGAATTTCAAGATGCATTGAATGAATAAATGAATGAAAATGGTGAATCAGTTACAATGTAAGCACTATGAGTGTAAGGACCTTGTTAGTATTCCCTGATTCAAGGTCATAGTAGGCACTCAACATTTACTTGTTGTATAGCTGAATGAATGAATGCCCTGTTTAGTCTCCTGGTCCTTGATTTGCAAGAATGAGACTCTAACAGGGAGAAACATGAGCATCACCCAGAGAATCCTGTTCATATGCTGGTAGGCCCAGTGCTGAAATACCCACAAGAAATGGAGGTAAAATGCTGGACTTTTTACAGCAAAGGCCATTCTGAATATTTCAACAATTGAATAATACACTAAAAAGTTAGTAAATATGGTCAATTTTTAGTCTGTGCTCCCATTTTCATGTTTCCCAACTTGGGGTTTCCTCAAGCACGGGCACACACACACAAGTCACAACCAATAGGTAAATACTTGAAGGTAGGTAGGGTAGGGCTATGGGATTATTCTGTGATATAAGAGGGGCCCAGGGCAGCTGTGGTACAAGGACAAACAGATTGTAGGCCTCTGTGGGGCTGCTCTGTGGGATGATGGCCATGATAACTGTACTTAGACCAGGAGAGCTAAGAATAGCCCTAATGGGTTGGGGGTGGAGACCACTGGAAGAGTGGTCTTTTCAATAATATGATGATGACAACGCATTTACGAAGTGTCAGGCATTACATTGAGCACTTTGCATGCATGCTCTCACTTAATCCTCACTGGTCCTAGATGAAATAGGAAATACTCTTACCCCATTAAACGAATGAGAAAACAACCTAAATAATATTCATTTTGCGAGTGGTGGCAGCTGGAATTCTAAGCAAAAGTTCTCAACCACTTACTTCCAGAGATAACATTTACCCTGGGAGGGATTTAGAATCACCTGGTCTGGTCTAGGAATCTTGGGAAAGAATCTGGAGAAGAGAGGATAAAGGTCAAACTTCTATGGAAAGGTACTGCGTAGGGAAGGCCAGACTGGAGTCTCTGGTAGACTAGACAAGTACTGCCAGCACCCAAGGGCAAACCACTGAGTCTAGTTTCAGAGTGCTCCCTCGGCCTGTTCTATTCTGTCATCTCTGAGGCTCAGTAAAGTCCTCTTGAACATGCCAGTCTTGACTCATCTCTGCTGTGGAACCAAATACAACCTCATGTGTATGAGTTGTCCAGGATATTAATGTGAGAAGAAGGGCCCCTTCTCTCACTCTGAAGCCCATGTGGGGTTGGGTGAGGGTGAGTAGGGAGATCAAAGCAGAAGATAAAATGCTGTAGATGGAGTCAAGAGCTGCCCAGTCCTTCCAGGGCTAGGTTCTGGGGGCCATTTTATCAACAAAGGTGACATTCTCTACAGAAGGTCAATACTAGAAAATCATACAAAATGCTGGGTATGTGTACCACATTGTCATTAGGAGGTGTGGTCAAGATTCTGGAACTGGGAAAACAACCAAAGGCATAGGACATAAGCCACAGAAATGCAGGGACATCACCAACGAGATTCCAATATGGCTGCCAGACAGAATCCTCTTGGACTGAAACTGCTCTGGACAGGTCACAAGCTCTGGCTGGCTTTTGTTCCCAGCCCCTTAAAGGAGCCCTCTAGGCTCCTTCTTTTATCCATAATAGGTGCATCAGAAGTACCCAGCACAAAGGAGGTGCTCAGGAAATCTATGCTAAATGAAAGTATGAAAACAGATTTGGGCTGTAAATGCCAGTAAGCGAAATACTGATTTAAATGGACTTGCTTCTATTATTTATCTTAGGACGCATGTCTAGAGTCAAACTTTAAAAAAAAAAAAAAAAACCAAACAAAAAACCTCAAACATATCCTAAAGGTGGAAATATTAATAAAAGATATTTTGGAATGGTCTAAAACCGAAGACCATATTTAACCTAATGCAACAAAAGTCTACTGCACATACTTACACACACACACACACACACACACACACAGCTTCAGGGGGTTGGGGGCTGTCAGGTAGACTGAAATGCCAGTAAATAAATCCTTATGGAGGCAGATACACTACTAAATATATATCAAGTCTTCTTTCAGATCAGTTCTCCTATCCAGACAAAGTACTTTCATTGGAAAGCTTACCCTAGTAAGCTACTCATCAAGATATAAGCAGCATCCATTGATATCTTACAATGCTATGAGACTTTGTCTTCAATAAACAAAATAGGAGGTTTTCTCTCCTTAAGGGCCCTTTAACCACGAAAAGGAAGTCAAGGTAGATTCTGTGCTCCAGGGCCTGCTCCTGAGGAAGGGGGATGTAGGACTGCTTAGCCCAGAGAGCAAGCCTGTGGCACCATTTCCATATGACTGGCCTTCATCAATGGTAGGGCTTGCGTTGTGTCACCCAGCCTTCTCTTAGGGAAGAGAGCAGAGCGGGAGGGCATAAAGGAGAAGTACAACTAAGCAACCACCCAAAAAACAAAACCCTGGCAAACTTGCTGAGCCTCACAGGGTGTGCTGCCTTCCACTTTACTTATAAGCTCAGGAGCCGAGGTCAGTAACAAAAGCCCACAGCACTAAGCCACGGGGTGAAATCATGGTTTCCCTACTCCAATGACAAGAAGGAAAACAAACTGATTAGCTCTCCACACAGCAAAGCCCTTACCAACACGAATCACCACACAATACTCCTGTGAAATCTTCCAATTCAAAGGATTTGCTACTCACAGCAGTATTCCCTTTAACGTTATTGGTTTTTTATTGCAGTTTTATTATTTATATCTGTTAACCCTGGACTACAATTTTTTATCATTAAAAGATAAATTAGTCAGACAAGGCAATGATGCACTTGGTTTCCATGACAACACTTCACAAAAAAAGTTCAACCTGCTGCATCACCACAGAGCACTTTGAAAATCATTTCCTAGCAACCCCACGGGTATCCAGAGACACAGACCTTCATCTCAGCCTTTTACTCCTAAGAGAATTACACACGTGATGACAGAGAAAACAGGTCACTCGGTTAGCACAAACATTTCAAGTTGGTATATTTCACTAATGTGTGGAGCAAAATAATTCCCAGCTATGTCTGCAAGGAGATGATATATGCAGCTACGTGAATGTCTCCAACACATGGCATCTTCCCCCTAAGCAATGAGCTATGAAAGACATTAAACTAAATTCCACTTTGATTAACTTGATTTAAAGGCAAGTGATCACCTTTGAATAATTCACAAATATCTATGCACCTATCTAGAAAAGAGAAATTTTTAAAGCATCCTCTGCCAATCTGAAAGACAGTGTGGCTCTCTCTGTTTCAGGTTTATCACAGTACAATGATATGCATCGATATATTGGGAAAATAAGAAGAATGTACAAAGTTTAAGTGTACATAAAGTGAAGTGACTTCATAACAAAGTTTACAACCTAAAAGACAAGAAGCTTCTGCATAAGTAAATGTGAAATACTGAGGAATTTTTTTAAATATGAGAAATGGATGTTTTTCTATGCTTGCAAAATTTCTCAGAGTTCTCCAAAATAACACATTGTAAAATTAACAAAATATACAATGTGATCACTGTAAAACAGCTGATTACTGTGCAAGTTAGTCTCCAATTGCAAAAACCACTATGCCCATCCACATCCACTATCTGCCCTGCCCTACATCTTGGGATGCTGATCTGTGCAGCCTGCACAAGCCTCCCTTGTGGCTGGCTTCATGTTGTATGTGGCCAGTGGGAGGCACTGGCAGGGCACTGGAGGATGAGAGGAGAGAGAAGTCAGGTCATTTCCTCCCCACTCCTTCCCTGCTTCAGTGCCCTGTCCTGGCAATAGCATGTGCCTTCATGAGTACCGCTTATGCCAGGGGCCCCCCAGCCTACAGTCCTAGGGCCAGTAAGGGCTGAATACAGTTGCTAGTCTGGGCATCTCATTTTCCCTTGTCTTTCCTTATCTCTGCTCACACCTCTGTAAGTGGAACCTACACTGAAGTCTCTTCATCAGAACCGTCTGGGGTGAGCTGTTTCCCGTGGGACCGGGACTGATGCAACTTTGACAACTGCAATCAATTCTGAATTAACATGTAGCAAAACCTTTTGTCACACAGCTTCCTTTTGACATTGTTACCATTATCATCATTCCTACTTTCTCTGATTATCATACAAAAGAAGATAGAAATGAAGGTGATTTGGAATTCCCTCCCTTTAATCCTAAATCCAATTACTTCTACTGTAACCAGAGTAAAACAGCCTAAAGAGAAACAGAATTTTTCCTTAAGAACTTTAAGTCAATCTAAGAAGCAAGACTGTTTAATCCAAGCAAAAAGCAAGAAGAACTGAAAAGTAGAAAGGGGAACTTCCCACAGACTTTCCCCTACTTCCTTTTAAGCTGGGTCTTTGTTTGTGTCTTTCCAATTTCCATACTTTCTGCTCTATCTGCCTTCATACGAGCAGGTAGAAAATGCATTCCAAAACAACTACATGTGAATTTTGTTTCAGCCACCATTTGGAAATTATTTTAACCGCCATTTCTTCTAAATTACCAAAACAAATATCAAGTACCAACACACTGCGTGACTCCATGCACCCAAACCAGAAACCTGGCCCACATTTAATTCTAGTGCTTCCAATGATTTGGGGTTAATGCTAAACTTCTGAACCAAATCTAAACCT
Organism: Piliocolobus tephrosceles; assembly: GCF_002776525.5. Lineage (NCBI taxonomy): Eukaryota > Metazoa > Chordata > Mammalia > Primates > Cercopithecidae > Piliocolobus > Piliocolobus tephrosceles. Next base: position 73,895,567 of record NC_045437.1, on the reverse strand, counting down.
TAGTTTCTGCACTTACAGAAATGGTGAGCAACTCTCTCAGTTCTTATTAAGAGGTCTGAACAACATGTGTTCACTATCGCCTCCTGTGGTGGCAAAAAATGGTGGGCCTGAAGATTCTTGAGACTAAGTCTCTTGCTTTTCCTCCAGGTGCCATCAATTTCTTTTCCCAGACTGCAGTCAGGTAGTGATTCTCAACTCTTGACTTTGCATTGACATTGAATGTGCAGCTTTTTAGAAATGCACAGAATGGCCGGGTGTGTTGGCTCACGCCTGTAATCCCAGCACTTTGGGAGGCCAAGGTGGGCAAATCACTTGAGGTCAGAAGTTCGAGACCAGCCTGGCCAACACACAAAAAACACAAAAATCAGTGAGATGTGGTGGTGGGCGCCTGTAATCCTAACTACTCGGGAGGCTGAGGCAGGAGAATTGCTTGAACCTTGGAGGCTGAGTTTGCAGTGAGCCAAAATCATGCCACTGCACTCTAGCCTAGGCAAGAGAGAGAGAGATTCCATCTTAAAATAAAATAGAATAAATTAAAAATGCACAGGCTGGGCAGACCCCATGAGATTGTGATTCCAGAGCTCTGGGATAGGGCTCCACAGGGAATTCTAGCACTTCCCAGTGTGGGAAGTGGTGCCTGTACTCTGGCTTCCTGAGCTAAAAAGTTGCAGTGTAAATTAAGTTGACAAGGAACACTGATACAGTTTTTCTGAAGGCCCCTGGATCTAGCAGAGAACTGAAATCCAAGTTCATGTTGAGATTTCACCTATGGTATCTTATTTAATTCTTAAAAACTATCTTGAATGAGCCATCAGGGAAATGCAAATCAAACCCCGTGAGATACCACTTCACACCCACAAGAATGCAAGAATGGTTGCAGTAAAAAAGACAGGCAATAACAAGTGTTGGTGAAAACATGGAGAAATAGAGACCCTTGTACATGCTGGCAGGAAGAGAAACTGGTGCAGCCACTTTGGAGAACAGTTTAGTGGTTTCTCAGTTAAACACATAGTTGCCGTACAATGCAGCAGTTCTATTCCTAATATATATATATATACCCAAGAGAAATAAAACCATATGTCCACACCAAAACCTGTGCAAGAACATTCATAGCAGCATTATTCCTAAGAGCCAAAATGTCAAAACAACCCAAATGTCCATCAATGGATGAAAGGATAAACAAAATATAGTATATCCATACAATGACAAATTATTTGACAGTCAAGAGGAATACAGTACTGATATATACTTCAACGAGAATGAACTGTGAAACATCATGCTAAATGAAAGAAGCCGGACACAAACACTACATATTGTATGAGTCCATCTATAGCAAACGTTCATAATAGGCAAATCTATGGTGCCTGAAAACACATTAATGGTTGCCAGGGGTTCCTGGGGCAGGAGTGCAGGAGGGTGGGGATTGGAACCGACTGCTAGTAAATTCAGGGTTTCTTTTGGGGGTGTTAGAAATTATTTAGAATTAACAGTAATGGTTTTACAACATAGTGAATATACTGAAAGCACAGAACTGTGCACTTTAAAATGGTTAATTTTATGTTTTTCTAATTATATCTCAATTTTCAAGAAAAAGTCAGTTACATGACACTTTATAGCTTGTGAATGGTATTCTATAGCAGTATCTCCATGCCAGAGTACAATATTCCAAGCACTAGACATAACTGGTGGATGCGTGTCCCACCTTTGGTCTAGGTTTACTAAAATTCTGACACTAATTTTTCTTTTATCCAACTGTTTGCAACAAAAATGAATTCCGTATTTGATTCTCTCTCCTACCAGTGGAACATATGGCTTAACTAGAAAGAAAATTTACACGGTTACATTGCTTAAATTGAGAACATAAGCTCTGTAAAGAGTATTTTGAGTTGGGCTCTCCTATCGTCAGCCTCTTAATTTACAAACTTACATAAACCCTTACAGACCTCTCCCTTCCACCCTTTCCTTTCCCTCTGTTAGCTTATCTTTCCCCTGCTTCCTAATAAGAATGTTCTGCCAAAACCTGTACATCATTCCAGACTGTTCTATCTCACACATCTGCCTTGCCCAAACATCAAATAACTTCCTAATTGTAAAATAAAAATGTATGCCCTCCTATTGCACTACTTTAATCCAGACCCTCTTCATCTACCACCCAAATCATTATAAGTGCTGCTAAAATTGATCTCCCACACTAATGAAACCACAATTTGGACTGTGTCATTCCCCTGTTTAAAATCCTCCCTGTGATCACCTTGATAAAGTCTTTGTTCTTCAGCCTGACAAACGAGGAACTCCAAAATCTGACCCTCATCTTTCATTTTCTCTATTTCTGACACCTTCTATATGTCTTCCACACATGGTTTACACAGAATTACTTGGATGATGGTCTCAGGTATTCTACCCCCTCAATGTTTGCTCATGTTGGTCCCTCTGCTTGGAATCTCTCCCTCCCTCCTCTCCCAGCTACACATCAAGTTAATCCCTCTTTTTCTTTCAAGGTTACACTCAGACATCCAGACACTGCGTTACTGAAGAAGCAACGTCCATGCCAGGTGGGTTCCATGCTCTTCCTTCATACTTCCATGGAACACTTCCTCTCTCAGGCATTACAGAACTGTAGCAGACACTTGTAGGGCAGGCAGGTTCCAACACAGCCCCCAATAATTCCCACCTCTTCGTACTCATGCCCTTGTGTAATGCTCTCCTCCACATCCATAATATGACTACCATCTTACTGATAAAAGAGACTGTCTCTCTTGCTGGCTTTGATAAAATATGCTGCTACACCGGGCAGGATGGCGTGGCTCTCCAGCCAGCAGCCAGGAAGAAGCTAAAGCTCTCAGCCTAACAGCCATCTAAAAAGTGAATCCTACTAACAATCACGTAGATAAGCTTAGAAGATTTTCTCCAGTCAAGCCTTCAGATAAGACCCTGCCCTAGCCAACATCTTGATTGCAGCCTTGTAAGACACCCTGAAGTACACGACCCAGATGAGCCGTGCCTGTACTCCTGACCCAGAGCAACTAATAATAAATGTGCGTGTGTTAAGCCCCTAAGTCTGTGGTAATGTGTTATACAGAAGTAAACATCTGCTTTTGTGTTATCCCCTTCAATTACTCCAACTAAGTATAAACTCAGCTAGGGAAGCAACCATCCTATTCAACTTTGTATTCCTAAGTCTAATGCACGTGCTTGATGCCCAGTTAGGCCCTCAATATATGTTTGTTGAACTGAACCAGTCTGCCCCAAAGTTTCTGCATATTTGACCCCAGTCTTGCTTCTCCCTCCTAAACTGAGGCAGGTAACCAACTCTGTCTTCCATTCTGCGTGACTCATAGCATAGTTAAGATACTCCACTTCCAAGATTATCTCTTATGGACATGCACAGGCACACCTCCACTCTTTATATTACTTTCTCCATCTTTCAGTTCCCATCTATACCTCCAAAATTTTGCTATGAATCTAATTCATATTTGCTCTCTCTCTCACTGGTGCCTTCGCTTCTGCCAGTCTTTCTTCTTCTGCTCCACCCAAACTTCATTACACTATCTCACTCATTCATGTACAACTTGTGAGCCAAGAAACCTCCTTGAGCACTGATAGTTGATAAAGTTGATACATTTATATAAGGAAAAAGAACAAGGTCAGTTTAAAAATTATATTGGACACAAGAAAGCACTACAGGAAAAGTATCATTATGGATCAGATATGTGATTCTATCACAAAGATAAAATCCAATTTCTGAAACATACAAAAGAATATACATCTATGCATTCCATTTCTAAAGTGGAAAAAAAAAAAAAACTTGATTTTAGGTCTTGGTGATTAATACCAAAATAAAGTACCACTATGCTCTAAGCTCTCATGAAGACTCAAGAAAGTTCTTTACAACCATCAGTGATACAGAGCCTTCTGTGGCATTCTGTGGGTGCTGACTGGGTTAATGCCAGTGTAAACGCATAGAACTTTAATGTAAGTGGAAAGGCAGAAGTGAAGATGAAAATGCAGCCACTATTCTTCTCAAATCACTTTGCTGCCATAATAAGGGGGGAGAATTACAAGTCCAACAGATGCAAGACAAACCTCCTCTAGAAAATTTGTCTCAGAGATCTCACACCTCCATGAAAATGTAACTATAGCTGGGTTAAAAGCAGAAAAAGTACATTTTACTCAAAGAAAATTCTCTGAGATTAAGATCTAGAGATCTTAAGCTTAAGCTTGAGCTAAAACTGTATTACTATTTTGCAGTTACTAGCCAACTAAAGAGTCCAAGGAAAGTCTTTGTATGTTAGGCAGAAGTTAATGCTCTGGATAGATAAATATATTCTTTCTGGAAAACATTATGTCACTATTGTACTAAAAAATTAGACTGTATGATAGGAAAATATATAGGCATAGGGCCATTCTCTGTATCACCATTACAATAGCAAAAATCAGTGGAAATAATCCCCCCAAAAAACATCAATAGGGGACTGGCTGAATAAACCAAAGCAGAGCCACATAATGTTATACTATGCAGCTATGAGTAGGAAGGTGGAATATCTTTACGTACTATGATGGAATGATCTCCAGGATATTTGCTAAGTGAAAAAAGGAAAATGCAGAAAAGTGACTTCTGCAGAACATGTTAATGTGTATTTTAAACAATGGTATGAAATGCATAACATTTTAAAACATAATTACCAATAAGACAGAGGGCATAGAATGTAAGAGACAGAGATAAAATCTAAATGTCTCCGAATATACCGTATTTTATGTTGAAGCATATAAATAATTTACATTCCTATAACACTAAATTAAACACTAAAGAAGACCAAATCAAAAGTAAAATGAAATAAATAATCCTAACTGTATTGTGCTAATCACTAACTGGTCCATTGTTAGTAGAACAGTCACATAAAAAGGAACTGATTCAAACAAATTATAAACATAGTAATTTGCCTGCTCACCCCTAATGGGATAGACCCTAATATCAAAAAATCACTGGAAAAAAATTAAACTGTTTCAGTGTTCATATTGATCATGAAGTCATGTTGATCACCGGTATTCTGAGACGTGTGGGGTGTGTGTGTGTGTGCACGTGCATATGGCATCTAACAAATCAGGAATTATCATGGTGATGTTAAGAACCAGGATTTGTGTCATGGGAAAGAGGAAATAGAAACGTAAGACTGATGAGGTTGAAGAAAAGCCTTGTAGTCCTAAATTTAAACTGGATGAATAAGTATACACTCACAGTACATTTTTATCTTTCAAAAGTATCTATTTCCTGGCAGTGTCCACTTAAAAACCCAGAAGCAATGACCAGTCCATTAGCAATGAACTCCCCAGATCATACCTCTAAATACCATTTTTCAATAAAAATAATTAGGTTCCTGGGAGAAAAGACTAATTCTAGATCAGAGACAGGGAATGGACGCAACAAACCTAGAACATCTTGTCAGTCCAAAAGGCAGGAAATCTGTCAAACATTACTAGCAGACTATGAAAAGGACACAGGAGCCAACGTGGCTACTCCCAGTAGACAAAGTCAGGACAATTGAGCGTCAGTAAGGACAATAACTGCAATGGACTATGATACATCTAATATTTATAAACTGATAATTTTATAGGAATTCTGAAATCATCACTGGTTACCTTTGAAGGATGCTAGGAAATCAACTCGTTATTTTGAAAACTGGCAAATAGAAGAGTAGAATCAAGCATGTGCCCTGCCTTTCCCATATGAACTGACCAACTATTTGATGCAGGGAAGTTTCTCTTTATAGATGCATTCCAGAAGCATTGTGGAAAGAATGGTAGGCTTTTGCAACCCCTAAGGAATTAATTGATCTAGGCAACAATCATCAGTGGCTGCTAACGTCACCAAGAGACACAACCAGACATCGTGTGCCTCCTGATGGAGGTCCACGACACTACCTATAAAGTAGTCTTCCCAAAAAGAAACAAGTGAATAAACCTGAATCCTATCAAGCCTCTAGATCTAACTATCAACATACAGGGAATACAAGGCCAGAAGAATGTGGTTAATGATACCACAGGAATGTCATCAACAAAGTCCAGACTGTGGGAAACTCTGCTGGACAAATGACTCAGTTTCTTCAACAAACAAATTGCAAGAGAAAAAGAAAGAGAAGAACGGGAACCCACAGAGCAAAAGATTCTTAAGAAACTTATCAATTGACTGCAATAGGTGGATCTTATTTGAAAGATGATTCAAAAAAAAAATCTTTAAATGAAAATGTTTATGAGATAGTTAGGGAAACTTGAACACTGTCTTGGTACTTAATATTAAGAAATTATTTTAATTTAGAGATTTGCTAATAGTATTGTAGTTGTGTTTTCTAAACAGTCCTTATCTTTCAGAGTTACATGCTGAAAGAGTTACAGCTGAAGTAAGAGAATGTTTTGGATTTGCTTTAAAAGAGTCCCAAAATATGGGGAAAAGTAGGAGGTATAAATTAAATAATAGTCTTAATTTGTTACTGTTGAAACTGGGGGATGTACTCATGAGGTTTCACTATCCTATTCTCTCTACCTTTGTATGCATTTGAACTTTACCATAACAAAAAATGTTCCACTATGAGCCTTCAAAATTGGCTTGTATATTATTACCAATAATAAGCAATACTTACTGGATGTTACATTCAAAGCTAGCAATGGTACATATATTGATTATGTCACCCTCACAGCAACTCTATGAGGTCAGAACTTTCACTATCCTTATTTTTCTATCCTTAGACAAAAGAAATTGAAAATTAAAGAAGTTAAGTCATAGAACCAAGTAGATGGTACGTATAAGACTACAGCATAGTTCTCTGACATCAGATCCCAAGTGTCCAATGAGAAAAGCAAGAACCATTTTATATACACTAAGATGAGATACCGCTGTAGAGAACTGTTTACAAAGGTGTTAGAAGGTATGGATGAACAAGGGAAAGATGGAGGTAGAGCTCAAGGAACTAAAAAGATAAAGCAGTAACATCCAGAGACAATAAACTGTTAACACCCTGGGCTGACACCCGCCAGCCCACACTCATGCCGATCAGCTGGGGGGGGGTGAGGTGGGGGTGGGGAGCTGGCACCATCACCACTCAGGTGGCACCACTGCCACTTAGCAGGGGCCACTGCTATCATCTGTTCCTTTCTCTCACATTCCAATTTCCTGCCAGTATCTCCTACCTGTGGAATTTAAGAGGAAATCATCTGGCAAAGTAATCTGGAAGATGCAGCTTGCAGACTTCTAGCCTCATATAATACAAAGGAGAAAATGGGAAAGCAAAAATGGAGCTACAAACTAAGAGACAAAAAACCAACACCACTATTGTGCTATACATATCAAGTTACAATGTCAAATTGTAACTGCTTGACTTAGAACCTTGATGTAAATTTCACTTTCTTCTTCCCTATTTCCATCATGGTAGCTACTTGTGTGGTCATTATGCACTTGAGATGTGGGTAGTCCCTACTGAGATGCAGTGTAATCGTAAAATACATTCCAGACTTTAAGAACTTAGTTCCGAAAAAATGAAAGAATGTAAACTATCTCATTAACAAATTTTATATTGAGTACATGTCAAAATAATATTTTTAATATATTGGTTAAACGAACACATATTAAAATTAATTTACCTGCTTATTTTGATGTTTAAAAATGTGATTCATAAAATAGTTTAAAAGTATATGTGCAGGTTACATCTGGGTCACATTTTATTTCTATTGGGTAATGCTGCTTTAGAGCTTCAACCCAAAGCAAGCCTTATCTGGTAGTCTCTGAACCATAACACCCAGGGGCATTCTCAGCCATCAACTACACCAGACTTTAGAGTCCTTCTTAATCAGTTCTCTTGGATCCTGTTTGTGTCTGGCAGCTTTGAGCTCCAGGCTTAGAAAGCCTGATCTTAATTCTATCTCTGGGCCCTGTCTGTGGCCGTACAATTGTCTGCTCCTTGGCTTTTCCTTAGAGTCTTCAGCTGATTACCCCTCAGGCTCACAGTTCTTCATGCTCTCCCAGTAGGAGTGTCTTACCTGGAAGAACCCAATTCCCAACCTCTAACTGCTGCCAGCCAGCCGGCACTCAGTCAATACACTGCCTTCCCACAGAAGACCACAATATAGGGCACAAACAATGGAAGCTCCTCAAAGGTGGAACTATGTCGTATTCTGTTTTTTGAGATGCAGTCTCATTCTGTCACCCAGGCTGGAGTGCAGTGGTGCAATCTCTACTCACTGCAACATCTGCCTGCCAGGTTCAAGCAATCCTCCTGCTTCTGCCTCCTGAGTAGCTGGGATTACAGGTGCAAGCCATGCCCAGCTAATTTTTGTATTTTAGGAGAGATGGGGTTCACCATGTTGGTCAGGCTGGTCTCTAACTCCTGACCTCGTGATCCACCCACCTCAGCCTCCCAGAGTGCTGGGATTACAGGCATGAGCCACCACGCCTGGCCATCATATTCATTTTTTAATCACTCCCAACCTAGAGTAGTGCCTTAGTATAAGGCAGAAAACACACACACACACACACACACACACACACACACACACGTACTTGAGAACCTAGTGGGTTTACAGGGACTGTACCTCTGTCATAGTTGTACCAATCCTTTTAGAGATGCATTATCCCTACCGAGCAAGGAGAAATCATGCAGCTTCTCCAAAGTCACAAAGTTTGTACAGGGCAGAGCTGGAACTCAAGCCAGAGTCAGTGAGTAACTTTCCTTCACACCAGGTTACCCTTTTGTAGCCACAAACATTATAGCAAAGGAGCTGCAAGGGGGCCTTGTGAAATGCCTCCTTTCAAAAGCTCCATGATATCTGGGGCCTTGGCATGACTGGAGAGGGCTAGGTGGACACCAGGATGTGCCTCCACCCCCAGGGTGGTCAGTGGAGTCCTCATCCACAAACAATGAGTTTCGAATAAGGACACACTCAACTTAGCTGAAACGGTTTCTTCAAGAAAAGTGCCTCACCAGCTTGAATAAGTTCCCTTCAGTCCAAACTGGGCAGTCTGAGCACAAATAGGTTTAATAACTGCAATGCATCAACACATCCAATACACACAAACCCATAACGATTCATAATGATACTAAGCAAATTAACAGGCAAAGAACTCCTGTCGCCTTAGGAGAATGCTAGGGAATCAACTCTTGAAACAAGTTTCTTGAGGCATTCCAGTGAATACATGAAGACAAAATGATAGCATATCACCATTTTACAATCCCTAATGACTAACAGATATAAGCAATGATCATTAATGAGAGTTAGCATCACAGAAAAGAGACAACCAAACATCCTACAAAACTTAGCATACTCCGATTTTCTGTTAGCATCACAGAAAAGAGACAACCTCCACCCTACAAAACTTAGTATAATCCAATCAAACCTCTAAATCAAACTGCAGTTTCTAGCAAACACAGACGGCAGGGAAATATGTTAGATGCATCACAGGAATGCAATAAGTAAACTTTAGATTGGGGGAAAATCTACAGGACAAACAACCCAGGTTCCTCAACAAACAAATTGCAAATATTTAGAAAAGAGAGATGGGAAGGGGAAGCTACAGACTAAAAGAGACTTAAGAGGCAGAGCAACCAACTGCAATGAGTGGAGTTACTGTTTGGATACCAACAAACAGTACAAGAATGAAGAGTAAGACAATTAGAAAAGTGTGATTGATATTAAGTTGTCATATTTTTGGTGTATAATGGTTTTATGATTTATTTTTAAAAACAGTTACAATTAAAAGATACCAACTGAGCTATCTGTACATGAAACAGAAAATAAGTGCCACAAAGAAGCTAGACACACCCCTTTTTACCTGCAGATAAAATAGGACAGTGAAAACAGGACGGCTGAGCAGATGTAGCTCTGAGTCCCTAGCTGTGTGATCTTGGTCAAGCCACTTGAGCCGCCTGTGCCTCCGCTTCCTCCCTAGCAATGTGAGGTGAATACTACCACCGGAGCCCCTCAGCTCCCCAGCACACCATGGATCACTAAAGATAACTACTCCCTAAAGGAACTTCACAAATTCTCCCTCATCTGCTTCATCAGCCTCTAATTAAACCCACTTCTCCCAAAGGACACCCATACAAAAGAAATGGGAGTTCTAATTCAATTGTATGTTTCTTTCATAGCAATATTGTTTCAACAGTGTAAATATATTCCAGCTACATAATGGACTCAAACTTTTTTGTGCTAACCTAGAAACCTAAATGCCACATATAACATTGTTTCTACATGAAAGTCTTTCCCCAATAACAGCAGGTGCCTTACAAACTAATGTTTGTCATATAGTCTGCATATAAAAGTGAACACTGCCTTTCACGTTCATCCGAAGCACTTCCTGGTTGTGTTTTAGGATTCAAAGTTCTCACCTTTGATACAATAAGAGATTCCAATCTTTTGCCCCACCTCCTTGTCTGTTCTTGAAAATCTCAACTAAGTCTGCAAAACTCCCCTCTACCACTGCCCTTAGGGAGATCAGGCTAAGTGGATCACACTCCCCTGCCCTCACCTGTCCCTCCCAAGGGATGAAGGCTCCACAGTCAGTCAGCCAGTGCCAGGGCTTGACAGTCCTAATGGACCAGATCACTGCAGAGAACAGCCTGGGTGTCAGAGAGCTCACCCTGGGTTCCACATGTGACGGAGAAGAAGGGCAGGGCAGCAACCACAAGGACAGGAGGACCTGCAAGAGTCTACTAGGTGAGGAGGGGTCCTGAAACTGGCTTTACAGACCCAGCATTATAGATGTGGGAGGGGGAAAGCAGGAAGTCTCCTGCAAACCGACCCGCCTAGGTATTCTGTCCCAGGAACATTTCCCAGAGCAGGTGTGTGTGCGTGCGTGCATGTGTGCGTCTGAGGCTGCACATGACAGATGGATCTGGGATGAAAGGTGGTATCCACCCAATGCTTGCACAGCCACAGACTACGCTGATCCTTGCTCTCTTCAGTCTTTATTTGGCCATGCTTCTTTTGAGTATCACACTCTCGATTGTGGGGGAAAGAGACTTCTAGTTCCAACTAAGGCTCAGCTCCAAACACTGCTGGTGGCTTTTGGTTCCTCGCAGAGACCCCATTTCTCAGCAAAGACTGTCGATCAGTTTTTTAAGCTGAAAATGAGTATGTCCCACAAGGTCCCAGGACCACTAGTGGCTGACGTGTGGATTGGTGGGTCATCACTGACCTTCATAAATGTATCTGTCTCTCCATTTGGTCACTGCTCTCATTTGAAGCTCCCTCAGCAGGAACCCTGGAGTGGACAAAAGCTCTGGCTATCCTGAACCCTTATCATCACCTTCCAGTTCCGGAGCTTTAATGTTATTTGTGGTTCTGATGTCAGAATGGCACCTTTTTCTTCATATGGTACCCTGGGTGACAGATTGCTTTAAAATCTCTCATGCATTTTCCTATAAAAATTTCCAAAATTCAGGGTCTTGTCTCAGTTTTATGACTCACACAGGCAACTGAGTCCCTGGAGTTAATCATTACATCTTCCTATTTGAGAGAAAACAGGTTTTAGATGTACAGGGTATCATTTTCCCAACAATATACCGTGTCTGACAGCACCCAAAACGCAGCAATACAAAAACCGACTGAGCTCATGCAAAATGCTTCAAAGAGCAATTAGAGACTGAGGCTTCAGGCTACAAGTTTATACCAAAGAATTCCACAGGGAACCAACCACCTCAGGATAACACCAAGGCCTTGACCTTTAAATTCTGCTGAGTGCAGGCTCAACAGTCATGGAACCCAAACCCCACCTTGGGCCTTGGACTGGCAAGATTCTACTATGTCATCACCTCTGGAAATCCAACTGAAGCAGACAAAACCCATGTCTGTGGCAGCAGTTTCCAAGGCTTTGGGATAACACATCTCTCTACAAATTCAGTTAGTCATCTATTGGCCAAATCAATGTACTTGAAAGTGTGGGATACATTTTCCATAAAAAACAATTATATGTTTTTAAAATACCTAAATCTAAATAACTGAAATCTCATTTTAATTACCCAAAGAGTAATAATAGCAACCATAGGAGCAGCTACTATTTGTACAGCACTTACAAAGTGTCAGGTACTGTGTTCAGTGAAAATAATGACAACATGTTGTGTCAGAGCTTCTCACATTTTGTGTGCATTTTTACATTCTTCTCCAACTTCAAAACACTCTAGTTCAAGTTAATAGAAGGGGTGACAGTGGATACGTAAAAGGAAAAATCTCACTCATGAGGCTCCCTGCTCCCCTTCCTTCTGCCTGTTTATTATCCTTCTGCTCTAAATAACTGCAGTTCCAGGACCAGCCACACTTGGGGCTTCAGGCTGTGTGGCCACAGACCTCAGTGTGCAACACACTTAAGGGATGGTCTCATGGGGTGAGAGACCATTCGGACCCTCCTGCCTTCAAACTTCAGCCCTCGCCTTGGGAAATTTATCCCACCTCTTGCAGCCCCATTTTCCTCTTTTCTAAAGTGAAAATAATAAAGTGTAGCTCATAGCAGATCAGGCAAAATCATGCAGATTTGGTGAAACAATGTATATAAAGTGCTCAGCAAATAGCAAGAACTTAAATAACAACTAATATTATTATAGCTATCCTGTTCACCTTATTGCAAAGTGTACAAACCATGCATGAAAACTTAAATTGCCTTGGAAACAAGAGGCAACCATGAAATATTCTTATTTTCATTGATGGATTATCCAAAAGCAAAATAGTTCCTTGATTTTTATTACAGCAATCACAAGCTTCTTAAAGCAAATTTTCAGCAGAGTAGGATAATTCTACTTCAGGAACTCCTTTTCTGTGCATTCTCCCTAAGGAGGTAGAAAGGAGGGGATGAAAGAAACCAATGGTAAAGAGTAAAGCAGAAAAATCCTAAATAAAAGCTGGCTATTATCTGCTGATGGGAGAAAAAAATAGACTGGGGAAGGAGTCATGAACAACTAATTCTAAACTAATATATACTACAACTTGTTGAGAAGCAGTGTTTTGGGCCAGGCATGGTGGCTCACGCCTGTAATCCTAGCACTTTGGGGGGCCAAGGCAGGTAGATAGTTTGAGCTCAGGAGTTTGAGACCAGCCTGGGTAACATGGAGAGACACCGTCTCTACAGAAAATACCAAAAAATCAGCCAAGGGTGTTGGCACCACCTGTAGTCCCAGCTACTCGGGAGGCTGAGGTGGGATGATAGCTCGAGCCTGGGAGGCGGAGGTTGCAGTGAGCTGAGATCACACCATTGCACTCCAACCTGGTGACACAGTGAGACCTTGTCTCAAAAAAGAAAAAAAAAAAAAAGTGTTTTTTACTAAAACATAACTACCAAGAATTCCACTGTAGGGTAAAGGTAACACCTATCTTTAAAAATAAATTCCTGGACACATTTTAATATTTTTAAATATGTTCTAAATGTACACATTCTTTATTGAAAATATAACCTTATAAGCACATAGCGAAATTCATTTTTTTTAACTTTTTGAGCCTGTGGAGAGAGGGTTATAGAAAGCGGGAAAGTAAAAACTGAGAAAAAAAATGGAATAAACGAATAAGGCTGGGTCCTGAGTCTTTTATGAGGCTCAGGTCTTTCTCCCCCATTCCACCCTTGGGCTTTGAGTTCAGGATAGGGAGAAGGACAGCAGGCAGGGGACAGAGGAAGTGATAAAACACATGTATCAGCAGTCACGGGACAGAATGAACTGAAGAGAAGGAAATGTTTACAGCAATAACTTCGAGGTCTCCAACCAAGATAATTGGACATATTTTAATATCATTAGTCATCAAACAGGAACTGTAAACAGTGAATTAAGTGGCCATTTTAAAATGCCATTATTTAAGACAACCATCAAACTGTCCATCACAATTTGAGTTTATCTATACTGAGGTAGCTCCAGTGACACTGAACATCTCTTACTGCCTGTTACAAAGAGCCTCTGGGATATGCTCAGGATATTTTTCATTTGCCCCTCCAGACCCACTCTCCACCCTGCTCAGTACCCTGGAAAATCCCAATCAACAGATTCCCTTTCCCTCTGGTTTCCATATGTGGAAACCAGCAGGAGCTTAATGAAAGGGAGGACAATGTCATGAAGGGATTTACTGCTTTGGCTCCCTCCCTGCCCACTCCTCCTGAAGACAACAGCTTCTGAGGGTTTCTCTGACCTACAGGTTTGGTTTCTCAGCTTCCCATAACCACCCTGATATGGTTTGGCTGTGTCCCTACCCAAATCTCACCTTGAACTGTAGCTTCCATAATTCCCATGTGTTGTGGGAGGGACCCAGTGGAAGGTAATGGAATCATGGGGTTGTTTTCCCCTTACTGTTCTCATGATAATGAATAAGTCTCACAAGGTCTGATGGTTTTATAAGGGGAACCTCTTTTGCTTGGTTCTCATTCTCTCTTGTCTGCCATCATGTAAGACATGCCTTTTGCCTTCGGCCATGATTGTGAGGCTTCCCCAGCCACGTGGAAACGTGAGTCCATTAAATCTCTTTTTGTTTATAAATTACCCAGTCTCTGGTATGTCTTTATCAGCAGCGTGAAAACAATCTAATACACACTCCCTCCCCTTGATTCTTCTGGGGTAGTAACAGCTCCCTCTTTTTCCAGCCTAGGGTGCTTCAGCTTCATTTGTTGTCTTTCCTTCATTCTGCCAAAAAATTTGCAGTAGTCCCTTCATTTGATTATTCTGAGTTAACCCTTTTGGATGTGCAGTCTGTTTCCTGCCCAGACTCTGTCTGATCAGGGTGCAAGGAAGGATTGCTTGGTTGGTCTTGTGTCATTTGGTGCTGGGGTCACAAAGTTACCTACAGCCCTCTGATTGGTCACCACAGCCTCCTGAATAGAACAGAAAGTAAGAAGTTTCTATTCTGCCATCAGAAGTCTCAACCTGGTTCAAAAGCTGTCACCTTTGCTGAACCACTAATTTCTAGATTTCCCTTGCCCGCCTGGCCCCAGCGTTCCCACCTGCTCCCTGCCCCCCTCCAACTTTGCTGGTTGTCCAAACTCTGGACTCTCGTCTTCCCACCTGGTTCCACAGGGCTCACTCCCTTCTTCCTATTTTGATTACTGGTCTCAACTCATGACCAGTCTAGTGCCACACAATCTGCCCTGCCCTCACCAGCATGTCCTGTCCTGCTGGTGCCCAGGCCATGCCTGGTGGTCACCAAAACAGGATTTCAGTAGAAACTGTATCATCTCTGAACAGCTGGCAGCTTATACTATGTTACATCCTGGCTTGAGGACTTACTTTCCTTTAAAAGGAAAAATTACCTGATAGTCCTTAAAAATTCATGGAACTACTGAAGAAAGTCATGAAAATAAGGAAAATGTGCTCATTCATTCTAATTAATGTGTTGGGAAAGGGAGGGACTAAACTGTAATCATATATACAATGGCAGAAGGCAAACTTGGATCTTATGAAATCAGCTTACAGGATTCACTTGAGCTTACTAAACTTTATATTCCATTTTAAAATGAAAAATGATGGTGAAAGGCATAGCAGGAATTCCAAGAGCTGAGAAGAGAATATGTGCCTGTATCATGTAACATCCAGTCTTGCTTTAGGCTTCTCTTGTGGTGGCAAAGCAAGACATTACGACCTGTACAAACCCAAAAGGATACTGGGGAAAACTTACCTCAAGAAACCAGAGTTGGCTACAGGATCCAGCACTCTCCTCACTTACAGACTTTTTAGCAAATCTCGGAGGCTCAGAGTTTGACTTCTTGTACAGGGATAGCAGGTTTCCCATACAGAAGTGAACTAAGATGAAAGCAGTGCTATGACTAGTACCCCAGATAAAGACAGTGTGGTACTATGCACTCTGCTAGAGGTGGCCCCACCTCATTCACCTGGCCAACTGACAAATAATTTAATTCACTAAAAAGCAGTGGTTCTCAAAGTGTGGTCCCCAGATCAGTAACACTAGCATCTTCTGGAAGCCTGCTAGAAATTCAAATTCTCAGGCCCCACCCAAGACCTACTAAATCAGAATCTCTGAGAATGGAGTACAGCAATCTATATTTTAACAAGCTCTCTAGGCGATTCTGGCGAACACTAAAGTTTGACTCCAAAACACCTATTTAGAAAACAAAAATGACTTTTCTCCAATATAGCTCTACTCCTCCCCCAAATAAAATCGTATTATTATTTACCATAAGGTCAGTGGAATATCTATTTATTTTCCTTTTACATATAGTCAACTCAGGATTATCCTCACAAATTCTGGAACGCTATGGAACAGAAAACATAGAAGTCACTAATAACTGGTTTAGGCACACCATTTCACAGGAGATTTATCCTCCTGATTAGGCTTTGCTTACCAAATTTCATGGATATTTCCTGAATCGCTAGCACCTACAACACAGTCTGGCCACAAATACTGAATGAACAAATGGGCACATTCTGTATGAATGGAGGGAAAGCGGGGAGCTGGTGATGCTGCCATCTGGAAACTAACGTCCTGTGTCTGATCCACAAAAGAGTTAACCTACACCGAGGTCACAGCAAGTTGACGGTATTGTCAGTAAAGATTCCTTTCTACAACTGGTTGTCTAGTCCCAGATGCTCCCAAGTAGGAACAGCTGCTATGAGAAAACTTGTAAGAATCCCTAGTCCTTCCCAGAGAGAGGTTCAACCATCTCCTCTGAGGATTTCTGAACAAGAATTACAAAACTGGCACAACATCAAGAGTGAGCATCCTGCAGGATTCTCCTGTTGGAGTACTATTTTTGAAAAGGCAAGCAAAAAGGAAAGAAATTGCTAGGAAGTTGCATTTTTACAGCAATTGGGAGACAAATCTAACTTCTTACCAGAAATGGAAACCCATGTGATATCATTGTACTGCATATGAATTATTAATGCTTATAATCCTTTTTTTTTTTTTTTGCAAATTAGGTATTCAGGAAGGTTCCTGTTGACATCATGTTTGACATCATAATGCCTCATCATTCTAAAAGCTTAATGAGATGAATTATTGCTAGAAAAGAGAGAGAGACCAAGCACACATTTTTGCACTCTGGGGAATACCAGAGGCCAAGCAGATAATGAGGATACACTTCATAATTGATGTAAAGTGGTGGGAGGAGGGGGTGGAAACTATTACAACTTTCCACCACTGTAAACAGGACCAAATGGTAAAGATTTTACTTTTTTCACCTGTGTGCTTTGGAAAGGAGTGGGGCACCACCACATGCCTAGCAACTATCTCAAACTCTTAAGGCAAAAACAGAATGCTTAGTCTACGAAAAATGAAAGCAAAGTTTTTATAAAATTATCTCAGCAACAAAAGGGCACAGAACATGTGAACTTTAAGACTGAGAAAAGACCATACGACGCCGAGTCACAGGCCTAAAAGGATACTATTAAATATATTATGGCAGTTCTGCGATAATAATTCTGTAAGATTTGCATAAATAACTCTGGTCTCAAATTTCACTTCAAAGATATACTTTCTGAGATCCACACAATGCAAAGCAGTGTTAAGTCACTGAACCAGCGGTTTCATTTCCAACACTCCCAGTAATGGGTTAGAGTGAATTAAGCTCTTATTTGGGAATCTTGTTGATAAAGCAAAATGAGTTCAATTCTAACCCAAGTCAAGGCTTTTAACACTTAAGCCAAGTAGCAATGAGATTTACACAAGTTTATACAAGCTACTAATAATTGGGACTCATTGTCCCTTCAATTTTTACTTCATTTGGTCTCTAAGCAGCCTCTTGAGGGAAGTATTAAAAACGTACAGAATGGGTTCATTCAGTATTCTTTCCTCTACTGCACAAACATGGAGTAGCTACAGTTGCCAAGCACTAAACTGAGATTCTTGATATTCTGGAAAACAAAAATTCACAATTTCTCTGGAGCAACCAAAAAAAGCATCACAAAGTTCATGAGCTGTCACCATTTTGAACTACTGCTTCAGGTCTTCAATCATCAGGCAATAGGATGGTCTTTACTGATAACAGCTCAACTTAATATTTTCACCAAATTTAACATTTTCATCCCTGAAAATTGCTCCTAAAGCTAACTTTGTGTGAACAGGGAGGGGGAGAGAGAGAGAGCCTGACAAAAGCAAAGTATAGCTTTCAGCACATGCCTCTGTAACAAATGGACAACTGGTAGGTTTGTACTGTCATGAATCCTAGATTCTAGTCTTCAGATATGCTATGCTAAGATCACACTGTTAACATTCAATAGTTATGAGAGAAAGCTTATTTCTGGCACATAGTAGGTGCTCAATAAATGGTGTTTTTATTATAATGGTGATTATGATTACTGCCAGAGAAACAATGCAACCACAAGCAAACATCAGTTAAGCTTCATGTTAAACAATCAGATGCTGTTTAAAAAAAAAAAAAATGGGTTCATTAAAAAACTTCTGGACTTCCAGATTGAAGCCAAAATATGTTATCCTTTTCCTCACTGCTCCACTGTGGGCCGACTTTACCCAATGAAGACCAAGTTTTTAACTACTAAAAATACAAACGTGTCTTTGACAAAAATCCATGGAATGGTTCTTGGTAACCTATTGACCAGGTAAAGGCTGTGATTCTATCTGACATTAGGAGTCATAGAGATGTGTATTTCTTCTCTCTGTACAATGGGATATGCCATTGTCATCTTGTTTGCTGTAAGGAAAAATGACCCAGTGCCGACATTTACACAATGAAAAGCCTCTTACATTTAATAGTACTTTGAGAACATACAGGAGGACACTATTTAAATAATTATTTTTCTTGTCATTAAGAAATAAATATTTAGCGACTGCTTTAACCATCTAAACAATTTTTTCCACTTTCTCGAAATCCCACTCTCTGGAAAGACCATATGTATGTGCAGAATCATCCTCAGACAGCTGTACTGCACTGGAAACCACGTCCCCTCACGGTGGCTCTGCTGACACTCCGAACTCATGGCCCGATTCTCTCAATTCTGTCTAGGATGCAGCCAACCCAGAGAAACGCTACAGTGACAAACAACAGGTTCCACTCTGCTCCGTTCCCACATCTCTTCTCAAAATACGAACACTTATTCATTCAGAAATCCCTACGCCCGGTCCCTGTGCTGAGACTCCAGCCTGGCTGGTAATCCTAGGTAAAAATCGGAATACGGGGCACTATCTATCCTGGTGCTGCAACTGCACCAGTCACCTACAAGGCATGCAAATCCAGCTCAGTGCTCAGATTTCATTCAACAGGACTGGCCACCGAATGCTCTCAATGGTCCCCACCCCTCTTCCTGCATAAACCAAGCCACAGCCTTCCTGCCCTCCAGGCGGAACAGACCAGCCCACCTGCTTCCCTCTGCGCTCCCTTCCCCGCCCGGTCCCCCAGGACCAGCTAAGGACGCTCCCAGGACCCCTCCAGGGGCCTTTTTCTGTCCACATTTCCTGGGCTCGCATCATCTCCACAAATGAAAAGTAAACTCCTCCTTAGTGACAACCTCTCCAAACCAACCGCCTCACGGTCACCCAACTCCGCCGGAGCCCCCAGCCCGTGCAAGCCCCGCCGACGGGGCGGGCGGCCCCCACACTGTGTGCCAGCGCGGGGCATTTACCTTCACGCTGGTGTAGCTGGTCTGAGTCTCGGCCTCGGCGCTGCTGCAGCAGTGGCGCCTCCGGCCCCTGCTGGTGGTCGCGGCGGGGGCTGCGGAACCCGCGCTGCTGCCGCTGCCCAGCTCTGTGCGGGCCCTGCGGGCGCGGGCGGCGCTGGGGGGTCCCGACGCGCGGCTCGGGGGGATGGCGTCGGCGGCGTCGGTCTGGACGAAGAGGCCGGGCAGGGGTGCCGCGGGACCCTGCGACACGCTGGTGGTCTGGCGGGGTGAGTTGGACTCGTCCGAGTCCTGGCAGTAGATTACGCCGCTCTGCGAGACATGGATGCTGGGGGCGCAGCCCATCCCTCGGCCGGGCTCCCCCGCGCGCCCGCCCGCGCCCGCGGCCGCCGGGACCCAGCGCACCCGCTGCCACCTGCAGTGAGGGGGCGGTCGCGGCGGCGCCCGGACTGCGCGCCCCCCGGCCTGTGTGTCCGCCGCTCCGTCGGGCTGGCCGCGGTGCCCCCCACCGAGCCTCCGGGTACCGCGCGCGTCACCCCAACTTTCCCTTTTGGGCCATCTTCCTCCCCGAGCGGGGGAGCGCGCACACACAGCGCCCCGCGCGCACCAGCGGCCGCCACCCTCGCCGCCGCGGCGCCCCAAACACGCTCCCCGCGCCTCCGCCTTCCCCTCCTCCCTCGGCGCGGCCCCCGCCGCCGCCCAGCTCGACCTCGCCGGGCTCCCGCACCCGCGGCCCTGGGCCAGGGCGCCCGCCCGCCTGCCCGCCTGCCTGCACCTTCTTTCCCCACTTTCGGTCTGCACCCGTCCCCTCCCTCCCTCGCTCCCACCCTCCTTCCTCCTCAGGTGCCCCGGCTCCGCGGCCGCAGCCGCCCGGGCCCCACTGCGCCCCTCCGCCCCTCCCGCCGCTCCCCGACCTCTCCCGACTGGGCAGAGCGTGCCCGCGGCTCGGCTCCGCCGCGGGGCCCCTGTGCGCGGCAGCTGGCACCGCGTCTCGGCGCCCTCCCCTCCTCCTCCGCTGTCCAGAGGCCTCGTCTCTTCTGCACTCATCCCGACGCCGCCCCCAGCACCCCAGCCCCTCTTCCCATGAAGGGCTGTGTAAGCCTCTCGCTTTTCACCAACACATTTTCACACATCCCAGAGCTAAACACCAGGAGGCCCCTCCCGAAATGGCAGGGGCCCTACAGCCCAGGCCCATCCACCGCATTTGCTCGCCTGTCAACACACCCGGGGAGTGATGGAGAGACCTCATGGGTCCGTCCTCTTCCCGCAGCCCCACCGCCTACTCCGAAGGCTGAGTTGGATGGTGACCCAGTCTTTGGAAGAAGCCCATTCCATGTCTACTCATCGTTTGGAAGTTCATGCCAAGGGATGGGAGGCCCTGCGGAGGAAGGCACCCTTGAACACATACGTTCCCCTAAGATCCAAGGAAAGAACAGAAAGAAGCTGTCTGATGGTTCTTGGCTTTCTCCCCCGTTTTCACCTCTTCCTTGGGTGCCACTAAATGTTCATGCTGATTTCTACCCCATCCAGCCGCCCATGTCAACTGCTCTTCCTCACATTCTGGGCTGGGCAGTCAACAAGGCCTTCCCTCATTCTCCTTGGTGAGGCATGCACAGACTGAGCTGTGCTGGAGGAGAGGAAGAATGCTTTTAGAAGGATGGCTGCTGTTCGTCCTTCCCTTGTGAACTCCGAATTACAGCTGCGAGACACCACTGCCAATTCAGTCACCGGTTCCCGCAGTAATTCCTGCCCTATTGCCACAATGGTACGGGGAGATAATTAGATGGTCTAAGAAAGGATTTTATCTAGAGTTGCTTATACGGACAAGGGCAATAACATAGAGGCTTAATGCAAGGCACAAAAAAAGTATTCAATTTTAAGGGTTTTTTTTTTTTCATTCTTATTTTCCTTTTTATTCCTGTACCACTCTTGGACGTGACTGGATGAAGACTTCAAAAGACAGTTTCTAAATTTCACAGAGAAGCAAGGTATCATTCCCAATCCTAAATTCAGATATACAGAGAAAGAGTCTAACCTTATTCTTCTACCTTTGCTTCTCTTCTCAGTTTAGCTCTCTCTTTTTTTGATACAAAAAACTCCATCTCCAGCTAATCTGGAAAAAGTCTATGCTATATTTTCTAATGGACAGGCAAATTGCTCATAAAATTTCTGCACAGGTTGAGTCCTCCTAGAAGCAGATTCTGAGATGATGTTTAGCAGGCAGAGGGAGGCTTTTTAGGAAGTGCTCTTATAGTCAACATTTGTGGGAGGAAATAAAGGGAGGGAGGGGAGGGAGGCAAGCTTGAGCAGGGGGAGAAATTGACCAAGCCTCAGGCATCCCTGCCCGGAGGATTCTGAAGGTGGGATGATGCATCAGAGTTGTTCTGAGTTGGGGCTGGGTTCTGAGTTGTTCTGATGGGCCTTTATACCCCAGCATGGACCAGTCTTTACATGCAGGCCACCTCAGTGACCTTGGGCAAGGTGGCTCTCTTCAGCTGAGGCACTGTCCCCAGGAGATGTCAGCCAAGCCAAGGGCTTTCTGCTGGCAGCACTCCCAGTAGCTGGAGGAGTAAGTCCTTTCCTGGCATCATAGCCTCCACCACAGTTCCCTTCCAGGCTGCTGAGGTCCCTGCTTCCTTGTCCCATCCATGCCTATAAGAACACCACATTAAATGGCTGAGACTGAGATATGGGGACAGTCATTCATTTAAAACTAAGCCTCATAGCTACCATCTTCTCTGCTTCCAAAGGACAATTTAGGACCTGGGAAAACAACATCAGAGTTAAACTGCAAAAACACTACTCTCTATACTAGTCCCTGATATAATGTTCAAGTCAGGGTTTAATCATTCCTAAAGCTTATCTGTGATAATGCATATAGCATTTCAGTCATTACCTTTCATGGAGCTATCAATGACAGCCTTCACATACTGAAATTTAGAGCCATGCTAATTCTCATGACACATGTCTACTTTTTCAGAGTTTTCTCTAGGAATGCAATGAAACCACCCAGAAAAAAGCACCAGTCACTCACTGAGGCTTTGAAAGGCAAGAAGATTGTGATAAAATTGAAATTACAACCAATCTTCTGGTGGAGAACATTAGGAGCTGAATCATGAAGCTACAAGTCACCCAGAAACAAATTTAGGTTGAACTTTCTACATTAAAAAATACGAATAATTAAGCCTTGAAAGAGTAGGTGACCTCAAGGTAGCCAGTGAAAAGAACTAGGCTGCTTTAGTGGGTTAACTGAACAGTTCATATTAGGACCAGTGCCCTTCATTGACTGCAACTTCTTTGTTGGAATGGAAGATAGAAGGGGAAATGCACTAGATATACATTTTTCTTCCCATTCCCAAAGCAGCCAGTAGCTCAAACACATCTTCGACTGCCAATTCTGGCTTAGTGAAAGAAAAAAATAATGTGTCCCTATAATCTCCACCAAGTGTTCTCAGTGGGAATGTGCAACCTGCCCCCATTGCTGGAACAGATCTGGCTGCTGAAACTTGCAGAAGTGTGCAAGTGGAGGGGAAATGGTTTAACTGAAATTATTTCCACAGCTTAGTTGTGAGGCCTGAGTTCTGGCCCATAGAAGGGATTTCTGAACCAATTGCCACTGACCACTTCAATGCATCCCAGGTGACAGCAAAGTCTACAGGCTCAGACACTGCTGATAGAATTTAGGCCTAAGTTACAGAATAAGGCCAGAAAGACCAACATTATAAAAAAAAATTAAGTGGAGAAAAATTTAGCAACAGAAAATGTCCAAGAAGCAAATCAAAAGAAAGTAACCTAAATCAGAAACATACTGTAAAACAAAACCTCCAATATGTCCAGGGTCACCTGAATGGCTTGTGTGTTTTATCATAGGATTAAATAAGAGCTAACTTTAAAATTATGGCCCACAGGCACTGCAAGATCCTGAACAATTAAGGTCCCTTCCAATTCTAAGATGGCATGACTCTTCAGAA
This sequence comes from Piliocolobus tephrosceles, assembly GCF_002776525.5. NCBI lineage: Eukaryota > Metazoa > Chordata > Mammalia > Primates > Cercopithecidae > Piliocolobus > Piliocolobus tephrosceles. The sequence goes on along the minus strand of NC_045437.1, from coordinate 73,872,061 downwards.
TTCCTCTAGAGAAGCAGCAAATGTGATTAATACATTTTGAATGATTCTTAGCTGTAAAGGTTAAAACAATAGCAGCTATCTGATTGATTTTTAGATAATCAAATATTTAATCAACCAATCAACCTTACAGAGCTTCTGAATTCAAACTATGTTCCTAATGGTGGAGCTATTGGAAATCTAACCACCTGATAAGTGAAATGATACCGGTTTATTAGGCAGCCCAGTACAGGGGAAGGTACATTGAATTCAGGGATAGACGAGTGAATCTGAAACCGAGGTCTGCCTCTTGTGGCTGTGTAAACTTGAGCAAGTCACTTAACCTCTGGGCTTCAATTTCCTAGATAATCGCCAGAGTCTGTAAATCACCAACATTCGAGAATGCTGTGAAATTTTTGCTTCCTTTTATTAAATTATTTTATATTTAGAATTGTGGGACTTTTGAACAGAAAGAGTAGTCCTGAATCCACATGCACAACAGAACCACCCTGAGGAATTTGCCAGAAATACAACAGTTCCCTGGTTCTATCCCAGAGACTTGGTTCAGGGGTTAAGGACAGGTCCACCATCTGTCATTTCAAAGAAAGTGAATCTAGTATAACCTTTCCACAGCCTCCTTGAAGTTTAAGTCCTTATAAGTGCCTTGAAGACCCTACCCGATGTGGGTCCTGGCGACCTTGCTGAGCCCGCCCTCACTGCTCCAGCCACACCAGCCTCCTTGCTGTCTCTCCAGGATATCCAACTTTGTTAGCCAGTAGCTGTTCCCTCTGCCTGTTGTGCAGCTTCATCAGTACTTGCAAAGCTAACTTCCTCACTTCCTTCAAGCCTCTGCTCAAATGTCTCCTACTCAGTGATGCCTATTCCCAACCCTTGTTTGAAATTGCAGCCCACATACCTCTATTGTTCGTCTACCACTCCTGATTCCCCTTAGCCTATTTTTCTTATTTCATAGCACATATCACCTTCCAACTTATTATATAATTAGCTTACTTACTATTATGTTTATTGTCTGCCTTCTCCCACTAGAATATTGGCTGTACAAAGGCAGGGGTTTGGGGCCTTCTTATTCACTGATGTATCCCATACTTTTGGAACAGTACCTAGTACACAGAAGGGGCTCAAATATTTGTTGAATTTATGAATGAATAATTTTCTCCCATTTCTTTGTCTTGTGTCTTTCTCTTAACTGTTATAATCCAAAATGGAAGGGGTTATTTTATTTGTTTGTTTAATAGAGTTTTATGCTCTGCGCTTTTAGTTTTTAAAGGCAGTGAATGCCTTTGATTAGATCATGGTAGTCTTTTGGTAATGTACATCAGAAAAAGCCAAAATAATAAAATATAATAATTTGTACGAAGTTGTTGGTAGCAATGTTGTCTATGATAATGAAACTGGAGATAATTCAACCATCAAACACTTAGGGAATGGCTCAACAAATCACATGTAAATATCACTATTTGTAGTAATATAAAACCTAACAAAAGAATGTTAGGTTAAAAATAGATATGTACATGGATTAATTACAAATATAGAAAATGTATGAACATGTGTTGAGGTTCATAAGTGAGTATAAAGTGGTGTAGACAAGAAACAACAAATTTATTTTTCTGAAAACCAGTTTCAGTGCATAAAAAACCACGTAAATGAATAAGTGTAATATTTCCTAATTCTCTCCACAGAAAGTATTTAGGTAACTCTATTTTCTTTGATGGATTTCCACTGATTTTTTTTTTCCTTTGGACAGAAGGCGAAAGATGGAAAATAAATTTAAAAGGGAGAGAATCAGAGATAGGTAGAGACAGAGAAACTAATGCATACACATTTACAAAGGAAACCTCACAGAACCAGACACACAGAGAGGAAAAAAGAAAGTGAGAGACAAAGAAAGCCATGGGGAGCCACTTTCATGGTGAAATATTCCTACCAAGTGAGTTTACAGAGACAGGTCTTCCAAGAGAGTAAAAATAAGTTGTATTTTTAACTATAGGTGCATCACTTATTGGACCTTTTGCCACAGGCCAAGTAAAACTAAGGAGAGGATTTGGCCCATAGGATGGTTTTCTCTTACCAGTTGTAGCAAACAGAGAAAGTGTAGGAGGAGAGTCAGCCAACATCTGACTTCCTTAAGTCAACATCATGAAACTTGGAGGCCACCAAATGCTGGGTCCTGAGTCCGCATAGTACAAAAGTGATCTGTCCTTCTTGTTAACAAGCACCCCACAGAGAGGGGCTGGATTAGCCCCGCAAAGACTTCAGAATGCTACTCACCTCCAGAATTTTGGACCCCAATAGTCAGACTAGGAGAGATGGAACATTCTTTTCCTAAAGTCTTACAAATACATTTCACAAAAGCATCAGACACAAAAGGATATATGCATGAAACACAAGGTGCAGTCCTACTCCAAAGGAACTTACAGAGCAATCAGGCAGATGGGACTTACACATGAGAATGGAGTAAAATCCATGAGTGTCAAGGGGCCAGAACGAAGATGCGTGGTATTGTCAATTCTTTTATAGTAGTTATGGTCATCGGGAAGGGAAGAAGGGGGCATGTCAGTTGGGTTTCAACAAGAACTTGTCAATCACAGGGAACAGCATGAACAAAGGCACAGAAGCAGAACTAACCTTGGTGGCGCCAGAAGGCAGTGAACAGACAGGGTAACTAGACAGTGTCTCCTAAGGCAGGGATGATAACATCAGAAGAAGAAAGAAACGAAGGGAGAAGACCCTGAAACAACTTCTCTATGTAATGGAAGTCACCGTAGGTTCTACCACCCTTAAGGAAACATCCTATGTGAAAATCTAGATTTAGAAAACAAATCCATTGTCTTGCGAAAAATATTGTTGTTTGCCAAATGATTAACATGAATACTTTTCTTTCTTTCTTTCTTTCTTTCTTTTTTTTTTTTTTTTTTTTGAGACAGAGTCTCATTCTGTCGCCCAGGCTGGAGTACAGTGGTGTGATCCCGGCTCACTGCAAGCTCTGCCTCCCAGGTTCAAGTGATTCTCTTGCTTCAGCCTCCCAAGTAGCTGGGACTACAGGTGCATGCCACCTCACCCAGCTAATTTTTTTATATTTTAGTAGAGATGGGTTTAACCATGTTGGCCAGGCTGTTCTCAAACTCCTGACCTCAGCTGATCTGCCTGCCTCGGCCTCCCAAAGTGCTAGGATTACAGGTGTGAGCCACTGCATCCGGCCTCCATGAATACTCTCACATAGTACTTTGAGGTTTTTAGGTATTCTAAGTCAGGGTACAAAAAAAAAAAAAAAAAAAAGGGTACAAATTATTAATTCATACTAATTTTTTAAACATTTACAATCTATAAAGCAAGGCACAAGGCGCATCTGTTTCTAAATTAGTGTGAGATTTCCTAAATCCTAAATTTCCATGGGCAATTTTTTAAAGTTCAGGTTTCTAAGCAGGTCCTCTCCTGCCCGCATGCACACCTTGCTAGGCATATCATCCATTCCAAAAGATTTCATTACACTAATGTGATGCTAAATTCATCCATCCATTCATTCAGTGAGAAACAAGACAGAAACAGTCCCTATTTCTATGGAGTTTAGGATATTAGGGGGAGTTGGAAGGACAAACAAACAATAAAATTCTCTGGTAGTGATGAAGGTTATATAGGGATTTAAAATATGTTGATGTGATAGAGTGAGACTGGGGTAGGATGATGAAATTTTTCTCAGAGGACATGACATTTAAGCTAAGATTCCCAGAAAACTTTATCAAAGGGAATATCATTCTTTTTCCATCCAGCCATCCATCCAGCCATCCATGATGCCATGAGAACATGGTTTGAGCACCACTACTGTGCCAGGTGCTGTGAGGGATACAAAGAAGTAAAAGACTTAGTATTTGCCCTCAGACAATTCAGTTAGGAACACGACATACACACAAGAGAATTGCGTTAACATTTGCTTTGAAAAATTGCCAAGCCCAGAGAGAAAGATCACTGTGGGTGGAAATTATCTGGGAGATGTCACTGAGGAGACAGAGTATAGCTCTTGGAAGAAAGGGCAGTATTTGAATAAGTGGAAAAGAGGACATTCCAGAGAGAATAATGTGCTTAAGGCCTAGAGGTGGGAACACTTGCTAAATGCTTGAAGAACAAAGAGGCAGATGAGTCAAAAGGTTTGTGGTATGGAAGAAGAGAATAACATTATTTTGGCTGACAAGGGAGGCTATGACCAGGGAGTCAAATGCCAGACTAAGCGGTCTGGCTAAATTCTACTCATTAGAAATCAGTGATGTTTTCAATAAGACTGTAACTTTAAAATACAGTTGACCCTTGAACAACACAGTGCTAGGGGCACCAACTGCCACACAGTCGAAAATCCACATATTACTTTTGACTCCTCAAAAACTTAACTACAGGCCAGGCACATTGGCTCTAACCTGTAATCCCAGCACTTTGGGAGGCCAAGGTGGGTTGATCACTTGAGGCCACTTTCACAAGGTGAAACCTCATCTCTACTAAAAATAAAAATTAACCAGGGATGGTGGCATGCCCCTGTAGTCCCAGCTACACAGGAGCTGAGGCAGGAGAATCACTTGAACCTGGGAGGCAGAGGTTACAGTGAGCCTAGATCACGCCACTGCACTCCAGCCTGGGCAAGAGAGCGAGACTCTGTCTCAAAAAAAAGAAAAAAGAAAAAAAAAAAAAAGGATTTACTAATAACCTACTATTGACCAGAAACCTTACAGATACCATAGTCAGTTAACACATATTTTACATGTTATATGTAGTATATACTATAGTCTTACAATAAAGTAAGCTAGAGAAAAGAAAATGTTATTAAGAAAAACATGAGAAAGAGAAAATACATTTACTATTCATTAAGTGAAAGTGGATCATCATTAAGGTCTTCATTCTTTTCATCTTCATGTTAAGTAAGCTGAGGAGGAAGAGGAGGAGGAGTTCACCTTGCTGTTTCAGGATTGCAAAGGCAGAAGAAAATCCACATGAAAGTGAACCCACACAGTTCAAACTCTGGTGTTCAAGAGTCAACTGTGCTATTTTACTTATTGCATATTCCAGAAGGACTGGTGAAGGAAGTCAGGAATGAAGATCAGTAAGGACCTATAATAACCCAGGAATGGGATAATAGGGATTGTTATGGACTGAATTGTGACCTCCCAAAATTTATATTTTGAAGCCTAACCCCCAGTGTGGCTATATTTGGAGACAGGGCCTTTAAGGAGGTAATTAAGGTTACAAGGTCATAAGGGTGAGGCCCTAATCCAATAAGACTGGTGTCCCTATAAGAAAAAGAGACAGCAGAGATTGCCCACTCTCTCCTGCATGCACACAGAAAAAAGACCACACAGAGAATGCACCACCTGCAAGCTGAGGAGGGAGGCCTCACTAGACAGCTACCCTGCTGGCACCTTGACCTGAGATTTCTAGGCTCCAGAATCACGAGAAAATAAGTTTCTGTTGCTTAAGTGCCCCAGTCTATGGTATTTTATTATGGTGGCCTAGCAAACAAATACAGAGATATTGAGTAGATGGAATTTATAAAAACAGAAAAAAAGGGTGGGGAGGGGAATTCCATGGACCTTACTGAAAACAAATCCTTAGGATCCGGTGCCTGATTAGATAAGGAGCCAGGGAGCCAGTGATATCAAAACTGATTGCAAAATTTCCAGGTTAGATGTTTAGGACAAAGTGCAAATGAGATTGGGGAGCACTCCCAGGAGAAATAAGCTTTGTCTATCAAGGGAATTCTTCACCTGGATTTGCACTTTCTGGGACGCAGAATCTTGAGTCTAGAAACCAGAAAGTGTCCACCCAAAGCCAGTGCTGACACTGAACTCTCCCTAGAACACGATTAGAATGTGAGGAACCTCTTTTGTGTTTGCTGCTGGAACTCTAGTACTTAGAACAAGAAACGGTACATGTTCAATATTTGCTGAACCAATAATGAGCCTTTACGAGGAGGACAGATAGATATACCAGCCTCCAGGTCCTCTTTACTGACAAGAGCACCATCGTCCTTTTCCAGAGTTGCTAAGTAAACAGTTTCTGCCAAGACTTCCTTGGGCTTCCCCATAGTCAGACCTATGCAGTGATGTTAATTTTTTGCTCCGTGTCTGGATTGCTAAAGTCAGCCTTTGATACTCTTGCTTCAATAACTGCTTTCGAGCCCTGGGATCTTACTTCTTAACTAGCTTAAGGTGCCTCGAGGCTGCAACTCTGCCTGAAGGCCCTGCTTGCTTTAGTACCTTCTGCAGTTCTGGTGTCTTAATCCTCTTACACTGTGGCTGCTAGGGCAGTGAAAGGAGATGCTCTGGAAGCTTGCGGCAGAAAGTCTCTCCCTTCTTGGGGTTTGACATTTGCTCTGCAGCATGGCACTTCCCGTGTCACACCATTAAACATCTCCAAGGCAACAGTCACTGGGGGCATGACTGATTACTTCTTCATACCTCATATTTGAGGCTCATAATATCATAGACAGAAATAGATTCAGTCAGATGTGGGAGAGTTTTCTAGGGTACTCGACACTAGTGGCTATCAAACTTTAGCATGTACCAGAACTGCCTAAACACAGATTGTGAGGCCTGAGAAATTGCACTTCTCACTAATTCTCAGGTGATGTTAATGCCACTTACTCAGGGATCACACTTTGAAAACTACTTCTGTACACATAGTAAGATATTGCAAAGCGAAAACAATGATAAAGAACAAAAACAAAACAAAATTTTAAAAAAGCCCCTCACCTGTGATGTTTCATTTTCTGAAACAAAATATAAGGTTGTAAATTTTAGGATGTCTGCAAGCCTCACAAAACCAAGGACTTCTAAGGACAGGTTTTCAATAGTCCCCTTTACCATTTCTGAGATGTGGGAGTGGGGGTAGAGGAAGGAGAGGCTTATCTGTGGAAGTAAACTTAATGTTTAAATACACGCCAGCAGAATGATACAAATTTCCAGTACAGTACTTGATTTTCTTTTTCTTTCTTTTTATTATTATTATTATTATTATTATTATTATTATTATTATTATTATTACTATATAGAGTTCAAACCAGAGAAGACAAAAGTCCATTATGTTTTAAGAACAATGAATAAAGTTCTAGGAAGCAGAGGTCTGGAGGACAGGGCAGGGGAAGATAGTGTAAATTCAATCCAGTGTAAGTACACAAAACAGATACAATTACTTTCAGAATACTGGCAGAATAATAACAACAATGGCTGCTACTTCGGAGGTAGCTTACTATGTAACAGTCTTATACTTTATATGTTTTATCTCCATATACTTCTCTTGTGCTTTTACCCTTCAGATAAGAAATCTTTCAACATCTCATTTCTGTTTACCATTAACTTGAACACCCACCTAGCTTGGCTAGGTAATTACTTGCTTTCTCCTGAACATGAAATCATCAAACTTTTATAGGTTATAAATATCCTACATAAGCAGCTAAAAAAGAAATATAGCTAATGCTACATGTACTGCATTTCTCACTGAGATCTAAAAGACAAGGTTAAGATCCTTCATAACAGGGGATCTGATCTTTTTTAAAATCACCAACATAAACATCAATTTTAAAAGAAAAGAAATAAACCTCAACTCTTTAGACTTTTAAAGTGAAAGTGACATGTTAGGAGATACATGGTATGAGAATTGTTTTTTGTTGTTAAATTAAGAAATCAAGCTAGTATTTAAGATTTCCCTTCTCCTAAGGAGAGAGAAGTCTATACATTTATAAGTCATTTTAAGTACTAAATTGCAAAAAATTCTGTAAGGAACTCAAATCCCTTACATACCCGTACAATTCAGATGGTATGTACATGAATTTTCACATTGATTACATTTTTGATAGCCTCTGTTTCCCACTGTATGTTCAAGTGAGTATAAAGCAACGATGTTAGAGATGCCACATCTACAAGTAATTCTCACTTTTAAGAAATGGTAGAAGCAAGCCTTGAGTGGCTGTTCTTAGAACTCCAGCTATAAGGGGCTTAGAAACTCCCCTGGAAAGGTCTGAGAGCCATTTCATAGCCTAAATACTGTATCAAAAAGTCACATTAGCCCTATTTGAAGTGGCTGTGTGGGAAAAGACGAATAAGACGTAGGGATCACTATGGGAAAACCAACAATTCTGCAACAAAAACCAGAAACAATGCAGTATAGTTCTCCAAGATTTATTTGGAATATCCATAGTTTTAAGTTGTGGAAGAAGAATGGGGAAAAAAAAAACAAAAAATGTCCCAGAAGACATCTTCAAATAGAACAGCATTTTCAGATGGCAACCTTTTGGATAGGATCATGAATAAAAATTTGCAACATGGACTTCTGATGAACAAGCAGGACCAAATTTACCCTCCTTCCATTAACAACTAGAAAATCAGATAAAATGTGTGAAATAACTATTATCAGATATTGAAAAATAGGTGGCTCAGGACTGTAATTCATGAGAGAAGGGAAACACACGGAATATACAATATGACTACCCCAGCTTTCACGTGGAGGCAAATTCAATGTCTTACAGCAGGAAAGGAGTTCAAGGCAGAGCACAGTGGTTTTGTTGATGTGAGAAGACCAAAATCATGGTTCAGACAGGCTTCTGTAGCTGGGATTTATGGGGCAGTATTTCAGAAAGAAGGAAATACTTATGAAAGAAACATAGAGGGGCACTTGAGAGCTTAGTAGGTACTAAAATATGTATGAGTAGGGTGAAATTCCTTAGACCAGAAAGACAGCAACTGAAAAGCTATAAGCAAACAGTTTACAGAGCTCACACAGAACTAGGAGCTATCCAAGTTCTACCAGCCAAAAAGGAGTGTCTTTGTTGATCACTCAGGGCATTCAGTAGAGAATCCAGTTGGGTCATACCTTAATACTAAGGTTAAAGAATCCCTAGAGAAAATACTGCAGACCTACCTTTAAAAGCTCAAAAACAAACCTTGAAAGAATTAAATGGAACCAAAATTAACTTGTGTACCAAACCAAAATCCAACACTCAATAAAGAAAGACAACAAAACTTAGACATTTACAATGTCTAGCATATAATCAAAATCACTAGATATCCCAAGAAGCAGGAAAATGTAACCAATAATCAAAAGAAAAATCAATAGAAATAGAAATGACAAAAATTAGCAGACAAGAACATCAAAACAACTGTTATAATTATTTTCCAAGTATTGAGAAAACATAAGCATTGTGAGAAGAGAAATGAAAAATACAAAAAGAATCAAATAGAACTTCCAGAAATGAAAAATACAAGTTCTGAAATGAAATGGTCACTGGATGGAACTAAAAGCAGATTAGACACTACAGAAGAAAAGATCAGTGAACTCAAAGACATGCTAATTAATTAACCAGGAGCTGGTTTTTTGAAAAGATTAACAAAATACATAGACCCCTCGTTAGACTAATAAAGAAGAAAAGAGAGAAGAATCAAAAAGACACAATAAAAAATGATAAAGGGGACAAAAGCTTACGTTAGAACAGAAAGTGGGTCTAATCCCATAATCTAAGATTCTACCTTAAGAAACTAGGGAAAAAACAATTAAATCTAAACTAAAAAGAAAGGAGAATATGATAAGTATAGAAACAGAAATTAATACATAGTAAACAGGTAAACAATAGACAAAAGCAATAAACAAAAATGCTGGGCAACATGTGGTGACTCACACCTGTACTCCCAGCACTTTGGGAAGCCAAGGTGGATTGATCACTTGAGGTCAGAAGTTCAGGACCAGCCTGTCCAACATGGTGAAATCCTGACTCTACTAAAAAAGAGTTTTAAAATTAGCCAGTCATGGTGGCAGATGCCTGTAATCCCAGCTACTTGGGAGGGTGAGGCAGGAGAATAACTTGAACCAGGAGATGAAAGTTGAAGTGAGCCAAGATCATGCCACTGCACTCCAGCTTGGGTGACAGAGTGAGACTCAGTCTCAAAAAAAAACAAGATAAAAATAAAATTTTTTTTTTAAAGTCAATACAATTGATAAACCTCTAGCAAGACTGTTCAAAAAAAAAGATAAAAGACATCAATTACTAACATCAAGACCCTAAACTATTAATAGGAATAATAAGGGAATATTAGAAACAAATTTATGTCAACAGATTCACAATTTAGATAGACATTTCCCTAGAAATACTGAAATACTCAAGAAGAAATATTTTAAAATCTAGATTTCCCTATATTTACTAAAGAAGTTGAATTTGTGTTTAATAGCCTGCTTACAAAGAAAACTCCAATCCCAGAAAATTCTCAGGTGAAGTCTATAAAATATATAAAGAAGAAATAATACTAACCTTACACAAACATTTCCATAAAATTGAGCAGTAGGAAGCCCTTCACAGCTCATGTTATAAGGCCAGCATTATCCAAATACCAAAGCCAAGGAAAAAAAGATTTCACAAAAAAGGAAAAGTGCAGATAAAAATACCCCTAAACATAGATGCAAAAATATTTAACACAATTGAGCAAACCAAACCTCCAGTAATAGAATAAAAAGGTAGTACACCATGACCAGGCAGTTTTTATCCCAAAAACACAAAGTTAGTTTCATATTCAAAAATCAATCAATGCACAAAAGAATGAAGTTGTATTTTTACCTCATTCCATATACAAACTAACCATGAAACATGTTAAAACTAAAATTATAAAACTCTTAGAAGAAAACACAGGGACAAATTTTCATGACCTTGGATTTGACAATAGTTTCTTAAATATAATACCAAAAGCACAAACCACAAAAGAAAAACTAAATTGGGTCTTCATCAAAATTGAAAAGTTTTTGTACCTCAAATGACAATATCAAGAGAGTTGATATTGCCAACTCTCTTGCAATAAGACAATGCAAAGAATGAGAGAAAATATTTGCAAATTATATATTCAGTAAGGGTCAAGTATTTAGAATAAACTAAAAAGAAAACTCTTATAACTCAACTACAAAAAGATGAACAATCCAATTCAAAAAGAGACAAAGAACTTGAATAGACATTTGTACAAAGAAGATACACAAGTGGCCAAGGAGCACATGAAAAGATGCTCAACATCGTTTGTCACTAGAGAAATACAATTTAAAACTCCAATGAATTGAAAACTACAGTTGACCTTTGAACAACAGATGTGAACTTTGCGGGTCCACTTATGTGCAGATTTTCTTCTGCCTCTGCCACAGATAACAAGATCACCTCTGTCCTGTTCCTTGTCCTCCTCAGTTTACTCAACATGAAGATGACAAGAATGAAGACCTTTCATCTTCATGAAATGATCCACTTTCACATAAAGTGATGATCCACTTTCACATAATGAATAGTAAATATATTTTCTCTCCCTTATGATTTTCTTAACAACATTTTCTTTTCTCTATGCTTTATCATAAGAATATAGTATATAATACATATAACATGCAAAATATGTGTTAATTGACTTTTTGTTATTGGGAAGGCTTCTGGTCAACAATACGTGATTTGTCTCAAGTTTTTAGGAAGTTCAAAATTATACATTGATGATTTCTTTTTTTACTGTGCAGGGGGTCAGCATCCCTAACCCCCACATTGCTCAAGGGTCAACTGTAAAATGAATGTAAATAAAGTCAAAACTATAGTGAAATGTCCCTTCCAATCTGCTAGGATGCCTATAATTGAAAAAAAAAAAAAAAAAAGTGTTGGCAATGATATGGGGAAACTGCAACCCTTAAACATGGCCGTTGGGAAAGTAAAATGGTAGAATGCTATGGCTTAAACTCATCCCCCCAAAATTCATGTGTTGGAAACTTGATGCTTAAAACAACTGTATTGGGGTGTGGGGCCTAATGGCAGGTATTTGCCCTCATGAATGGATTCATGCCATTATATAAAGGGCTTGAGGCTAAGTTCGATCTGTCTTGTCCTCTTGCCCTTCTGCCTTCTGCCATGTGAGAGCATGTGTTTCCTCTTCTCCAGAGTATATAGTAAGAAGGCCCTCACTGGATGCAGGCACCTTGATCTTAGACTTCCCAGCCTCCTGAACTGAGAGAAAATAAAGTTCTATTCTCTTAAATTACCCAGCCTCAGGTGTTCTGTTACAGTAGCACAAACTAAAACATAACACCACTGTGGAGAACAGTTTGGCAGTTCCTAAAAGGTAAAGAGAGTTACCATATGACTCAGCAATTCCATTCTCAGGCTTATACCCCAAAGAACTGACAACAGGTGTTCAAACAATAACTTGTACTTAAATGTTTAACAGCAGCACTATTTACAATAGTCAAAAGGTAGAAGTAGTTCAAATGTTCATCAACAGATGACTGAATAAACAAAATGTGGTATATCCATACAATGGAATATTATTCAGCCATTAAAAAAAATGAAGCACAAATACATGCTATCACATGAATGAAACTTTAAAAAATGCTAAGTGAAAGAAGCCAGACACAAAGGTCACTATTATGATTCCATTTATATGAAATATCTAGAATAGGCCAATCCAGAGACAGAGCAGGTGCTTGCCAGGGGCTAGGGAATGTAAAGTGACTGTTGAATGGGCATGGGGTTTCTTTTTAGAGTGATTTTTTTAAAATTCCGGAACTTGATTGGGGTGATGGTTGCACAACATAGTGCACATACTTAATACTACTTAATTGTACACTTTAAAATTGTTACAAATGTGAATCTTATGTTACGGGTATTTTACTACAATAAAAAAGTCAGTGTGATTCACCACTGTAAAAGAACAAAGAAAAAAACAAACATCATTTTGATAGGTGTAATAGAAGTTTTTGATAATTCATTACTTATTTACAATAAGAATTCTCAATAAGTAAGTCGAGAAAGGAAACTTTTTTTAACCTGATAAAAAGCATATGCAAAAACCCTACAGTAAGCATCATACTTAAAAGATTGAATGTCTTTCCCCTAAGATCAGGAACAAGGCACAGATGTGCACTATCACCAAAGCTACACTGGGGTCTCTAGCCAATAAAATAAAGCAAGAAAGAGAAGTAAAAGATACACAATTTGGGAAAGAAGAAGTAGAATTCTGTTTATTCACAGACAACATAATTGTATACATGGAAAATGCTAAAGGCTACAAAAACAGCTGTTAGAACTAATATGTGAGTATAATAAAATCACAGGATACAAAGTCAATAAACAAAAGCCAATTGTATTCTATAAAACAGAAATGAGCAATTGGAAATTGAAATACAAAATACTATTTACAATAATATTAAAAAGCATGAAATATTTCTGTAGAACTTCACACTGAAAGCTGTAAAACACTGATAGCGAAATTTAAAAGTCTAATTAAATAGAGATATACAATGTTCTTGTATCAGAAAGCTCCATATTGCTGAGAGGTCAGTTTCCCCAAATTGATCTATAGATTCAATACAATCCCAATCAAAACCCAGCAGGTTTATATCTCTGGAAATTGACAAAATGATTATAAAAATTACATAGAAATGCAATTGACCTAGAATAGTCAAACGAATTTTGAAAAAGAACAAAGAAGACAAACAGTGCTTGATTTTAAAATTTAATACAAAGCCACAGTAAACAATACAGAGTGGTACTAGCATAAGGACAAACAAATAGATCAACGGAATAAAATAGTGTCCAGATATAGACCCATGCATATAGGGTCAATTAATTTTCAATAAAAGTACCAAAGTAACTTAATTTGGAAAGTATAGCTTTTCAACAATGGTGGTGGAATGACTGAGTATCCAAATGCATAAACAAAACAAACAAAAAAACCTTCCACCCTTACTTCATACCATACATGAATATTAACTTGAAATGGATCACAGAATTTAAGAAGGAAGCTTCTAGAAGTAAACATAGGAAAAAATCTTTGTGAAATTGAGGTTGGCAAAGATTTCTTTAAAAGAATGTAAAAGGCATGAACTATAAAAGAAAAAAAATGATACATTGCAATTCATTGAAAATGTAAAAGTCTGCTCTTTTAAAGATATCTTCAAGAAAATAAAAAGGCAAGCCACAGACTGGGAGAAATATACATCAAATGACTTGTATCGGGAATATATTTTTTAAAGTCTTACAAGTCAATAATCAAAAGTCAAACAACCCAATTTTTAAAACTGGGCAAAATATTTAGAGCAGATACTTCATAATACAAAAAATAAAAATGGTCAGTAATCATATAAAAAATGCTTAGCATCAATTAGTCATCAGTGAATTGCAAATAAAACCACAATGAGATACCAGCATACAGCCACTAAAATGGCTAAAATGAAAAAGACTGACAATACCAAGGGTTAGCAAGATATGGAACAACTAGAATTCTCATACATTGCTGATGGAAATGTAAATTATTACAATATATTTTAAGGACAGCAGTCTATAATATTTTCTTATTAAAAACATACACTTACCATGAAAAGGTGAAATTTCATTTCTAGGCACTTACCCAAAAGAAATAAGAACATAATGGAAAATGGCCAAAGGCTTATCTATGGACATTCATAGTAGCTTTTAAAATAATAGCCCCAAACTGGAAACAACCCAAATGTTCATTAGTAGGTGAATAAATACACAAATTGTGGTACACCCATAAAACAGACTACTCAAAGATGAAAAGTGACAAACTACTGATATACACAACAACATGTATAAATCAAAATCCTTATACTGAGTGAAACAAGACAGACACAAAAGGTTATGTGTATGATTTTATTGACACGAAACTCTAAAACAGACAACTCTAGTCTAGTGGAATGGAAGGAAGACACTGGTTACTTGGGGTCTCTGGTGGGGGTTGGGATTGGCTGGGAAGGAGCACATGACTCAGGCTGATGGAACTGGTCTGTATCTAGACTGTGGTAGTGATTGCATGGACACATTACATGATGACTTAGTTTGTCAAAATTCATCAAACTGTACACTTTAAAGTAGGAGTCCCCGACCCCTGGGCCATGGACCCATACCAGTCCATGGCCTGTTGGGAACTGGGCCACAGAGCAGGAGGTGAGCGGTAGGCCAAGCAAGCAAAGCTTCATCTCTATTTATAGCCACTGCCCCTCACTCACATTACCACTTGAACTCCATCTCCTGTCAGATCAGTGGCAGCATTAGACTCTCATAGGAGTGCGAACCCTATGGTGAACTGCGTATGTGAAGGATCTAGGTTGCATGCTCCTTATGAGAATCTAATGCCTGATGATCTGTCACTGTCTCCCATCACCCCCAGAGAGGACCATGTAATTCCAGAAAAACAAGCTCAGGGCTCCCACTGACTCTACATTATGGTGAGTTGTATAATTATTTCATTATATATTACAATGTAATGATAATAGAAATAAAGTGCACAGTAAATGTGATGTGCTTCAATCAACCCAAAACAATACCCACCTTGGATCTGTGGAAACACTGTCTTCCATAAAATTGGTGCCTGGTGCCAAAAAGGTTGGGGACTGCTGCTTTAAAAGGTATATGTTTTGGCCGGGCGCGGTGGCTCACACCTGTAATCGCAGCACTTTGGGAGGCCAAGGCAGGTGGATCACGAGGTCAGGAGATCGAGACCATCCTGGCTAACACGGTGAAACCCCATCTCTACTAAAAATACAGAAAAATTTAGCTGGGCATGGTGGTGGGCGCCTGTAGTCTCAGCTACTCGGGAGGCTGAGGCAGGACAATGGTGTGAACCTGGGAGGTGGAGCTTGCCGTGAGCCGAGATCATGCCACTGCACTCCAGCCTGGGCGACACAGCAAGACTCTGTCTCAAAAAAAAAAAAAAGCATATGTTTTATTGTACATAAATTATTATACTTCAATAAAATTCATTTTTTAAAAAACTTACAACATTTACCTCATGTTATGGACTGAAATCTGTCCCCCAAAATTCCTAAGTTGAAGTTCTAACTGTCAATATGACTATATTTGAAGACAGGGCCTTGAGGGAGGTAATTAAGGTTAAATGAGGATAAAGGTGGGGCCCTAATCCAATAGGACTGAAATCCTTGTGGAAAGAGGAAGAGACACCATAGAGCTCTCTCCATACACGCACGGAGAAAAAGCCATGTGAGGACACAGCAAGACAGTGGCTGTGTGCCAGCTGGGAAGAGGGGCATCACCAGAAACCAACCCTGACAGCACCTTGATCTTGGACTTCTAACCTTCTGAACTGTGAGGAAATAAGTATCTGTTGTTTAAGCCACCCAGGGTGTGGTATTTTGTTATGGTAGCTGAAGCTGACTGATACACTGGGCCACCAAGCATAAGATAATAAATTCACCATCCCTTACGAATCATATTATTCTTGGGCCTATTTTGTCTTCAGCCAATCAAAGCTTTCCTAGAGCATATACTGAGAGACCAGAGATTGTTTCAATTCTGCAAGGGAAGGTCTTGGCCAACAGTTCACACAACCAGTTCATGTGCTAGAGCCAAAGCGACGAGGAGAACACAACTTTTAGGTCTGTAAAAGCCATGACTGACACCAGTCAGACCTTACCAGGGCCAAGTGAAATGTAGATGACAGGAGCACCTCCATCACACTCACCTGTGTGTCAGGTAAGATTTCAGAGAAGCAATTGCTTTCTCTTGGCTTCTCATTGAGCCTCACTTAGTACTGGCCCCTAAACTATAGACTGTAGATGTCTTTTTCTCTTCTATTATCTCATTTATCAAATAAATTCTGCAACAGATGATGGAATTGGTTCTCATCTTTCCACTAATTATGATTCACTTATTAAGAGCAATATTTTTCAGCTAACAAATTAGATCCACCCCTCTCCTTTAAAGCCATCTTAGTGGCACTCTAAGATTGTTAATGAAGAAAGGCTTCCAGAGGGAAAGCAGCCTTTATTTTGACCATGGCCTGTTAAGCTGTTGCAGTCAAGGACTGGGCTTAGAACTCCCTGGAAGGTTTACCCCTCCAGGGAAACCAAAGGGCATTTTGGCACTCAAAAACAAAGACCACAATCACCCTTGATAACAACCAGGTTAGTTGACTCAACTCATGGAGAAGACTTAATAAGAACATGGGCAAAGGACAGGGGCCAGGTGTCAAGCCCAATGAACAGGCTGATGATAACTCATACCATGTTAGTGCTGAAAGGGGCCTTAGAGATATTCTAACGTCACCCTAGACTTTCTCTCACTCCATATTCCATCTGCCTGCAAATCCTGTTAGGTTCGCTTACAAAACTGATTCAGAATCTGACCATTTTTTGCCATCTTCACTGCTACCATTCTGGTCTAAGCTGCCAACACCTCTTGCCTGGATGACTGACGGCCTCCTACTACGTCTCCTCGCTTCACCTGGCTCCCCTCAGCCTATTCTCCGTAAGCAGCCAGGGTGAGCCTCCTACAACCTGTCAGACCCCCCACTTCCCATCTGACCCAGTCCTTATAGCAGACCACAGTCCCTGAGCAGCCTGGCTCTCCACAACCTCTCTGCCCTCAGCTCCTGCTGCACCCCCTGCTCACTCTCTCCTGCTTCAGCAGCCTCCATGATGTACCATGAGCATGCCGATATGCTCCTTCAGGGCCTTTGCACCCACTATTCCTCCCACTTGAAATATTCTTTCACAAATATCCACATGGCTCACTCTCCACTTCCTTCAGGCTTCAGCTCAGATATTACCTTATCAGGGAGGCATTCTCTGACCACGCTATTTAATATGGCAATGTTCCCCACCCCATCCTGGACAGTTATATTGCTCTTTGCTGCTTTATCTTTCTTTTTGGTGCTCACCACATCTGACACTTGCATCCTTTCTACCCTCCCTCTTCTTCCCTTCCCTCTCCTTCTCCTTCTCCTCCTCTCCTTTCCTTCTTGACTTTATCCCCACACTTGAAGGTAAGCCCCAAGAGAAGATCTTTGGCATATATTAGATACTCACTAATTATGTGTTGCATGAATAATAGAAATATGTCCTTTAAGGATGACAAGTCAGAGGGGGGAAGCAAGGGTCCTAGGCCACCTGTGTCCTCCCCTGCTGCTCACAGCTCTCATTGCCTTCCAGATTTCAAGCCTAGGGAAGAGGGGGTGTGAATGACAGCAGTGCTTGCTGTAGTGCAGAGAAAAACCCTGCAGACTGGGCAAATCCCTAGAAAGGCAGTGGGAAGGGCTTAGGGGAGAAAGAGAAGACAGACTACACCTGGGCCAAAGCAAGAGGCCATCTAGATGTTTGAGACAGGCAGGAGCAGATAATGTGGTGGTCCCCAGACTCTTCTCCCTTCCCCCACTGAGGGCTATGCTTTACTCTCAGACTTCCTCATCAGGGTACCAGCTGAACTGGTACAGATACTGATTCTCTAAGCCTTCAGGTCACTCATTCAGCATTTGGAGCAGACACATAGCCTTGTCCACTGACTCAAATGTCCTAGACAATATTACATTGTCCTCTGTGTGTTGTGATGCATAGGGTTGAAATACACTGCTTTATCCTTCCTCTAAGCAGCCTTCCTTCTACTCCCTTCACTATTTCCTCCCACTTCTACCTTCCTACTTATTTTCCTCTTGTGCAATCCTTGCAGCCGTGAGATATTTTCTGCAGTTGCAGAGATCAGTGGGTGAGCTGTGGTCTTTCCGACAGAAGTTATTCTCACGATATGAGTGACTGCACGTTGAGAAGCCCCAATGCATGCCATATTAAAATATCAAAAATGCCCTTCCTTAAAAAGAAAAACCTGCCCAAGAAAAGACAGGTTGTGAAAATACTTTAGTGGCCACTGTCCCCCTGAAAATGCTATTCTGGAATAAAACTGAGTGTTTCCTCTTCAAGATGTGAAAATGAGTGTTGCGAAATGATGCACTTTAAACATGAATGCTGTTAAATGGCTGTTTGACAAAGATGTTCATAGTAAGTCCTTTATCAATATTATTCATCTCAACCTTCCTAATATCATTCCATCTCAATCCAGGACAGGATCTAGAACTTCTCAACTTTCTAAAGTACTCTTAGGTTTCTAAGAGGGTCTTTTGTGCAGTTTTCAAACAAAGATTTAGTTAAAAGCTCTCTGAGCAAGTTAATTTTTCTATTTCAATTGCATTCTATTCCAACAAAGATGGTCTTGAATTTATTTTTTAACACTAACTGGAACTAGAAAATAGATGCTAAAACCCTAGAGAAGTCATGTTTTCCTGCTATTTAATCAACCATGGCCTCTTAAACGTGTACACAATGGTAAAGAACTTGTAATAAATACATTTATTAAGTCACTTACTTTCTTAGTAATGTCCTGACCTTAGTAACACCCTTCATAAGTTTCACTCAAAAGGAGTAATATTTACAATGGAGAATATTGGCTGGCCACGTGTGCTAGATGGTTGCTTTTTCATTTGTTTATGCTTCAGTGTAATTGTCTCAATCTTCTAGGGAAAAGTTTAAAAATTCTTTCGAAGATGAAAACCAGGGCTGGAGTCAGACAACATCAGGGTCAGGGAATGCATACCTTGGTATAGGTAGGAGAAAGTAGACTGCTTGAGAGATAGAAGCTCTAGATTCTAGTCCCCTCTTGGCCATTTTTGCCATATTTCATCAAATCTAAAATACCACTAATTGTAGGGAATGCCATCACTTTATGTATCACTAAGAAAAGAATGCTGCCCATCAAACATCAACAGTCCTACAAGATATGAAAATTGCTCCCACTGGCCACTCACTGCTTTGATTTTTTTTCATCTATAGATGAGGCTTCAGTCTAGTTACTTGACATATAAGAGGTAACCCCTTTGCACATCTCTCAATACTGAAACATAAATCTAGCTGCAGGTACTAATGGGTATCTTTTCTTCCTTAAAAGCACTTGGCTGCTACCTTGCAAAACAAACAAGCCAAACAAAACTGAAATTGCATCATCCCTCCAATGCCAAATATTTGCCTCAGCAATATAAAATTTATCCCCATGCTCTATTTCCCTGACTTCCTGTATAAACAATAACTTTTGTGTCAAGGTCAAATCATAGTGTAACCTTTGTGAAGTCATCTTAGCCAGCAATTAAACTCAACACATGTATTATCAACCATGCACCTACTTCAACAAATGTTGAAAACACAAAAAGCTGAAACTGTGTGCACCGTGTACACATTCATAGACAAATCCATTACAACTACTGCCTGGCTGACAGCAATTTATAAGAAGCTGTACCACCAGCAGTAGTGGTCACAGATTCAGACTGGTAATCAATTCACAAGACACAATAGGTTTTAATCTATCCCTGCCTTTATTTAGCTTTCTAGTAGGAAACAGAATGGGAAACACAGTTTGCATAATATCTGCTGTCTCATAGGAAGGCCCAGCAACTACTCATAGTTGCAGAGTCTTGGCCTCCCCTATGCACACTATGGTGCGCATAGTTGCCAAAGATGAAGAGTGTGGTTCATCCTGACCAGGAGAAACCACTGCTTTGGTTTCCTTCTGGATTCTTTCTTGCTCCAATCATGGAGGCCTAAGGCCACTGGCAACTCATAGCTCTTCCAATAATCAAGACAGATAATTCACCCCAGGTTCAGAGCAATCCAACTGCTGTGTTTCCAAGAAAAAGATGGCATGAGAAGGTGAGTCTGCAGTCATTTTCCCAGGCAGGTCAATGGGAAAAGGTTCCAAGCCTATCTCTCAGGTATTAACACATCCTGATTCTAAGGTCATTAAAACAGGAGAGGAAGAGGGAGCCTCTTAGAAAAACTGAAATGCTGCTTTTCCAAATCAATTTAACTGCCAACTCTCATTGTCTTAACTGTAACAAGGATAATAATTTTAAGGGGCTATTTAACGGGATAGTCTCTTGTGTTCCTTTTGGCTGTACAATCTAATTAGGAACCTATGACTTTAATATGCGTAGGCTGTTGGAGCTTTAAAGTGGTAATGCAGTTACTGCCATACTAACAAATACATGCTTCTTGGGCACACCAAGGAAGCCCTAGGAGCTTGTGTGGCAGAGCCTCTGGGTTGTCTGTGGTGCTGGGACACAGGCTGGAATGCAGGACACTGGGTGTGAAGGGCTCCGTGAGCTTCTGAAGCTGCAAATAATAATAGTCACCATTTTTGATACCTAGTCTGTGCCAACCACTTTACATAGATTATCTCATTTAATCAGGACAACAACCCTGCAAGGGAAGTATTACTATTCCCATTTGACAGATGAAGAATACTACTGGCAAGCAATGGAGCTGGGATGAGCACCCAAATAGTCTGCTTCAGAGTTCGTGCTCCTAACCCCTAGGTTTCCCATCTCTGACCCACAGCCACCCTGCTTCACATTACAGCTAATGCCATCAATAAAAGTTTGCTTGATGTAAGTAGTAACATTGGACCCCTTTAAATATTACCCAGGGAATTCAGAAAAATAACAGTTTTGGGTTAGGAAATAGCAGGGGGCGGGGCGGGGGGCAGGAGGAGATGGATGTGAGGTGAAGACGAAGATGACTCCATAACATGGCTCGGTAACCTACCGGCCCCTCCAATGACAACAACATGACTACACCTCAGGATGTGCTGTCCGACAGAGACAATGTGTTATGGGCTGAATTGTGTTCAACACAATTCTTAGGTTGAAGTCCTAACTCCCAGTACCTCAGAATGTAACTGTATTTGGAGATAGAGTCTCTAAAGAGGAATTAATTTTAAATGAGGTCATTAACGTGGCTCCTAATCCAATATGACTGGTGTCTTTGTAAGAAGAGATTAGGACATGACACACAGAGGGAAGACCATGTGAAGACAGAGGGAAAAGATGACCGTCTACAAGCCAAGAAGAGAGGTCCTCAGAATTAACCAATGCTGCTGATACCTTATAGTTTGGAGGCTTTTAGCCTCCAAAACTATAAGGAAGTCAATCTCTGTTGTGTGAGCTATCAGTCTTTAGTACTTTATTATGGCAGCTCTAGCAAACTAATACAGAGTCCTATGTGTTTAACATTTCCTCTTTCTGGACACACCAAAAAGCATTTCCTTGTCTCCATGCATCAGGTTGAGGTCTGTGTGACTAGTTCTTACCAAAAGACTGTAAATACAAGAAATATGCTTCATTTCTGAGCCAAGGCATTTACAAGCAGGTGTTGATTCTCCACTGTCTCTGCTTCCTCCCCTGCCCTAGGAACATCAAGACTGCATGTTCTAGACAGTGCAGTTACAAGACGGCAGAGCTCTGATAGCCTGGTGCCCTGAGTGCCTCTGTGGAGCAGGGCACTCTACTAACCTGCTTTGGACATAACATGTGAGTGATAAATAAATCTTTATATTTTATTTTTAATTTTTATTTTATAATTTTATTTATGTTTATTTTTATTTTAAAAAATTTAAAGAAGGGTCTCACTATGTTGCCTAAGCTGGTCTCAAACTTCTGGCCTCAAGCAATCCTTCTGCCTCAGCCCCCTAAAGTGCTGGGATTATAGGTGTGAGCCACCATGCCCAGCCTCTTTCTATTTTTTAAGCTACTGAGGTGTCAGGGTTGATTTGTGACTGCAACATAGCCTAGCCACTTCTCTCACACAAAGCTGCCTCAGAAAAGCCAGGGTACCAAAAACAGATATTTCAGGAATTCATGTGATATTAGATAAAATCATACTAAGTTGTTGCTTTTGTAGGCAAAAAAATGGTCAGATATGGACAGTTCATTTGTGTGACCTCTAACTGCACATATTTGCAGACTCTCACAGTTGGAACAGACTTTGGCAACCAAGAAGTCCTACCATCCATAGTTTATAGATAATACATCTGAGACCCTCTCAGATTAAATGATTTGTCAAAAGTCCAAAAACATGTTAGTGGAAGAATTGGACCCCAAATCAGAAATTACATTTCATTTGGGGAAGGCAAGTTAGCAGTATGTATTTAAAAGCATATATCTGGCCAGCACGGTGGCTCACACGTGTAATCGCAGCACTTTGGGAGGTTGAGGTGGAGGATTGCTTGACCTTAGGAATTTGAGACCAGCTGGGGCAACACAGTGAGACTCTCTCTATATAACAATTAAAAAATTAGCTGGGCATGGTGGTGCATGCCTGTAGTCCCAGCTAATTGGGATGCTAAGGAGGGAGAACCAGTTGGTTGGGGAGGTCAAGCCTGCAGTGAGCCAATAATGCACTACTCCCCTCCAGCCTGGGCAACAGAGGGAGAGTCTGTTAAAAAAAAAAAAAAAAAAAGTAGGTATTTAAATAGTAACCATGATCTTTCACATAATAATTCCACCCCTAGGAACAGATTCACCAGAAATATCTAAACAGGTATGCAGAAATATATAGATAAATGGATCCACTGTGTGATCTTTCACGAGTACTGTATGTGACTGTGAAAACTGAGAAATAATCCAAATGCCCATTCACAGGGATTGGTTAAATAAATTACAGTTTACCCATCTGCTCTCAAGCCTACAGAGTTAAAAATAAAGGAGTCAATCTCTTTGCTGACATGAAAAGACACCCAGATCATATTGATAAAAGCAAGAAAGTCCAAGTAGAAAAAGAAAAGAAGATTACCACTCATAAAAGATTTTTTAATCTCTATGCACTGAGGTGTATAAAGTATCTGACACTTAGTAGGCACTTTTTGCCCTCCCCTCTTCTTATTTCTCACATGTCACTTGGATCATTGTAAATACACCCAGCTGGCTGGTTCAGCTCCACCACCTACTGTGTCATCTCAGATGAGAAGCCTCAGTTCTCTCATCTGTAAAACTGAAAGAAATAATAGTGCCCAGGCACGGTAGCTCATGCCTGTAATCCCAGCAGTTTGGGAGGCCGAGGCGGGTGGATCACGAGGTCAGGAGTTCGAGACCAGCCTGACCAACATGGTAAAACCCTGCCTCTACTAAAAATACAAAAATTAGCCAGGCATGGTGGTGTGCACCTGTAGCCCCAACTACTCAGGAGGCTAAGGCAGGAGAATCACTTGAAACTGGGAGGCAGAGGTTGCAGTGAGCTGAGATCATACCACTGCACTACAGCCTGGACAATGGAGCAAGACTCTGTCTCAAAATAATAATAATATTAATAGCACATCCTTCAGAAGGTGTTGATAGGATTACATGAGTGTTTACATAAAGTGCTTAGTCCAATGCCTAGTGCCTAAGTACTTAAAAAATATTCACCATTATGATGATATTCATCTCTGAAAACCTGAAGAAACAAGGTTCTTTGTGGCTTCTCAATCTCTTATAATAATTATCTAGTAAAAAAAATTGTCATCCTGCTTATTTCCCTTCCCAAAGCTAAATTAAAAAGCTAAAGAGCAGTGTTATTTAAAAAGCAACTACATAATATATTGAATTTAAAATGTGTTTATTAACTGATTCTCCATAAATAAAAATAAGACGTGCATATAAAGTTAAGGAAAAAAAAAGCAGCGCTTATCTCAATAAGCTCTGGCAAAATTAGGCATTCAATATTTAATACAGCTTTTAAAGACGATTTCACTATTCCATTACCAAGCTGATAAGCTGCTTTTCTGAGAAGTTGATATTAACTGAGTCATTCCCAGGTAAGTCAATTGTTTATCAGATATAACCTAAGGGGCCTTGATGGGCTCTGCAAGACACTGGGCTGTCTTCTACTGAGGGGTCAGTCTAGGGCTTCCCCTCTACTCACGCCTGTAACAGGGAAATTGTGGCTGGAATCTTTCAAATGCACAGAAAGGATATCTTCCAGGATTATATAACCAAGCCCAAACTTTACCAGGACTTTCTATGTGAGATCCTTCCCAGTGCATTCTAAGCATTAACTAAACCAGTCAGCCTTACTTCCATCGATCTTTAAGCCTGAATGATTTGTGTAGCCCTATAAACAGATTGGAATTAAAATTCAATTCACCCACTGATCTAGTATCTCTTCTGTCCATAAATGCTCTTTGGAACCAAGTACAATCTGTAGCAAGACTGCAAAGAACTAGTGAGTATTCATAGGCTAAGTCTGGCAGATTACTGCCAGAGTGGAATCAATCCAGAATTAAAGGCTCTGAGCCTTCCTGGCAGCTAAGGCCAGGACAGGTTGTATGGCTTGCCCAGAGTTTCACAACTGGTCAGTGGTACCGGTGGCGCTTGGAATCCAACTCCCTGGCCTCCCAATCCATGTTCTTGCCATTGCTGATGAATTGTCATTCTTCTGTTTTTCCTTCTTGGAAAACCGAACCTCTACAAAGTTAAAATAACTTATTCAAGGTCAGGAGGGCAGTCAAGTAGAACTGGTAACGCGAACTGCTGCGTTATAAAATCCAAGAGGGCGGGTCCTCTGGCCCTCGCCTCCCCCCGGGACCCTGTATAAATGTTTTCCTTGATTGTCTCTCAACACACAGTTTAGAGGAAGTCTCTCTTCTAGGTTAGCACTGCACGTCCAACTTCAGGTTCAGACAGAAGCACCTGTAACTATCAGCCAGCACACCTCCAGCTACCCTGACCTCCCGACCCTCCAGGGAAGGTAAACTGGGCAAATAACCACCGCTCAACTGCGGAGATCTTACAGTCCTAGTAACTCACACCTCGCCGCCAGCAGTGTTTTTCTGGAGCTGGCAACCTGGGGACAAGTAAACTGGTGTCAGATTGAGCCAGAAGAAGAATGGATGGGCACAGCTAGTCTTGAGGGTATAGAGGAGTCTGTGGATAGTTCAAGGCTTCTAGCCAAGCCTTTGCAAAGGCAGCTGCAAGCCTCAACTCTACCAACAGTCCGCAGGAGCACAGTTACTTTGATCTGGGTAACTAGGTGCATTTCAGGGGACACTCTGAATGCCCAGCAGAACGCCCCCAAGTTCATAGTGGCAGCGCCACCTGCGCAGCTTCCCCCTTGCACTGAACGCCCCTCCCTACCACAGACTGTTCTCCCGCGCACTTTCCTGCGATCCCGCAGCATGGGATCCCTCTTTGTACACACGTTCCATCTCTCCCTTTCCTTCTTTCCACCTCCAAACATCCCTTCCCACAGGGGATGAGGCGGGTGGTTTAGTCCACGCTCGTCTATTCACCCAGCGAGCGTTGTCCCTAGAACTTAGTGCAAGGGTAGGGGGAGGAGTGGGCATGGGGGTGGGGGGTGGGTGCCCCATCGCAGAGTCCCGAGCGCTGGAGCTAGGCACTGAGGTGCGCGTGCAAACACACACACACACACGTGTACACACCCCAGGCTGGGGCTGCTGGCGACTCACTGCTCGGAAGGGGAGGCAGCTTTGCAGCCAGTGGAAGCATGAGGAGAAAAGCAGGGGCCCCACCGTTCACGCCGGGGAAGCGTGGAAAACACTAGGCGCAACAGGAGCCGGCGGAGCGGGCCCGACAGAGAAACAGGTCCAGCTCCTGCTGAGAAGCACCAGGTAGACGCGAACAGCGGCTGTCTGTGGTCAATTATTATTGGGAATAATAAACCTGACGGTTACACTAGACGCTCGAGGTGCTTCCCGCCTGAAAAGGAAGGAGATAGTTGGCACTAGGACATGGAGGGACTAAGGGCGAAAAGAAAAGAAAAAAAATAAAAGCCAGTCTAACACCTGGGTGTCTGAAAGGGGACCCTGGAGCCAGCTCTGGGCTTGTGCCCAGTGGCCGGGTGCCCAGGTGCGAGGGGGCGGCCGAGGGCTGCGCGGTCCCCCCGCGCCAGGGGGCTCACCTGGCGCGCGCTCGGTAGGCAGTGCAGCTGGTCCATACCGGAGGCCGGCGGCTGCTGGGCGCCCTGGTGGTGTCGGTGCCCGGCGCCTTAGCCCCGCACAGAGGGCACCGACCGGCGCACCCTGCACCCCACTCCCCGGGCCTCGTGCCCACGTGAAGGCTCTGGTTGCTCCGTGGGACTCTGGCCGCTAGCCTGAGCCTCCGCGCCGCGCCTTCACTTTCCAGACGCGTCCCCCGGTCGGCGGGTGCCTGGGTCCTAGCGCCCCTCCGGGGTGTGGAGCCCAGACTTTGAGCCCGCTGAGCTACTCCGCTCCGGGCAACACCTTCCCGGCCCCTCAAGGGAAGTCCAGTCTCGCTGGAGCTGCCAAACCTGGAGCCTTTCTGGGGACTCAGGATTTGGGTTCCCAACGCCCCCTCTACAGGTTTCCATTTTCCTCTCGTTGGGCCTTTACCCCCAAGAAAATGCTGAAAGATCAGATTTGGCTGCATCTCTCAACTCACAATCATATACACTATAATTTTAAAGAGACTTTCAAGTTAGAGATATTGGAGGGGGTGTGTATGTGTGTGTGTGTGTATATATATATCACATCATATATAAGAAAGACAGTTTTTCCTCCAAGTAAAAGAATGAATATGAAAATAACATCTCCTGGGCGCGGTGGCTCAGGCCTGTAATCCTCACACTTTGAAAGGCCAAGGCGGGAGGATCTTGAGGCCAGGAATTCCAGACAAGCCTCAGCAACCGTAAGGAGAAGAAAACCTTGAAAAAAATCTATTAGGGGCTGAAATTATCCCTCAGCCTTAATTGTAGGGACAATTTACAAACATGAGTCAAACATGGATCAAACCAAAGGTGCAGCTAAGCTTCTAGAGCTGCCCCCCACCCAGCTCCCCTCCAATCTGTGTAGGTAGCTGGTATCACTAAATGTCCAAGCAGATACTATGAAGCTTTCATACACTTTCAGGAAGTAATACATTGTACCTAATTAAATGCCTCAGCCTTAAACGGTCCTGGCATCTTGCTTGAGGCCATTATCACGCCTGGCCCATACCTGGCTCTTCTGGGGTGGAGAGATTCGGAACAAAGGCCTCCAAAGCATTTGCAAAGCCTTTTCCTTCTCAGCTGCCCACAGTGCTGAGTTAGCCCAGCCAAAACCAAGGCCAACAACAATCTGTTCCTGCTGACTTTCTCATCCAGAGAGAAAGTCTCATTAGATGAGATTTCTAATGGCAGAAAAGAAAATCAAGTCATTTTTAGAAATAAAACAAGAGGAAAAATTATCATTTTTAACATTAGCCATAAAAGCCTAGAAAAAGGCAGGAATTCAGTATGAACATGGCCTTCACCACCTTCTTCTAGGAACCCAAGCATTTTTTCACAAAAGCATTCCTCCATGTGTGGACAAACTTTAAGATGACTCCCAATGATCCCCATCGCCTGGTGTCCATGCCCTTGTGTTGTCCCCTCCCCTTGAGTGTGGGTGGAACTTGTGACTTGACTTGCTGCCCACCTATGGAACATGGCAAAGGGGACCAAATGTCACTTCATAGATTAGGTTATACAGTTTTGCTAGCAGAGGCTTTCTCTTGCATGTCTCTCAAGCATGCAGACATATTGGGGAGGCCCACCTGGCAGGGAACTGAGGGTGCCTTTGTTCAAGGGTCCTGGGTCCAACAAACTGAAAGGAGGTAAATTCTGCTGACAATCAGGAGAGCCTGAAAGTGAACCCTTCCCTAACTAAGCCTTGAGATGCAACTGCAGCTCCGGCTGAGATATTGATTGCTGCTTTCAGAGTAATCCTAAAACAGAGGATCTAGTAAAGACATGCCCAGGCTCTGACCCACAGAAACTGTGAAATAATAAATAAGTGTTGTTGTAAACCACTGAATTTGTACTTTGTTATGTAGCAATAGCAAACGAATATACTTTGTCCTTCCACAGAAAGAAAAGTGAGGCAAAGGGGATTAGGTAGAAGGGCCAAGGTGATTTAAATTAATGGCATGATCTATCATTCTTTCACATCATAGTATTTTTAGGCCTGGGAAGACAAGGAAAAGCAGAACAGCAAAGAAATCAGAAAGTAAAGCATCAAGTGCAGGTTGAGATTTGTGGAAGGTAAAGCAAGGCAAAAGAAAAACTTTAATAAAGTCTGATGCAAAAACAACCCAACAGGTTAAAGGACAGTTTGAAAAACTCAGGGTACACTGACCCAGGTTAAAAATAAATGTTTTCTGAAAGAAAAATAAGTAAGTTAAAAGGAAAACAAAAAAGAGAAAAACAACAACAAAGAGATGATGAGGAAGGATAAAGGCACCAAATCCTCTGAATTCCTCTTCTCACTATCTATAAAAGAAAAAGGAAAGCCATACTATTCACTCCCGAGAGAGTGAGGATTTTCCAGAAGAGCCAGTTAAGAAGTACTAGGAGGATGTCTGCTTACAGTACATGTCTGTGGCAACTGGGAGTTTGTCTATTTTTTCCTGAGATATTGCATAAAAATTGACAGTATCTTAAAACCACTAGCCTGAGTTCTGATGGTTTGCACATACAGTAGTCCCCACTTATCCACAGTTTAAGTTTCTGCAATTCAGTGACCCATAGTCACCAGTGGTCCAAAAAGATTAAATGGAAAAATTCCAGAATAAACCATTGGTAAGTTGTAAATTGCATGCCATTCTGATAACATCTAGAGGTGTCCTGCTTCCATCCTGCCCAGAATATGAATCGTCCCTTTGTCCAGTGTCTCCATGCTATATCCCCTACCTCCACCACATCCCTGTGAGTCACTCAGTAGACACCTTGACGATCAGTTTTCCTGTTGTGGTATTCCAGTGCTGGTGTTCAAGGCACCCTTATTTTATTTAATAATGGCCCCAAAGTGCAAGAGCAGTGATGTTGGCCCTTCTATATACCAAAGAGAAGCTGTAATGCACTTCCTTTAAGTGAAAAGGTAAAAGTTCTTGACTTAATAAGGCAAGAAAAAAAAATTGTATGTTGAGGTCGCTAAGACCTACAGTACGCTAAGATATTTTGAGAGCTAGAGAACACATTCACATAACTTTTATTACAGTCTATTGTTATAATTGTTTTATTTTGTTATTTGTTATATTGTCAATCTCTTACTGTGCCTAATTTACAAATTAAACTTTATCATAGGTATGTACGTATAGCAAATAACATAGTGTATACAGGGCTCAGTACTATCTGTGGTTCCAGGCAGCCACTGGAAGTCCTGGAACATATCCCTTGTGAATAAGGGGGAGATACCGTATTTGTTAGGTTTTAAGTGTGTTTGGACGCCTCATGTTTAAACATGGTTTTTTTCCTCCACTCCTGCTATCATACAGCGAAACAGAGCCCAACACTTAACCCGCTGGATGTTTATCACCTACCATGCACCTTGAAGAGACTATGGAGTGGTAGAAGATTTTAAAAGAGGAAACAAGAAGGGAGAGAGAAAGAGGAAGAAGAAAGAAAAAGAAGGGACAGGAGGAAGAAAGAGAAGGAAAGGGAACTGAAGCAAAGGGAAGGAAGGAAAGAAGGAAAAGAGAAAAGAAACCAAAGGCACAGAATTCCAAGTCTAGCTGGGGGTGAGGCTGGGGTATCTAAAATTGCATACTCTGCTCTCATGATCCCCATGGCCTCCTGGACAACTCCAAGTGTGAGTTCCATCAATATCACACAATGAAAGCTTCTGAACCATAAAGCATCATCTCCCTACCAAATCTGATTCCTAGTGGTTCATGCTACTAACAACTCTCCAAATTCAAATCATGGCCATCTGTTCTTCTCCCTTGTTCTCCATATCAACCAGCCACCACTTCCATTACTGTGTCACTGCTCTCTGTCCGTCCCTTTGCACCCCTACCGCCAGGAGGGAAACAGGCTCAGTGTGGGCCCCTGTCCTCTCCCTCTGGACCAACCCAGGCGAGTAGGTAGTAGCCAACATGACACCATCCAACTGAGATGTGCCAAAGAATCCACCCTCCTCCTGCTCATGCCCATGAATATCTCCTCCACCCACATTTGACAGGGCTTGAAATGTCCTTAAAATGTTTTTTTTAATTGCTTCGGCATTGCTCTATCCTTAAGTTTAAAAACTGTAAATGTTTCTATTTTGCAGTAACTCTTTGTGCCTCTAAAACCTTCATAAGACTCTGTTGATCACTCTCTTCTTCCTACACTGCTTCCTTGGGAAGGGTAGACAGTTCTGCGGTGATGGTAAAGGGCAGCAAAACCAACTTCACCCTGTTCACAGCTTTGCCTATGGTGCTGCATGTCTAGTTGTTTGGAATACGAGTGGGAGTGAGGTGGCTTTCACGTGACTGATGGCTAGTTGGTTTCTGGTCACCCTGGATGTGCAGTGGAATCTACCTGCTTCCAATGTATAACTCAACAAGCAAAGATATGGGAAAAGAAGAAAACAGTTTTCTAAGAGGAAACAAATAGAAGCCCAACCATTCAGGACTGCAAGAGCAGCAGTTATCTACTGATAACCCCATTCTGGTTTCACTGATGAGGTTAAAACAAATGGGATGCACCATTTAGGTTCTCTTGAACAGGTTTTCAGTTTTTCTTCTTCAAAGATTGAAGATGTTGATGACGCTAACAAGCTAACATATATAGGTATGTGTGTATCTATATATATAGATACACACACATTTATATACATGCATATATATAAATCGGTGGTGAGGTATTTTGTCACAGAGTCAAATTTATGCAATTATATATTCATTCATTGACTCAACAAATATTTTTGAGCAACTACTATATGCCAAGAATTATTTTAGGTGCTGAGGATAGATCTGTAAGATAAATTTGTAAGATGAATCCACACTTGTCATGATGCTTACATTCTAGTGGAGGAAGAGAGACAATTAACAAGAAAAGAAAATGATCATTGTATCATGATCTGAAGATAATAAAACAACTTACTGTAATAGAGAGAAGCTGAGGTAGAGTCCACTTTAGTTTGGAAAGCCAGAGCAGGCTTCCCTGGGAGGGGACATTTAAAGTGGCACATGAATTATCCCAAAGGAGCTGGAAATGCAAATATCTCGCGAGAATAGGATTCTAGGGAAAGGAATTGCAAATGCAAAATCCTTAAGGCAGGAAAAAGCTTGGTGAGTTCGAGGAAGCGACAAGAGTCCAGGCCAGGGAGGGGGCCTTGGGAGAATTTTAAGCAGAGAAGAAACACAACATAATTTGCTTTTTGAAAATCTCTCTGGTCCCTGTATGGAAAATCAATTCTAGGGATGAAGGGTGGAAGCTGCTAGGGCAGGAAGATGTCAGAGCCATCCACATGAGAGATGGGGGTTACTAGGGAGAAGGCAGTGGAGACGGATAGAAAGGGTCAGGTTCAGGATGCATGAATTTTGAATTCAAGGTTGACAGGACCTGTGATGGGTTGGATGTGGGGAGTGGAGTAAGGAGAAAGAAAAAACAAGATAACCCCTAGGTTTTTGACCTGAGCTGATGGGTGGGCAGTAGCACCATTCTCTGAGACATGGGACAGGATCAGAAAAAGAATGGGTGGGAAATCAAGAGTTCTGCTTTGGCCTTGTGAAATAAGAATCTCTATTAAAGTGAAGATGTCAAAGAGGCAGCTGGATCTACGTGTCTGGGCTCAGTAGACAGATCAGGGCTAGAGCCATAAATTTGGGAGTCATTAGTGTATAGATGCTACTGTGAGCTGTGGGGCTGGATGAGGTCACCTAAGGTGGTGGGGAGGAGGGGTGCCATCAGAAAGGAGAAGAGGGTGGAGAACCATACTTTGGGCCTGCCAACTCTTCAAGGTCATGCAGCAGAGGAGATACCAGCAGAGCCCAGAGAGCTGAGGCCCATGCGATAGGAGGAAAACCTGCTCAGTGAGAATGAAGCTGTTTCAATGACTTGTTCACTGATATGAAGAGCTAGAAAACGGAGAGCTCCTGAAAGATTTGACACAAGGAACAGACATGGAGATGTGTGCAGTATAAATAAAAACCTGGTGGCTGAGGGAAGCACATAGTGAAGACCAGTGGAGGAGAGAGAGATAATAACAATAATAATCCAGAAAGAGCTGATGAGAGCAGTGGCTTTGGGGATGGATAAAAAAGGAAAGAATAGGAAAGGCATTCAGGGGTACAGTAGGACTTGGTAAGGGATCATATACACGAATGTGAGTGGGTGACTCAGTGGCTGTGAGTGGGGATGCCGCTACCTCCCATAAAAACAGAGACAGGGTAGGCAAGAACAAACACTGATGGGGAGAAGTTTTGAGTGTGTTGACACCCAGGAAGGATACCTAATAGGTAAGAAGAAACACAGGTCTACAAGTGAAGGGAAGTATTTGGGTGACAGTTAAAAATTCATGCAGCATCAATATATAGGTAAGAGAGGAAGCTCTGAGAAGGAGACCTACAGACCAAGCTTCAAAACAGACTACTGACCTTCAAGGGCTAAACAGAGAGTAGGACAAAGGAGACGTAAGCAGATGGCCGGAAGGTAAGAGAATCAGCTCGCAGGCCGGTGGTTGGTCCCAGCATAACTTCTTCCAGGCCAAGGACAGAGTGTGCTAATAGTAAAGAAATTCATCAAAAGTCAAAATGCCTTAAAGACTGCAAAATGGAGAGTTATTCCCTAACAGAAGTAATGTCCTCATAGAAAATAAAGTGCACGCCACGCACCCTACCCCCACAAACACACATACACTTAACTCTGCTACACGTTCTAGAGCTAGAAGCGTTTTTCTTACTTTTGAAAAATGAGATGGGGGGAGAAAGGGAATAAATTAAAAAGCACTTCAATTTCCCAAATGTAACTAACAGTTAAAATGTATTTTCAGCAAATTTTCACAACTCTAGTAGACTTTACATTAAAAAAGAGGGCAATATGGATAAATTAGGAAATATTTGCCCTTCCATCTTCACTCACCTGCTATTCTCTATCTTCCCCTCTGTTTCTTCTCCCCAAATTGCTTTTTCCTCCCATTACTAGTCATAATACTCAAGTTAAATACATGAATATCCTAATTAACAAAACCTCTGAGAATGAAGCAATTTTGTAACAAAAGTGCCAATATTTAAAAATCAGCCAACAACCACCTTCATAAGTCAGATGAATCAGTGTTAATACAGACCATGCAGATCAGTAACTTTCTGAGATCTTGTACCCAACAGTTGCTAGAGGCCAAAAAAACCAAACAAGCACAAATAAACCTCCTCACATACTTTCCATTTGTTTGCAAAGAGTTGAAGATAAATAGTACTAATCCTCCAAAATATTCTGCAGTCAGATTTGTCTACAGGATCTCCAGCCTCTATTCCTGTACCTGTTGTCTCCTCCTTCCAACCCAGACACCCACTTTTGCTCTCCTGACCTCTTGTTCTCTTTCTCTGCCGAAAACTCTGGAGGAAGGAGCATACCCTCCGTGTGTTCACTGATTGGCTGATGGGACCACCTCTACATGCATTCACTGATTAGCTGATGAGATTTTACCCTACATATGTATTTATTGGCTGGGTTATGGCACTCTGGTGTAACATGCATCCAAATCAAAGAAATGTGCATTACAAACCATTTGCTTACATACTTTTTGGGTGATGATGGTGGAGGGGTGAATGGCTGGTGGAGGGATGGAAGCCAGAAACAAGTAAAGAAGTGGGAAAGTCCTTCCATGCTCAACTTACCTACTCCGACACCCACTGCCTGTCCCAGGTTTCCTGTTGCTCCCACAGCAGCCTGTGTTCCCCGCAGTCAGCACTGGTACTGGTATTTCCTAATGTCTTATCTTTAGTTCCGACCAGACTAAGCTCCGTGAGGGCTGAGCCTGTTTATGTCTTATTTCTGAATTTCCAAACATAAAATCAACACTCAATAAATTTTCACTGGATAAATAAATGGATGAATTAATTGAGTTTGGGATGTGTTACAATGTTGTTCTTTTAAGTGACTAGTTATGATTGACGGATAGACTATCCTTTATCTCTCCATCATCATCAGATGTTCTTTGTTCCCTGAGAAGTGCCAGAAGCTTTGGTGTAAAAGTTACTAGAAGCAGAATAACAAACACCGTCACTGTCTGCTTCTCCTAGGTCCAAGAACGTTAGCTCCTTACCCTAACTTTGCCTTCTCCTGTCCCAAGACTCCCAATTGCATATTTTATGTTGTTTGGTGCTCTTGATGTTTCATCAGTCAAGTTATTCAGACAAATTTTTATTATGGGTCCACTAAGGTTCAGGCTCAGTGCTGGCCAGTGAGGAGTCAACAATGAACAAACCCAGTCCAGTCCCTGGGTTCGCCAAGCTTGCAATCTAGTTGAGTTATTATTTTGTGAATTTTCTCAGTCAGAGGCTCCTTCACCATCCACGCATTCATCTATCCATCCAATCGATTCCCTTTCTTTTTTTAATAAATAAATTGCTGAGAACAAGTTGGGTGTTTAGAACATACTTGTCAAACGAAGGCTGACTGTAGTTTGGGTTGTTTTGGCATTATAGAAATATTAAAGCTAGAAAGGATTCTTCTGGATAGGCTCTGTCTGCCCCTCCGGATCACCTCCATCCTTCCTCCCCTCGTCCTGTGCCCTAGGAGTCTGACTTGTGGGGAATTCATCAGTGGGTCCCTGGCCCTCTGGCTTCCAGTCAGTCAGGTTCAGTCAATGAAAGGCACGAGCACAGGATGGCAAGCAGGGGCTGGAGCTGCATCCCTCCATGGCAACCCAGAAGTCTTTCCAAGTTCCAATGTTGTCTTCATCCCCTGCCCCATTACCACCTGCCTAGGGAGTGGAAACGGCTTCCTGGGTCTCACAAGTCCACAGACACTGCACCATTTTTTAACCCTGCCCACACCTGTGTAAATAAGCCTTCACCTGTTTCCTGAAGGGACTTGGACACAAAACCCATCTCTTGTAACCTCCAGATGTGGAATCATAAATTCCTGAAGAAAAGGGTCAACTTCCAATCTGTGGCTTTAGAGCCACATTGTGATTTTACCACTCCCAGCATACAGAGACTGATATTTTTTAAAATTTTCCTATGGGCTGGACAGAATTATGCCAGGATTAAGGTCAAGCCTGAGGTGCCAACTGAAACAAGTGTACAAGGAACCAAGTGACAAATGCTTGGCATTTCAAATTCCAAGAAGCCACAGCCAGTGGAATGAAGTTCAAACTATGCTGTGAGACTGACATCTATCTATTTCAGTTCTTTGCCCAAGTCATACCCCTAAATAGGACAAAGTGCCATTTCCAAGTGACCTCAAGTTTCCCACCTGTTTTGTTCACAAACTTCCATCTGTCTGGAATACCTCCCCAACGCTTGTTTCTGTTAAGTCCAATCCCTTTCCACGCTACAAGGCCTATGCAAATGAATTCTCCTTCATAAATGACCAAGCTTTCTCCCATTATTTCAATCAGAAAATAGCTTTTTTTCCTCTAGATACTTGGAGCATTTTGTTTGTACTCACCCATATCATATACTCCTGATTTGTGTTAGAATTATTTGTGTTCAGGTATTTTTCTCACTCCCAAGCTTTGAAGAGTCCTGAAGTCAAGACATCGTCTTACATCTTTTTGTTTACCCTGATGGACTATTACAGTGCTTCAAAAATTGAAATTCCTAACTAAATGTTTGTTGACTGACTAAATGAATGAATGAATTAGCAACCAAAGTTATTTTTTCTTGGGACAGTGATATAATTTCTTCTGAGTCTCAGAAGACCAAACCATATTTCACATATTTATCTAGAAATAGCAAATT
The DNA here is from genome assembly GCF_002776525.5 of Piliocolobus tephrosceles. Taxonomy (NCBI): domain Eukaryota; kingdom Metazoa; phylum Chordata; class Mammalia; order Primates; family Cercopithecidae; genus Piliocolobus; species Piliocolobus tephrosceles. Next base: position 73,835,819 of record NC_045437.1, on the reverse strand, counting down.
CGTAAAAGCAAATGGCACTATATTTGAGGAGAAATATTTTCAGATTGTTTCCATATGTGTTTCTATATATATCAGCTTATGCAATATTTTAAATCAAATTTAACACCATGTGGCCATGTATCTCCTAGAAACTCATAACGATGATTTAGTTCAGAGCTTAAAACAATAACAAGAAAGTTCTTAAAGGAGATGTGTTCATTTATCCTCAGTCCTGCTTATTCTCTAGAAGTTTCCTTTCCAGGCTTGGCTCAGATGTCACTTTCTATCTGTGACCTTCTCTGACATCCCCAGGCAGAACTGCTCCCTCTCCCGAGTTTTTCTTGCCCTCTATATAGATTTTTGTTGTGGCTTTTATCCCATTGCTCTGTGGTTAATTATGTGTCAAGCTCCCAGTGAGACCATCAGCTCCTTAAGAAAAGGGACCCAGTCTTGTTCACTTTTGTCTTCCCAAACTTAACATTGTACCTGGCACAGAGTAAGCACTCAATAAATGCAGTCTGAAAGGAATGGATCTAATGCCAATTGTGCACTCTGGCTCCAAAAACCTAATCCATGCTTCCTTTGGTTTAAAAACCAAAGGTATGGGTATGATGGAGGAAAACACATACATGCCCAAAACTGCTCTTAGGAAGTGGCATCCAGATTTCTTAGCTATAGCCATCTACTCAACAGGACCCCAGTTCAGGTCTCAGGGGTGACCTCCACATTAACCCTTTTTGCTTGCAGGTACAGGATAGCACCTCAGTACCAATTCAGGAACATGTCTTCATATAGCTAAAATAGGGAACTTGAGTTAGAGCCGTGTTTCAAGTCAGGGAGGAGAGAAAACTACAGTGCACTGAGCATTTACTCTGCGCTCAGCCCTTTGCCTACCTAATCACTTTCAGCACTCACAGTATCCACAGGGTTGGCACAGTTTGATTATCCCATGCTGCAGCAGCACACCTCTGGGGCTCAGTGGAACTATTCTTCTTAGACACGCTACAACTGGAGGTGGCTTCGTTGGAGTGATTTTCAGGATGGGGATGAGGGTCAGGTGTATCTTTCAGATTACCTGAAGCCACACAGCTGCCAATCCGCTGTCTTCCAGACACGCAGATCTTTCCATTCCCTGAAGCCACCAAACTCCTTCTCAGCTCGGGTATTTGCACATGCTGCTGCTGCTGCCTACTCTGACCTCCTCTCCTACTCTCTTTCCATGGCTACTTCCTATTTGCCCTTTAGGCCAGTAGTTCTCAAAGTGTGGTCTTCAAATAGCAGCCTCAGTGTCACCTGGAACTTGGAAACACAAATTTTTGGGGTCCACCTCAGACGCTGGGCGTGAGCCCTTGAAACTTGTGTTTTAACAAATCTCCAGGTGATTGTGATGTACATGAAAATGTGAGAAGCACCGCTCTAGGCTTTGTGTGTACCTCCACAGAGGGGCTTCCTAGCCCCCATCTCTCGAAGCTGAACTATGTTATTATGCTGTCTTATCTTACCAATAAAACACAGGTCTGACTGTGTTGGTGCTACGGGAAACCCTTTGTTTACAAAAGCAAGCAAAAAAAACAAACACAACCACCAAGGTAAATGTAGTGAAAACTCACTGACACCCATGTCTAAATATCCTGGAAGATTTCAAGTGACAGGAGCTGGCATTGTGCCACCTCTCAGGGTGTGGCTGTCCTTGTGTTTCTTGGATTTTTTGAATCTCCAGACTCTGTCGGCTTTACTAACTTGGAAGGCCCGAGGCCTCTCTTATCAGACCTCTGCATCAGAATCCTGAACAACAAACGTCTTCTGAACTAAGTACAAGGAAGTCAAGATTTCTGTGGAGTTAGAGGCTGAAAAACATGATTGCAAACCTGGTGAAAAGAGGCCCTACTGAAATCATGGCAGGTCTGCAGGGGCCAGAGTGGCCCATTTCAGAGTGGGAGGAGGGACCCACGTTCGAAAGGCTGTGTCTGGACCTGAAGCCATGGGGAGTAATGGAGGGAGGGTGTTGATGGAGCTGAGGCCACTGGTCTGCCAGCAGAGGAAGGAGCTGCGGTAAAGCCCACTCTGTCACTTGCTGAACACACACATCATTCTCTTCCCCATCACAGGCACATCCCTAAAGGCTGCTTCTGCAGAAGGGATATGACTTGCCTTCACCCCAGCATCCCTGACTTGCCATTTCATCCAGATCCAGCTCTGTTCCTGAATCTGCCCTGTCTCAGAGGGGCAGGAGGAGTGGGGTCCCACCAGGGCACAAGTGGCAGAGCGGCCCCTGCACAGGCAGTTCTGGGTCAGGGAGCTGGAACCACGCTCCTGGTGCCAGAGCCCAGTTTCATCCCCAGACAGCAGCCGGGGCTCTGTGCCAGGGCTGCCATGCAGCCTCGCTGCTCCCTGGCCTCCCTCCAGCCCCCGTGCCAGGAAGGAACAGCCTGACACAAGTGAAGAGCGGGCAACTGGATGCTTCCAGCTCTGACTTCTCGGGCTGCCACGCCCTGTCGGAGTGTTACTCCTTCGCCCTGTTCCACAGTTAATTTAGTAATTCAAGGGAAGAGGGGCAGGATGAAGATAGATATCGACTCTTATATCATCCCTGTCTTCAAATTTAAAATACTGTTTTCCAGGCTCAGGCACAAAATTACTTGTCTTCACTTGGTTCCCAACAGAGGAAAAAATACAATGGAAAATTAGATCCTGTGTCACAGTGTCATGGGTATAAATAAAATGAAAGGCTAGCTTGACGTCAGCAGTGAGGATTCTCACATTCCACTTCACTTCCTCATCATCAAACATTTGGCTCATGTTACCCCCTTGTGTGGTGGAAGCCAACTAGTGTAAATAGGTGGGGGCTCTGTGCTGTGGGGACTGTTTCTCCTTCAAGACGCCCCGGGAGTCCTGGGCACACAGTCCCACAGGGTGGGCCTCACTCCCTGGGCTGGGTGTTTTCTGGGTTTGAGGTGACATTCCTAGCAGATGGCACAATCCATTCTACATTCTACTCATCCCCCCAATTTCCCCAGGTCTCTATTTTTCCACTCAAATTTTCCTGCTCAGGAGCAACCAGCCTGTCTTTTCACCAAACTTCCTGAACATACACTGAGGGGACATTTCTCTTCCTGGAGAGGAGAAAGGAGGATGCAGGAAGGAGGAGCCGCGTGCCCCCTCGCACAGGAAGGGGCAGGTGTGGAAAGACTCCACCGTGCCCTCAGCATCGACGTGCCCTGGAAAGTGCTGTGCACATTGGCCAGGGTGTGTTGATTCATATTCTATATACAATCTAAATTTGGAACTATTTAAACAAACCCTGTGGTAAATAATTTTGTAATGCAAACACTCCCCAACAGGTTCTTTTTTTGCAAATCTAGCTATTCCTCTATTGGGTTTTTCTCAAAATGTTAAGCACCCCTGTGCCCCAAAGCCAAAAATAGACATGGTCTGGTGTACAACCCAATGCATCTTTATCATTAAGAGGCATCTGACTTCAAAGAATGCTGAAGAGTGTTGACAAGCAGGGCCACACTTATGAATACACCAATAACTGTTAATGCAATACAGGAATTAGAGCCTACCATTACCTGGTTTAATGTCTTGGCGCTTAGAGCCATGTCACTGGATCTAGGAGAGTTGTGGAGTCTCTTCCCGATTCACAGGCAGCCAGGCAAACTTTCAGATGTTAAATCTTTGTTTTGAAATCACTACATCCAACAAATATTTGTGAGCCCTACTTTGTGCTAGGGACCAATGTGGTGCTGGGTATACAGGAATGGAGATGATCAACTTCTGTGGCCAACTCCAGTCCAGATAGGGAAGGATGTGATAGTAGCGTAGGGAAGAGAGTGGTCTTTGGGGTCCAGTAGATAAGTTTAATACAGTTCTGTCTCTTCCTGGCTGTTTGACTTTGGGCTTGTTACTCAGCCTCTCTGTGTGACAAAGTTGCCTACCTGAGAGGTTTGCGAGCTTAGTGTGAGATAACCAACATAAGGTGCTTCGCAGGGTGCCTGGGCCCTCACAAGTCCTGGTAAGTGCTCAGCAGCGCAGCCTCTTTTCCTGCCCTCTTCTCCAGAGTTGCATCTGCTGCCTAGAAAAATATATAAAAATAGAAAGAAAATGACTGTTGCATATACACACAAGGGAGTGTTCATTCTCTCATCCTACCCTACACACACTTGCACACGTGCACATGCTTTTAGCCTGGCCTTAGATAGGCATGATTATTCCAGGCCAGAGATCACAATGTTATTTTTAGAACAAAATTTCTAACTCTGCTTCCACTCAAGGAGAAGTATATTGGGTTGTAAATGGATCGAAATGACATTTCGTCATTTTCCTCTGTGTGTGTACTCACTGGGACAGGATTTAGTAATGCCTAGACCTCAGGCCCTTCTCATTTTGTATCTCATTATGGTACTGAAAATGACCCGGTGGCCTGAATTCTGGGAGACCTATTTTAGAAGATGTGTTTGTATGACCACAGAAGGTTGTTTTGTTGTTGTTGTTGTTGTTGTTGTTTAATCTTTATCAAAAGAATCTCATGAAGAAATGTTGTTCTCCAAGAACTGTGCCAGGACTGGCCCAGGGCACAATTGTGAAGTGCAGAGAGTTTCCTTCCATCATTTCTTCTGCTTCTCCTCAACCTAAGCACTGAGCATCCAAATGCCACAGCTGGCTTCCAGAACCTTCTATGATAATGTCTTATCTATTCTGATATAATTCAAGCTCTTACCTTTTTTTTTTTTTTTTTTTTTGGAGGCAGTCTCACTCACGATCTCAGTTCACTGCAACCTCTGCCTCCTGGGTTCATGACTCTCCTGCCTCAGCCTCCCAGGTAGCTGGGATTACAGGCATGCACCACCACACCTGGCTAAGTTTTATATTTTTAGTAGAGATGGGGTTTTGCCATGTTGGCCAGGCTGGTCTTGAACTCCTGGCCTCAAGTGATCCAGCTGCCTTGGCCTCTCAAAGCTGGGATTACAGGCATGATCCACCATGCCTGGCTAAGTTCTTATCTTTCTTATACCTCAAAACTCGCCCTTCCTATAATCCTTCCAATATCTATCTGCAAGATGGATATGGTTTAGCCCATGAGTACAGTGTAATTTTTTTGCCAGTAGGGAGAAGTTTTTTGTTTTTTTGTTTTTGTTTTGTTGTTGTTGTTGCAGTTGTTGGTTAGAGAAGCCCTATTTTCTGTCTTAGACCTATTTTAGGGCACTTATCGTGCCAGGGAGAGGATGAAATAGGCAGGAGCCTTATACGTCCATAGAGGTTAGATGTTCCACCCACACACTCAGCACTTTCTTCTTTTCCTTTGGACCCAGTGCTATGCTCAAGCAGGCCTGTACTGGTTCATGAGAGCTGAGTGTGAAAATTTCAGGAATTTTTCAAAATGGTTGTTAGACACTGTCATTTTTAAAAATTAAATTATAGAGGCAAGTAATTAATTATATTGAAAACAAAAGTAATCAATACTTAAACCCCATCACTGCCTAATTATTTTATTATACTTTCTCTTATCAGTGCACTTGAAGAGATTCGTCTCTGAGATTTATACAGTGGGACTATTGTATATGGTGTGTGACTGCACATCTCTTTCCAACTCCATGTTCAGTGACATCACGCTGGTAGCTTGAACTCAGACATGGTGGGAGCATTTACACCAGAGAACTTGGCTAACACTGTAAATCAGGGCTTTATTTACTACCCTTTCTCCCACCAAGCCAGTTAAACGTGTATCAGTATACCACTATTTTGACCTGTTGTGGGCCCGGGAGACTGGCTTGTAGTCAGTTACGAGTGCCAATATCGAACTTCATGAATGTGGAGAGAGAAATGCAGAACTTCCCCAAAGTTCTGCCTGTGTCTTTCCAGAGCCACTTTGCCTGGGTAATTTCTGACCCCCACAAGTCACTCCGGCTGCATCCCTTCCCCACCACAAAGATACAAGCTCCCCCTCCAACACACACATATACAAACGCTTCGTAGACAACACCCTCTGTTCCAGGTGAATCCTGTTAACTCCAATGCAAGTCTGGGAAATCTGAGAGTCTTCCAGAGTCGGGGACGGGTTCTAAAGCAGGGCAAATGGGTTGTTTTAGATATGAAGCTAGTGTGCATACCTTCTCTTATCACCATTTGGTCCTATAAGGTGAGAGAAGAGTGGTTCTGTAGCTCTTGACAGACACATGCTGAATGAGTTGAGTAAAGGACTGAGCAAGCAGAAGTAAACCTCTAGCTTTGACCTCTGCTTTTGAAAACACTTGGCTTTTTTTTCTTCTGAAGAGTGACTAGGTCAAAAGGTATAATCCTTAAAAGAATTCTTAGTGTTTTATATTTTATAAAACCTCATCACATTTATTATCACCTGCAATCTTTAGAATAACACCAAGAGATAGGTACAACACACACATTACTATCCCCATGATGAATGAAAGGAGCCCCCAATTCAGAAGCTACCTAATCTACCACTGCCCACTTGGCTAGTTTGTACAGGAGCTGGGATAAGTTCCACAATGCCAATTGGTTTTTAAATATGCCATGCCTTACAAGGGCAGGAAGCATGCGATGCCAATTATTTTAACCTCAAGTCAACCAAGTCAACCCCTGTGCCATTCACTCCCTCTTCTTCCTCCAAGGACTCTCACATTAGCTTGGCACTTGATTCCATAGCATTGAGCTATTTAGAATTTCATCCTGGTCATGTGCACCATTTATTTACCAGGAAGTAAGATTAGAGGTTGGCCTTCAATGTCCTTAACAGGGACAGCAGAGTACAAAGAAGAAGACAACAAGGCCATGGGGTCACAAGGCCACATTTAACTGATCAGTGGGGAAAACTAGAAGCAGTGAAGAAACTCTGCTTGTAAGGAATATGGAGTTCTTAAACTGTGACTCTACATACCATCAACTCCTAAACATTTTTTATGAGACTTTACTTTGTTAATTTCTAACTAAAACACTGGATGACATGAAGCCTTACTAATTTGCTGGCCAATTGGGCAGAGACTATGAAAAGGGGAAGGAGAGTGGCCAGCTTTTGCAAAACAGCTGCCGACCCAGTCCTTGGGCCAGACCCAAAGAACTGGGGAAAAGAAACTCCTTATTATATCCCTGTAATGAGGGTTTTTGTTTTATAAGCTGTGATGGGAAAAATTTGTACCAAACTGTTCATAGTGGTTATCTGACGGGAAATGAAGATTTTTTTAAAGTCCTACTATCACCAAAGGATTTTCAGTAGATAACCACCTTTTTTCAGTCTTCATTATACTTTCAGAAGTACAATAATAACATCTTAAATTTATAAAGCATGTCAACCTTTGCAAAGTGTTCTTGTCTATTACTTCAACTGAATCATGTGAACACCACATATAAGAATCCTACCCTTAAATAAATGAAAGCAAAATCTTCTGACAGACAAAAGAAATGTGGAGGGAGACATTACTCGGAGAGGGCAGGGATTACCATGCAAGCCATTTCTCCAGCTCCCTCTCATCCTGTATTGCTGTGTTCCCCAAAGGTTCTCATAATTTTATTTCTGACCCTCATTTCTATCACAAAATTGAGTTCAGAAGGTACTGTTTGTTCTTTCTTTTGGTGTTTATATGCCTGCCTCATGGGTAAAATCAATGGCAAATGGCTACTTTGAGAAATAAGACACAAATCATTTTAATGTCGCTTTCCCAAGAGTAACATTAGTGCTCCCTTTTAACCTGTCTTCTATATTTGAAGTGAAGTATATTTAGTCTTTAAGTCTGGTTAAAGCAAATATGGGAACCAATTGTTTGTTCAAATAAGTCAATTACTACTAAGAACTATTGTGAATAGTTAATAATTCTTTGGGGACCACCTACAGACTTGTACCCTGGGAAAGGCAATTTACAAATTGGATCTCTGTGATTTGCAAAAGTGGTTCATTTTCTCTCTGCCCATTGGTAAATCAGGGCCACTGATTATTAGATTGTAATGGGCTAGCTTGCCATTAGCTTTAATACCACTATTTCTGCATTCTCTCACTAAGTTAACATGATTTCAATATTAAAATGAAGAATACTCTCATTAATGCAAACATAACATCAAGATTATTTGGTCAAAAATCAACTGGTTGTATATGTGCAGGTCTATTTTGTTCCATTTACCTATATGTCTATTTTTTCCCTAGTACTACATTTATTTAATTACTATAGCTTTATTCTAAGTCTTGAAATCAGTATGAGTGTTCCAACTCTGTTCTTCTTTTTCAATTTCTTTTTTCTAGCAATTCTAGGTGCTTTTTACTTCAATATAAATTTTAAAGTCAGTTTATCAATTTCTACAAAATAGCCTGAAAGGGTTTCAATTGGGATTGGTCAAATCTACAGATGAACTTAGGGGAAATGGATATCTTATCAATATTAAATTCAATACATGGACATGATTTATTCTTCCATTGATGTATATATTTCAATTTCTCTCAGTAGCATTTTATAAATTTTCAGTGTATAAGCCTTAGATATATTTTATTTAAATTTATCCCTAAGTAGCTTAGATTTTTAAGGATATAAATAATCATTTAAAAATTTTTGTTTTCCAATTTTTTGTTGCTGATACATAGAAAAACAATGGATTCTCGTACATTGGCCTTGTATCTTCCAACCTTGCTAAATTTACTTATTAGTTCCAGGAGAGTTTATTTATTTATTTTTAGGGAATGTACTACATACATGATTATATTTTCCAAAGATAAAAATGCCTTGAAACTAAAAAAACAGAAAAAAGAAAAAATGTTTAAACAAGATCAAAACATTTGAAAGAATACCTAACAAAAGAAGATCTAAAAATACCCAATACGCACATAAAAAGATGTTTAACAACATTAGTCATCGGGGAAGACAAATTAAACTGACAAGAAAATACCAAAAAAAAGTCCACTAGAATGGCTAATATTAAACATACTATAGTACGAAATGTTGATAGAGCTTTGGAGCAATTGAAATGCTCATCAATGTTGGTGGGAGAACAAAATGATACCATTTGTTTTAAGAATTTGCCAGTGTCTTATAAAATTATATATATGCTTAGGTATATATGTATACATACATATTTATGCATGACCTAGCAATTCTGCTTCTAGATATTTACCCAAGAGAAATGAAAACGTATGTCCACAAAAGGATTTGTACTCAGAAGTCCGTATCAGCCTTACTCATGAGACCAAAACTGAAAAACCTCCTGTTCATCAATAGGGGAATCGATAATCAAATTGTGGGATAGTCATACAATGGAAAACTATACAACAATAAAAAAGAACAAACTACTGATACAACAGCATGGATGAGCCTCAAAAATATGCTTTGTGGAAAAGCATGTATTATATTATTTCATTTATATGAAATCCAAGAATAGGAAAAAAGTAACCTAAAGCTATGGAAATTAGATTCATATAAAATGGCACAAGAGAACTTTTGGAGGTGACAGAAATATTCTATATCTTGCTTATGGTCATGGTAATGTTGTTATACATTTATCAAAACTCACTGAATTATATACTTTAAATGGATGCATTTTATTTTATGTAAATTATATAAATTACACTGCAATTACATTGAAAAAATTCATAATAAACATCTAAAGAAAATGACAAACTGAGATTTGCAACATATAAGGCAGATAACTTTGTAATATGCAAAGAACTCTTAAAAAACAATAGGGCTAATATCCAGAATCTACAAAGAACTTAAACAAATTTACAAGAAAAAAACAACCCCATCAAAAAGTGGGCAAAGGATATGAACAGACACTTCTCAAAAGAAGACATTTATGCAGCCAACAGACACATGAAAAAATGCTTTGTATCCTCCAATCTTGCTAAATTTACTTATTAGTTCCAGGAGAGTTTATTTATTTATTTTTAGGGAAATACAAATCAAAACCACAATGAGATACCATCTCATACCAGTTAAAATGGCGATCACTAAAAAGTCAGGAAACAACAGGTGCTGGAGAGGATGTGGAGAAATAGGAACACTTTTCCACTGTTGGTGGGACTGTAAACTGGTTCAATCATTGTGGGAGATAGTGTGGCGATTCCTCAAGGATCTAGAACTAGAAATACCATTTGACCCAGCCATCCCGTTACTGGGTATATACCCAAAGGATTATAAATCATGCTGCTATAAAGACACATGCACACGTATGTTTATTGTGGCACTATTCACAATAGCAAAGACTTGGAACCAACCCAAGTGTCCATCAATGATAGACTGGATTAAGAAAATGTGGCACATATACACCATGGAATACAATGCAGCCATAAAAAAGGAAGAGTTCATGTCCTTTGTAGGGACATGGATACTCAGCAAAGTATCACAGGGACAAAAAAACAAACACTGCATGTTCTCACTCATAGGTGGGAATTGAACAATGAGATCACTTGGACACAGGAAGGGGAACATCACACACTGGGGCCTGTCATGGGGTGGGGGAGGGGGAAGGGATAGCATTAGAGATACACCTAATGTAAATGATGAGTTAATGGGTACAACACACCAACATGGCACATGTATACATATGTAACAAACCTGCACATTGTGCACATGTACCCTAGAACTTAAAGTATAATAAAAAAATTAAATAAATAAATAAAAATAAAAAACAATAAAAGGCCAGGCATGGTGGCTAATGTGTGTAATCCTAGCATTTTGGGTGACTGAGGTGGTAGGATCACTTGAGACTAGAAGTTTGAGATCAGCCTGGGCAACATAGGGAGACCCCAGTCTCTATTTAAAAATAAGAAAAATATCCAGGCACGGGGGCCAACTTCTGTAGTCCCAGCTACTTGGGAGGCTGAGGTGGGCGGATCCCTTGAGCCCAGGAGGTTGAGGCTGCAGTGAGCCATAATCACACCACTGCACTCAGCCTGGGCAACAGAGCGAGATACTGTCTCAAAACTAAACTAAACTAAATCAAAAAGAAAAAGATGTACATACTAATAAATAATTGCAAAACACCGAAAGGAGTAATTCATAAAACAAGAAATATAAAAAGACAATAAATATGAAAAAGACTCCAACTCTTTAGAAATCAAGGAAATACAAATTAGTATATGATAATATACAGTTGACCCTTGAACAGCACGGGTTTGGACTGTGCAGTTCCACTTATACGTGGATTTTCTTCAACCAAACACAGATTGAAAATACAGTATTCATGGGATGCAAAACCTAAGAGCCAACTTTTTCTGTCTGTGGGTTCTGCAGGGTCGACTGTGGGACTTGAGTACATGCAGATTTTGGTACAGCAGGGATCTTGGAACCAATCCCCATGCATGCTGAGAGATTACTGTAATTTATTATTTATCAAATTGATTATTTTTTTAAACATAAACACCTGGGCTTGGTGTTTTGGGAAGGCAGAGAGTAAAAAGCACTTTCAGCTCTTTAGTAGTAATGTAAATTGGTATAATATTCTTGGAAGAAAACTTGTCTGTATATACGCAAACTCCTTTTGTTTTAACAGGATGCCTAGATGTAGGGGCTAGGGGTGGGCATGCCTGCATTCCCTCTTCAAATCACCTCTGGTGCAAAGATCCAGAGGTTTATGCCTCTGTTACGAGTTTGTGTGCCAGAAAGCAAAATATAACCTTAACTTTAAATGTAACCATTATATGTTTCTGTCCTAGGAAGTAAAATTTAATCTTAATCAGGGTAAACCAGTCTAGCACTGAGAAGACCCCAAATCTCCAAAGCAACCAACTATCAACCGAGAGTCTCTGGATATGTACCCTTTAAAAGACCAGAGGAGATCAACCCTTCATATCTTAGGCAAGGCTCCAGGCTAAATGCTGAACAACTGCAATGCATTAGCCAGTGTGGGCTCACAAGGGGCCCTGCCATTGTTAAGTGGTGCTCTCCTGCAGCTCAAGACTAGCACGGCTGGAGAGCAGGGGCTACCTGTATTAGTCAAGGTTCTCTTAGAGGGGCAGAACTAACAGGATATATACAAATGCACCAATCCCCAACCCAAATATATATATGAAGGGGAGTTGATTACATATTAACTTACATGATCACAAGGTCCCATAATAAGCTGTCTGTAAGCTAATGAGCAAGGAGAGCCAGTCCGAGTCCCAAAACTGAAGAACTTGGAGTCCAGTGTTCAAAGGCAGGAAGCATACAGCATGGGAGAAAGACGTAGGCTGGGAGGCTAGGCCTGTCTCTCCTTTTCACGTTTTTCTGCCTGCTTTATATCTGCTGGCAGCTGATTAGATTGCGCTCACCAGATTAAGGGTGGATCTGCCTTCCCCCAGCCCACTGACTCAAATTGTAATCTCTTTTGGCAACACCCTCATAGACACACCCAGATACTTGTATCCTTCAGTCCAATTAAGTTGACACTCCAGTATTAACCATCACACTACCTATTCACCAGGCTTGGCTCAATCACTATGGCCAGGAGGATGGAGTAGTCTGATTGGCCAGCTGGTTTATATCCTTGCCCCTGTGGTGGAGGGTGACATATTCAATCAAGTCCCATTTAGACCACATACAGTAGGGCAGGAGTCCCCACAAGGGAAGGAATGATGGATATGCTTAAAAGATACAGATGTTACCGTAGGGGGCAAGTAGGTATTCTCTTACCTGCATGCTCATGCTCCCTGACTCCCTCCTGGAGTCACCGGGCCATTTCCCTGTGTTACTTAAGGAGTACACCATCAAGCAAATACACCTGATGTTGAATCTCATGTGTTGCTTGTCATTCTATTATCCCCAAGAACTGGAAGAGATGGTCCCTCTTTCTCAGGTGTAGTGGGATCTGTCTTCCCTGCTGTGGGATCACACGTGATGTGTGAGAAGAAAGACTGGGGACAGGTCACACCCAAAGAAAAACCTGGAGTCCTGGAAGGAGCCTATTTCAACCTAGGAATGTGCATGTGTGAAATGAGTCAGCTACAGGTGGTTGTGCAAAGTTGGTAGAAGGTATTCCACCCACAGCCCGCCCACCCAGGCTCCATTCACAGGCACTCAGAGCTCCAGAATCAACCAGATGTCCTTCTCCAGTTTATACAAATCTCTCCCTTCTTTAATTTCCTGCTGCAACTTGCATTGGCCTGCTAGTGACCTCCCAGCTGGTCTTGCATTGTTTTAGAAGAATTCAGCATGTCTCCTTAACTAGCAGGAAAGCCACAGATTAAATCCTACCTACTTCCTTAAGCCTCCCTTGATTACCCCAGCCTAGGATGATCTCTCTTTCCTCTTATCCCTACTGTTTATACTGGCAGTCATCATTCTGCTTTGTGGCAGCTTTTCGCTTGTTGAATTGAATCACTACATATTTTTAGCATCAAAGTTAATTCTTTGTGCATTCACACTTTCTCTCCCCACACGTTATCTTCCATTTCTTTATATCTCCAGCTACTTACAGCACCCAGTACCAGGCAATCTAGCCTAGTGGCTCAGAACCTGGGCTTGAGAGTCGTACACCTGGGTATGAGTTCCAGCTCTGCCACTTACTAGCTGCATAACCCAGGACAAGTTATCAGCCTCTATCTGTCTTCTTTGTCTATTAAATGAGGATGAAAGTAGCCCCTTCACTGGGCGGTTGCAAGGATGGAGATAAATGAGTGGGAAGTGTCCCACACAGTGACAGCTATGAGTATGTAAGTGTCTATAAATACCTGCTGATTGAATGGCTCTGATAGAGGAGGGGCAGTCAGTAACTAGAGAGAGGGATGCTCTAGAGCAGGGCTGGGAAGCCAGAGCACCTGTGTTGAGGACCCCCATGCTGTCCTAAACGGGGAGGCAGAAACCTGGCGACGTTGGGCAACAGACTCCACAGGACAGGTCAGAGTTCTGGTTAAGGGAAAGAAATGTGGGGAACTGAGGTTTCATAACACAAATTAAGTTATTAGAATGTTACTAATTCATTCAGCAAGCATGTATTGAGCACCTATTGTATGCCAGGAAAATAAGATATTTTCTCCTTGGATACAGTTAAGAGAATAATAGCAAGAGTGTGTCCCCTGTCCACATCTATCCATCACGCCTCTATGTGCATATATAGTTCGAGCCTCATGACTTCTAGCCTGAATCGTTGTGATTGTCTCTTAAGTAGTCTTCACAGCCACTCTCATGTTTTCTTTGTTAATCTATACAGAGCAGAGCTGGCCAAATGAGTTTTCTAAAATACCTGAATAATGTATTTCCTTTCTAATCTTTTAGTGGCTCTCCACTGCTGGGATGTCTGTCCCTTCTGGGTCCCCACGCTCCAGTGTTTCACACTTCCAAGTATATTTCAGACACAATCTTCCTGTGTCTCAACCTAGCAAATATCTTTTTATTCTTTAAAAACCAGTTCAACTATGAGTTACCCTGAGAAGCCTTTCATATCCATCAGAGCCACCCACTGTATTTAAACAGAGTGAATTTAATGCAAGGGATTGATTTTCCAGAGGATGGAAACATGGAGTCACCAACCAGGAGACAGTGAGACAGTTTTTTAGCACCAGTAAGAAACTGTTACCACCCACAGGCTGGAGGAGCAACTGAAGGAAGTCACCAGAGCTCAGAAGCCATGATCACTCCGCTGAAGCTGGACCCCACTGGACCTGTCTAGTGGGAAATGGACTCATGGGAGAGACCATATGTTTTTAAGATTTTGAAGATGCCACTCAAGGCAGAGGAAGGGGAGAGCTATCCTGACTTTCCCCTTCTCCCATCCTCCAGCCTGTCCCAGCACCTCCCACTGGCTGAAACAGCCAGAAGCCAGCTGACACTGAAGCTGAAGGGGTTGCTACACCCCATCCCTTACCTCCCCACCCCATTCCTTCCTCCCCCAACTCCCCAGAAAGTGGGAGAACAGAGGAAGAGTGAGGGGCAGAGCTCCTTCCTTTCCTGCCTCTCCTATGGTGATAGCCACCCTCTCCTCTCTCTTCTTTGCTCTCACTGTGATCCTGTTTTCTAGATAGCACTGATTCCACTGGGGCTGTGATCTCTCTGTTTATAAGCCTGTTCCTTACTAGATTGTGGAGTTCCACAGGGTAAGACAATGGCTTTATTCATCTTGGCATCCTCAGCTCCGGGCATAACTCACAGTACGTAATAGGCATTTAATCGTCCTTGGGTATCTATTGAAAGGAAATTCCTGGGGTCACCTCCAGCTAGCTCTCCTTCTCCATCTCCTTTTTCAATCTACCTACTTTGACAGTCTGAACCTTCCTCAGCACTGAAGAAGAAACAAGGAGCTTGGGGTTCATCCACCTCTCTGAGTCTGCAATCTAGGGCCTTATATTTAAATTCTCTCAACAACAAATCACAACAGTTAATTACACTCAGAGCACCATCAACCTATCAACCTTCTACCTTCCCAGAGCTACATGAAAATTATCCATGGAAATTCCCCTGAATCTCAAAACACCTTCCCTCTACCACCCAAGAAGTTTCTGGGCCACCTCTCTCTGCTGTTAATCAGTGTGTGCTCAGGGTAAACAAACTAATTTTAAAATCAGCTTAAGCAAAACATAATTAGGAAGATAAATTAGCTGCCCCCCAAATTGCATAATGAATGCCCAAGCAGAAATTATTTTTATTATCCACCATTTTTTATTATCTATCTAACATTTTCCCTTCCGTCATTGCAGATGATACTTGGCTGACAGCAGAGAGAAATAATACAGGACTTAACTTCCGGCCTTGATAATCTATCTATACAACAATTGCCAGAGGAAAAAAACCTGGCTTTTGTTTTTCTTATCTTGAATTTATAACACCAGCCTAGTGGTATAGCAAGAAGGTACAGAGAAAAATACCCCTGTTACCAGAGTCAGACAGCCAGGGTTCAACTCTTGGTTCTGATTTATTGCTATACCATCACCAGCAAGTTAGGTAACCTCTGAGAAATCAGTTTCTCCACATGTAAAATGAAAACGATGACAGTACCTACCTCAGTGATGATGAGAGTCAACGTGCTTACTCCATAGTTCTAACCGCTTCGCACGAATTCATTACTTTCATCTTTACCACAACATCAGGAAATACACACTATTATTCTTTGCACATAAGGAAACAGACAGAGAGAGATTAAGTAACTTGCTCAAAGGGATACTGTGAAAATTGGGTGTAGTAACTGATCTTTATAGAAACGAGTCTTTTAACAAAGCTTCCTGGTCAAGAGGCCTGGATCCTTCACTCCTAGCTCTGCATTCACTGCTCTCTGTTTTAGTATCCCCCTATGTGAAATGCCAGACAACAGCAGCTGTCAATCAGTGGCCTATGGGGTGGACCTGCCTGCAGCTACATTGTGTTGCATTGCATAGTGTTTACACTTTAAAAAATGGTTGCAGTGTTAAAAATCAGATTTCCCTCTATTTCTCCCTTTCTCATTTTTCTCTCTTTCCACACATATTCGTGGGTGAATATTGTGGGCACAGACAGAGAGAAGAGAGAAAAAGAGAGAGAGGGAGGAGGGAGACAGAGGGAGGGAGATTTCAAGCTTTTCTTGAAAACAGGCCCATCTGGCCACATGGGCTCTTATTCCCACGGGCAACATTGAGCCAAGGCCACCTCCTTTTATAAGAGGCAAATATGCCCCAATTTGCCATAGTCCCCATTTCTCACACTTGTGCAGTCATTTAAGTCTGTGACATCCAGACTTAATGATCACTAAGGTCTCTCCCTGCCACCACTAACAGTCCATGATTCTTTGACAACTTAACAGAGTTTCCCAAAGGAAGAATCCACTGCAGGGCACCATAGATATTTACTAAATGTTTCTGTCACACAGGGTGACCAGTTCATCCCAGTTTAACTGGGACTTTCCCCCTTTCAGATGCAAAGTCCTATGCCCCAGGAAATTCCTCAGTCGCAGGCAAACCGGGTTAGTTGACCTATGTGTCACGTCACAAGGTCACCTCTAAGGTGGCCCCTCCCATCTGGAAGATGATGATGCTATACTGCATCCTAGTAGTCCTGAGTCTCACTGGGTAACTCCTGTGGTACAAGGATGGCATGCCTACTATCCCCACCCCACAGTACATATGCAGGGGATTTGGGCAGGCCAAATGGAGAGGACCTTAACCTGGTTCCCAGTTTCATGACCGATTCTCCTGGTGGGGCTCTGCATGATCTTAGGTAGATCACTCAGGCTCTGGTCTCTCTGCCTTGCCATTCATTCATGCAACAAATATTTATTAAATGCGTAAACCTGGGAGGCGGAGCTTGCAGTGAGCTGAGATCTGGCCACTGCACTCCAGCCCGGGAGACAGAGCCAGACTCCGTCTCAAAAAAAAAAAAAAAAAAAAAAAAAAAATGTCTTCCCTGTGCCAAGCACCATTCTAGGCACTGAGGATACAGCAGTGAATGAGCAAGAACAAGGTATTTACCCTTAGAGAACCCACATCTAGAAAAGGAAAGACAGGAAAACAAGCTAATAATATCTGATAGCATTTCAGATAGTGATAATCCCATAAAGAAACCATCAACCATATGAGAAATGCAGTCAATGTGGCTACAGGGCCATCAGTAATTTGGGTGAGAGGCAAGAAGTACCAGAAATGAGTCAGAATTTCACTTGGCCTCCTATTTTGAACAATATGAAAATTCTTCAGGTTTTGTAACTCAAGGGGTATATGTAACAATTCAATTTTTCAATTATGAAATGTTTCTTCCTCAGTGAAAAAAGCTTTATGGCTACAATCCATATCAATATCAAATGTGGTTCCTACACAGATGGGTTGGAAATTTATCAAGTCAAATCCACCCAAACAATAGCACAAGGATTGAGAAAAGAGAGAGGCCAAGCTTATTAGCAAATCGGACAACTTTTTTTTAAAAGTACAGCTGGGCCGGGCACGGTGGCTCATGCCTGTAATCCCAACACTTTGGGAGGCTGAGGCGGGTGGATCACTTGAGGTCAGGAGTTCAAGACCAGCCTGGCCAACATGGTGAAACCCCATCTCTACTAAAAACACAAAAATTAGCCGGGCATGGTGGCAGGCGCCTGTAATCCCAGCTACTCCAGAGGCTGAGGCAGGAGAATCACTTGAATCTGGGAGGTGGAGGTTGCAGTGAGCTGAGATCGCGCCACTGCACTCCATCCTGGGTGACAGAATGAGACTCCATCTCAAAAAAGAAAAAAAAGGTACAGCTGGGGTCAGGGGCCCACGTGCTAAAGCCACAAGCAGAAAAGTAAATAAGTAAGTAAATTGTCCAATACCTACCCCCAGCCCTCCCCCCTAGAACCTGTGTACTGCTTCAGTGAAGGAAGTGACCATGTTATAACAAACTAAGTAAAAGACACTATTACAGTATGGCATTCATTCATTGCACAGATAGGTATTGAGCACTTGCTGTGTGCCAAGATTGTTATCACAAATAATGAAAGAAGGGGATACTTGGGAAGTTCAGCATATTTGTCTATATTTAAAATCACCCTTTTTTAAAATTATAAAACAATAAATTGCATTTTATAATTCTTAAGCTTAAAAGGTAACAAAAGCCCTCCTTTAAGCCAGGGTTTCTCCACCTTGGCACATTGACATTTGGGGTGAGTAATGCTTTGCCATGAGGGGCTGTCCTATGCTTTGTAGGATGCTCAGCAGCATCCCTGGCCTCCACTCACAAGATGCCCATAGCACCACCTCCCTTATTCCCTTTCCAAGTTATTACCATGAAAAATCCCTCCAAGTGTTGCAAATATCCCCTAGGAGGGGAATCACCTCTGGTTGAGAACTGTAACTTTAATCAATTCATTTTCTCTCACAATTGGGAGTCAGACATGTAGGCACTTGGAAAGGCTCCCTTCTTCCTCCATGCAAATAAGCAGGAGATTCTCTCCTGGAAGAGTCCTTACATTCCCCTTCCCATCCTCAGTGCTAAGACTCAGCCATCTCAAGAAAAGCAGTGCTCTCCCAGGGCTGGCTGCGGAGGTGAGGGTGAGGGCAGTGTTGGGTGGGCAGGCTCAGCCTCTGTGAAGGGGATCAATGAGCGTCTGGAGCTTACGTGGTATGTGCGTCACGCTGCCCATCCAGGCCATGCCCCAGACCTCCATTCCTCCAAATGAGCTTTGTTAACAATGCTGGAGAAAAAGCTGCTTCTGTGTGGGGCTTACACACCCACATGTAAGTCCAACAGTCTGTGGCTTCTCTAAGCCAAGTGGATTAAAACTGCTCCGTCCTTCTTAAGCATTGTGGCAAGTGAGTCTCCAAAGCTGGGTGCAGGAGATGCCTGCCTGGCCACTCCCTGCCATAAGGACTTTACAAAGAGTCCATTGTACACAGTGTAATCTAAGATAGAATCAATGCACCCTGCTGGGCTGCTTACCCCCAGCTTTGGCCGGTTGCATAGAAGTAAATATTTTCAGTTGATAAAAAAATGCCATTGTGAACTCAAGTCAGGCAGAGCATTTTTAGATACCTAGAACCTGGGTCCTGGCTGCCTGGAACAAAAAGAAAATTTGTGTTGTGTGTTATCACTTAGTGACTCAGGTTCAGTTGTCCCCAGTCATAGAAAAGAGAGGTCAAGAGGATCCAAATTCCAACTGTATTCATTCATTTGATAAATATCCATAGAGTACCTATTGTATACCCAGCATTGGGCTCTACCCCTGGGGAGAACTTAGCTTTAGATGGACTCTTTCAGGGTTCACACATTCAGAAGCTTCCAGAGCCTGATAGTAACCTAAAAGGGGGGGTTGGGGAGGGGAGCGTGGCTTATGCCCATCTGAAGGGGCCCTCTCCTCAGCTTCAGCGGCCTGTTACCATATGGTCTTCAAGCCCAGTTTTATCAGATCTTCTGAATTTTCAAGAGAAACTAGAAAACAGAATTTTTATGTGAAATATTTTAAGCATGGGCTGAAATTTTAAAAGAAAAACAAAACAAACTGCCCTGCATGGATAACACCAAACCAGTCCCCAAACCAGTCCCCAAGCCTTCAAATGATAACTTTTGCCTTAGAGACAGTGGGCAGTGGTGGTGAAGTGAGGTGTCTGGAAGGAGTAAGAAGGGTATCTTTTCTTCCCCTTGCTTGCTTCATGATCTTAGGCACGTTATCTAACCTCTCCGTGCCTTATGTTCCTCGGGTATAAAATGAGTGTGATAAAGCACATTGTAGATTTAAATAAAAGAATATGTGCACACGCCTGATCCATAATAACTCAATAAACGTGAGCTATGATTTTTGCTAGCCATGAGGTCCACTCTTCCAGGAACCTCTTTTTATAACATTCTTGACTGTTGAACATTCAACCATCGCTTGTGCACCTCCTGAGACAGGAAGCTCATGGCTTCTTAGGGAATGCTAGTTGTATAAAAATCCCTGAGTCTCAATAGCTTAATCTAAAATACATTTATTGATTGCCCATGCCCCAGTTCACTGTGGTCAGTAGTGCTCTGTTCCACCCCATGCCTGGTGGATCCATACCCTCTCTCTGCTGGCTCTGCCATCCCCCAGGACCTTCCCAGAATCCTCTGCTGGGTTCACTGCTTTCAGCTAGCTGAGAGGGGGAGAGACAAAGAGACAGAATGAATGAATCAGGAGCATCACATATCACATCTGCACATTCCCATTTGCCAGAACCCTGTTACACGACCCCAGTCTACTTATAAAGGAGGCTAGGACATGAAGTGTTCCTATGTGTCCAGAAACAGAACAGAGAAAACAGCATTGATGAACATCTAGACAATCTCTGCCACACACTGCATTCATATAAACACAATCCTACGGATTTAGAATGTCTACCTGCTGGTCTCTGTTTTGCCCTTCAAAGCAACACACACAGCAGCAAGACACACGTTAGGCAGACAGGCTTGGATTTGAATCCTAGTTCCAATACTTGCTAGCTTTAGACCTTGGCAAATTCCTTAATCATCTGTGCCTCAGTTTTCTCATTTGAAAAATAAGGGTAGTTCTAATTGCCTCCCTGGGTTGTTGTAAGGATGGAATAAACACACTGCATAGTAGTGAGTGTGTAACCTGGAAGGTGCTCAGTTAATACCAGTGTCTCCTCTGGACCTCTTCTACCTGATTGCTTTGCAGGTATTTAAAGATGACTATTATTATTTCCATAAGTTTTCTCTTTTTCTAGTTTTCTCAGCGATTTTCGCTGTTTTTGTATTACATTATTGCAGGTCCTCTCACTCTCCTAATGGCTGTTTCAAGGATGTACCCCAGTTTGTCCCTTGACAAACTGCCTTAGTTTGGGTTTCTCTATAAGACCTTGAGACAAGGACTTGGGTACAGATCATTTAGAGGGAAGTAGTCTTAGGAAACAGAAGTGAAGGAAAAGAGGAAGGGAGAAAAGTTAATAAATGAGTGGGTTACAATTGTATGCAGCTGGGATTCAATCCCATTGGGAACTCTGAGAAACCATGTTGCAAGCATCTTAGATTGTCACATATGCTATGTCCTGCAGGATGGGGGAACTGGGGCATTAATCCATGAAATCCTGTTCCCATGAACTGAGGGCTTCTATCAACTAAGGAGTATTAACTGTCTTGAGAATATGGGTTGGGTCTACATATAGCTCAGCAGGCTTTCCTGACCTCCAGAAAGAAAAACAGGAAGACACTGTGATGTGAGCTTATATGGACACTGGTAAAATGCAAGGCAAGGTTCACCACAGCTACCCTGGAATCTAGTGGCTGAAGGATGTGGCTCAGTGCATCATAAGCTGTGCTACATGGCCTCTAGCAAGAGTGTCTGGAAGAATTTACCCCACGTGCTCATAAATATTGTGTCTGAATATAGGGATTATGGGAATAGTTACTTTATCTTTTTACTTTTTTTCATTTCCTCAAGGAAACTGTGATGGTCGGTAATAAGTACTGTGATCCAGGTGAGGGTTTGACCAATGCAGAACAGAAGACATAATAGCTCATTAAAAGCAGACTGAGAGTAAAAGAAGAATTGAAACTGCTTCTATTTGCAGATGGCATAATCCTGTGTATAGAAAACACCAAGGAATCTATACACAAATTGTCTAGAACTAATTGAACAGTTTAGCAAAGCTGCAGGATCTAAGATCAGTATTTTAAAAATCTATTGTATTTCTATATTTTAGCAATGGCAAACCCAAAAAATAAAATTTAAAAAAAAATTCCATTCACAAAGCATCAAAGAGAATAAACAGGAATAAATGTAATAAAAGTGTAAGATTTATACACTAAAAATTGTGAAACATTACTAAGAAAAAATAATGAAGATTCAAATAAATGGAGACATTCCCTATCCATGGATTGGAAGACTCAAGCTTGTCAAGATGGCAATTCCCCCCTTAAATAGATCTATAGATCCAACACAATTCCTATCAAAATCCCAGCAAGCATTTTTGTAAAACTTCACATACAGATCCTAAAATTTATATCAAAATGCAAAGTATAGCCAAAACTAATTTGAAAAATAACAACAAAATTGTAAGACTTCTATCACCCAGTTTAAAAATTTACTACAAAGCCCCATGAATCAATACACTGTGATACTGATGTAAGCACAGACATATCCTCAGAGATGAATGGAGAACTGAGAGTTCAGATTTTTGACAGAGGTGCCAAAAAAAATCAATGGGGAAAGGATAGTCTTTTCTCAGCAAGTGATCCTGGGGCTGTTGCACATCCACATGTACGAATATGAACTTAGGCCCTTCTCTCACATCATAGGCAAAAAATGAATTAAAAATGGATTACAGGACTACATATAAGAGTTAAAACTACAAAACTTCTGGAAGAAAATACCTTGGTAACTTTGAGTTGGGTAGAGTTCTTAGATATGACACAAAAATCATGACAGTTAAAGGAAGAAATAATACATTAGACTTCATCAAAATGAAACTTTTGCACTTCAAAAGATCATTAAGAAAAAAATGTTTAAAGACAAGCTCTAGGCTGAGAAAATATTTAAAAATCATAGACTTGATAAAGGACTTTTGTACAGAATAAAGAAAAAACTCTTACAACTGACTAATAAGAAAAACAAGTCAATTTTTAAATGGGCAAAAGATTTGAATAGCCATTTCACTATAGGAGGTACATAAATGGCTAATAAGCATATGGAAAGATGCACAATATCATTAGTCATTACAGAGACAAATTAAAACCATGATAAGATATCACTACATCCCCACTAAAATAGTTATGATGTAAAAGAGAGACAACACCAAATGTTGGTGAGGATGTGGAAAAATGGAAAGCCTCATACAATGTTGATAAGAATGTAAAATGGCCCGTTCATGTTAGAAACCAGTTTGACAGTTTCTTTAAAAGTTAAACATACATTTACCAAACAATCTAGTGATCCCACTCATAGGAACCTACCCAAGAGAAAGAAAAGCATGTCCACACAAAACTGTACACAAATGTTTACAGCAACATTATTCATTACAGTCAAAATCAGGAAACAACCCAAATTTCCATTAACTGATGAATGAATAAGCACAATGTAATATGAGCAGATAAGAGAATACTCCATACAGCAGCCAGGGTGAACTTTTGAGATTACAAACTTGACCTGTGATATTAAGGTTAAAAGACAAATGAGACAATTGTAGCAAGTTTGTTAACAGTTTTAAAGTATTTGACAATATAAGTGTATATAATGTCTTGTCTTGGTACCTGTGTAAGTCATTTTGGAGCTGACACTCATTGTTGCTGATCTGCTGACTTGCTTCTTTGGTATGAAGCAGCATCTGAGCTTGCAATTTCTCTACTTCCCTGAATTCTCTTTGAGTTTTTCTGACTCCTAAGCCAGATGTGTGTGTTTAGCTCCATAATGAAGGACTCCAGCTTCTGTGGAGTCTGGCTCATATTCATGAGACAACAGTCTTTTTCTGATCTTCATTTCCTGCCTGTGGACTTCAGAGATTTGGCTAGGGTCAGATCTGCTCCCAAGCTCATGTGGCTTTTAGAGCATTCAGTTTCTTGCAGGTTGTCTGATTGAGGACCTCATTTTCTTGCTGTCAGTTGGAGGCTGCCTTCAGCTCCTATGCTATGTGGCCCTCTTCACATGGCCACTTGCTCTTTCAAAGTCAGCAAGTGAGAGAGAATCTTCTGAAAAGATGGATTAGAACATTTTTGTTTACTAATAAAAAAATTGTATTTACTTAGAAGCATTCAGAATTCAGAATGTCAACAAAACAGCTGCAACTTTTTTTGTGTGCAATTACAGAGTGGTATTCAGTTAAAAAAAAAACATTTCATATAAGCTGCATCAGAGACAAGTGAAAATAAAAAATCTACCATCCTCACGTATACTAATTTGTGCTGTGCACCAAGAAGAACCTGCTTTAAATTTCCTTGCCAGTTTACAATCCCCATACTGTATCAGGCAAGGTTAGTGCCTATTGAAAATACATCAGGACAGTGCTATCTAAAGCCACGTTCAGTGGCGTGTTAACTATACAAAAAAGACACTGCGCAGTTTAAAAACAAATGTTACATAGCCTTACATCTCAATGTCTTTCTTTAAAAGGAGTTGTAAACAGGGGTTTAAATGTTTTCTAGACAAGAAAAAAAAACTGTGCTAGAACCAACTAACTCATAATCATCATCATCATCACCTTCATCTTCCTCTTCTTCCTCTTCTTACTTTTTTCAGCCTTGACAACTCCATTTTTTGCTGCATCAGGCTTTCCTTTAGTTCAGTATGCAGCAATATCCTTTTCATATTTTTCCTTCAGGTTCACAGCCTTCTTTTCATAAGGCTGCTTATCATCTGCGGCAGTGCCCTTCCACATCTCTCCCAATTTCTTTACAACTCACTAATGGATAAGCCAGGATGTTCTCCTTTGATTTTTGGGCAATATTCAGAACAGAACAAGAAAACGGCCAAAGAATGCCTCCTGGGTGCGTTGGGATCCTTGAACTACTTTTTTGTCCTAAAGAGGATCTTTAGGAGGGATATAGGTTTTCGTTTGTCTTTCATAACGAGCCTTGTTCGCCTTTGCCACGTCTTCAAATTTCCCTTTCTCTTTAGCAGACATGGTCTTGCACCTCTCTGAGCACTTCCTAAAAAACTGAGAAGTTGACTGAACCATCTGGGTGCTTCTTCTTATGCGCCTCCTGACAAGTTTGCCAAATAATGCATATAACAACACTTTGCCTCTCAGGTTCCATGGATCTCTTTTGCCCATGTTTAGTTATTTTTCCTCAGTGAGGCACAGGGTTGTCCAGTGCCCACCTGGCTCTCACTTGCCCCCGTGCTCTCTCTATGCAGCTCAATGTACTCAGAATCTTATATAATATAATCATGTAAACATAATCACATATATCTCATCATTTTTGCCAAATTCTACTAGTTAGAAGCAAATCACAGGTTCCACCCACACTCATGGAGAGATCCCACAAGGGTGAAACCAGGAGGTGGGGATTGTGGGAGCTACCCTAGCATCTGTCCTCGGTTCACCCTTTTGGCCTCCAATGATTTGTGTCCCTCTCACATGCAAAATACATTTACTATTTCCCAAGGTCCCTGAAAACCTCATATCATTACAACATCTGCTTGAAGTCCAGCATCTCATCATTTAAATCAGGTCCAGGTATGCATGAGGCTCCTTGAGCATAGTTCCTCTCAATCTATAAAACTAAAGACAAATCATCTTGCTCCTAGTGCACAATGAAGGAATGAATATAGTAAAATAGTTATTGGCATTTCTAGTTAAAAAGAGAAGGAGAGGTGGGCAATGGAAGATAAAAAGGAGTGACAGTCCAAAGTAGTTTTAAAATCCAACCTAGCAAATTTCAGTCAGAATTCTTTGATTAGATTTCAAGGGCTGGGAATAATTCACCATAGCTCTTGGTTCCACCGTCTGAGTCATCTTTCCTTTTTTCATGAAAAGTAGCACATGTTTGCAGCTGAGTAGTTTTATCATTCTGCTTCCTGCCAGTAGAATTTTAGAGATCTAACAGCCTCCTTTCATTTTGTACTCTTTCTGTCCCTTTCAGTTTAAGTTGGCAGTGTTTTTGCTGAAATACTTTTCTTAAATACTTTGTGGGTCTCCAGTAAATTTCCCTTTACACAAAGGCCACATCCAAGGTTCTTTTGGACTTAGGCCCTCCTCTACCTTGAGTTCCTGCTGAGAAGGTTGAAAGATAACTCAATTAAGTTCCTGCTGAGAAGGTTGAAAGATAACTCAATTAAGCTTCCAAAAGGTCCTATTATTTAAGAGGTTCTGTGAGATACACAATTAATCTCTGGAGAGGGCCCTTTGTATGACCGAATACTACTCTGATTCCTTAATCTTCCTGAGATTTTAACAAAAGCTTGTACAATCACTACTTAGCTTTTTCTCTAGGCCAGGACTTATCTTTATGCCACATGCTCAAAAGTAATTTCTTTATTTTAACATCTTTTGCCATCTGGAGAGACTGAGAATTTTCAGAATCATCAAGTCCTGATTCCTTTTTGTTTAACAGTTCTTCCCTCAATTTATCACTCTTCTCTTGTATTTTACTATAAGCACCAAGAAGAAACCAGGTGGTACCTTCAACACTTTGCTTGGAAATCTTTTTAGCTATATTTCATCACTTTGTGTATGTATCACTTTGTATATGTATCATAGTGATTATTCATTTGTGTGTTTCTGCTTTTAAGGCATTTGTAGCATTTAAAAGACTTAGATACAGGATATTTGTGATTTTAGAAGTATACATATTATACACTATATATTACATATATTTAGGATAATTCAATTAGTTTATAAACTAATATTTAAACATTTGGAAAATGTCACATTTGTTAAATGTATAAGTTTTCATTTTTAGTCATTTAAGGAGTATTTGAATTTTAAGGAGAATACTGTTTATTATATAATTAATAAATAAAGATGTAAACAGACTACAAATAGCAGTGATTGTGCCTCTCTACACACAGAGGTCTCTCAGACATTAAAGAATTTAATCAGATGTAAACATTCCAGAAAGATTCATGGGGGTGATATTGAAATCAGGGGAACTTAGAACCCGAGAGCCAGGCCTGGGTATCACTTGCTGCTTCAGTGAAGAGAATGGACGGCGGCCTTGCAACGCTGCTGCCCTGACTCCCTCTAGTGGTTCGGTCTGCAAAGACTGCCTTTCCTGATCACCAAAAGAAAAAATCTTTTGCTAGGTCATCTCTCTCCAAAAAGTTTCGTTTGCTTGGTAAGACAAAAAAAAAAAAAAAAAAAAAAAGCTCAAAAATTCTTCCTCCAACATTTTTATATATATCTAGGCTTCATACCAACATTTCCTATATTACGAAGTACCACCATCTACTTTGAACATCTTTAATGATTATAAAATGCTTCCTTCTTTTCAGCAGACACCGTCCCTGTGACCGGTACTCATGGGTCCTGTGTTTACCGTTTGGAGCCACACAATTTTCACTGCTCTTCCACCTGACAGCACTTCAAATATTTGAAAACAGCTTCTCGTCCCCACTGCAAATTATCTTCCTCAGGCCAACACATGTCGTTCCTTCAACTGCTCCTTCTTTGACCCAGTTTCCAGATTCCTCCGTCCCCATTGCTCCCCTCTGGAGGCACTCCAATTTCTCAACAGCCCCTGGAGACATCCTGACTGCCAAGACCTCGACCCAGTGCCTGAGATGTGGTCCAACTGCCCCTCGGAGCAGTGGGGCTGGCACCACCCTCCTCCACTTCTGTGAATCCATGCTCTTTTGAGCAGATTGACAAAATGATGGACCAAAGGCTGAGACTTCTCATATCTGGATTCTTCTCCTATGAGGCAACTTCACGTTTTCTTTACCCTCCATGTAGCCATGAAACATTTTCTGTTCTTGGACAGAACTTAGTTTCGCAAATACTAATGTATGCAAACAACTTCAAGCAGACCAGGGCTGTGTGAACTTGGCCTGCCACTGATCAGAGTGCACACACACACACACACACACACACAAAATTCCTCAAGAAGGACCTACTCCCTTATGAGATTGAGGCTTGGGAGCTTCAGAATGCACCTCTCATCTTCAAGCTGAGGACACCTGACTAGCCTAAATCCCCTCTGCTGCAGTTTAAACTCATTTCCTCTCATATTGCCCTCTGTGGACAAGAAGAAAAAAAGACTTGATGTCAATAATGTAACATCCTTTTACAGTTTGAAGACTGATACTCACACCTCTCTCCTTGAAATGAATGTAGACATTTCCCTGAAGGGCTATTTTTCAAAACCTTTCAACAGTTACTTTGTCTCCCCTGGCTCCTTTCCAATGTCTTTACAACATCTTCCACTTATGGGCCCCAAGACTGAACAGTATGTTTTAATGACTGATATAGATTAAGAATTGTATCTATGAAAATATTTCCATTAGAACATAGTTCATTGTTACGAAGAATTGCACATGTAAGAAATCCCTGGTGTATAACAGGTTATGTTTCAAAACTTTCTTTGTAGATCAATTATTTGGTATTTGGGCACGTTTTTCCACAGAATCAATGTTATATCTTGTATTTGGACTTTGAGCCTAGCAAA
Source organism: Piliocolobus tephrosceles (assembly GCF_002776525.5). NCBI lineage: Eukaryota > Metazoa > Chordata > Mammalia > Primates > Cercopithecidae > Piliocolobus > Piliocolobus tephrosceles. Next base: position 73,807,422 of record NC_045437.1, on the reverse strand, counting down.
CAAGAGCCAGTTTAATCCACATAGCAATAATGATATGAGGTGGAATTTCAAGAATATGAGTTTTCTGATGTTGAGAATAGAAGATGCAAGAAGATGGGAATTTCTTCCTCCAATTTCTCATCAGGGAGCCGCCCATAGGGAATGTTAGGAAAGGGATGGCTATTAACTTTGGGTGTCTTCTCACATTCTTTTCTGGCCCTCCCCACCTCCTTGGGTCCTGCTTCCTGATATCCTAGTGTCCCCCAAAGTCTCCTAGGGTGCTGCCTCCTCAGATCTTCGTATAGTCCCCAATTCTCCATGCCTCAATACATCTGAGCTCCTCTCGCTTATGATCCAAACACACATTTCCTTAATGAAGCTAAGTTTGGGTGAGGGTTAGGATGACAAGCTTCTACTTGAACCAGCTGCCATGAGTAAATTCTGAGCAAAGCGTCTATTTTTAAATGGGTAGCTTACTTATCCAAAAGACTTTCCTCTGTGCAGTTTCAGACACTGTCACAAAATGAAAAAAAAAAAAAAAAAAAAGATTACATGAAGGAAATAATTTGGGGAATGTGGAAGCCATTATAATAAGTGTGCTTACTCTTCCTGCTTGGGAATCTATCCCAAATGGTACCTGCTTTCCACAGATTCCTTCCTTTCCCCCTTTCTGAATCACAGATTATATGCCCCAGATTGTTTTCAGCAGTTCTGAGATTTTTTTAAATTGTTTTTATCTCAAGAAATTACTGAATTAAGGCAGACAGACATCCCCCCACAACCAGAAGAGTACCTACTATGGGATGCCATTTATATAAATGGGATTTATATAAATAGATTAGTTTATATAAAACTAATCTATAGTGATAGAAAACAAATCAGTGGTTGTCCAAGGAAAAAATGGATTACAAAAGGGCCTGAGAAAACTGTTGGAGGTAACAAATGTTCATTGTCTTGACTGTGGTAAAGGTTCCATGGGTATATACCCTTGTCAAAACTTATCCCATGTGCACTTTAAATATGTGCAGTTTAGCGTACATCAATTATACTCAATAAAGTCATCAAAAAGAGAAGTGCAACCAATATGCAAAAAGACTAATAGACATTTATTAACAGCTTCTCATTATTTGCCTCAAGGATTGTTTATAAAAAATGAACTAAATAAAACAGATAAAAGTGATGTCCCCAGCCACAGTTCCAGTTCTTTACTGCAACCTCCAGAAGCAAGTAGCATGAATTTAGTGTATATCCAAATCAGTCTACTGGTAATAATTTTACATACATATATGGTCTTAAACAATAGAGTGTATTATTTCTGTGTTTTTAAAATTTATATAAATGATATGTATATTTTATTCCATGAATCTCTTTTCTTTACATGATGTTATGTGTTGGTATTATATAGATACTTTATACATGGATATATTGTGTTATATATGGGAACAATCCATTCCTTCTAATGGCCATTATAACAATTCATATCCTAACAGAATATTACAGTAATTCATATCAAAATAGAATATGAATATGTTACATTTTATTTATAAATTATCTCTTTGATAGGCATTTCAGTTGTTTCTAATGTTTCATAATTATAAGCAATATTGCAATAAGCTAAGGTTTTCAAAACAAATGTCATGGTATTGGTGGTAGGAGTTACTGGGTAGTAGCCACCTGGTAGGTATATAGATAGGTCTTCTATGAGTCAGATATTGGTAAAGTAGAATGTCCTGTTTCAAGGATCCATGGACTGCACAAAAATAGCCAAAGCTGAATAAGACCCTGTCTTTAAATTCCAGAACAACAAAGTGGCTCTATTATGTATCCTGCAGAGTTGGAGATGATTCAGAGGACAATTCCAATGGCCCATAGAGTTTAAATCTGACTTGGATACTGTTGAGGTTCAAAGTAGATGACTTCCCACAAAGCAAGTGGGTTAGCTGCCTTTAGCAATAGGCCAAAGCAACTCAACTCTATCTGTTGCTATTTAAAGCTTTCTTAAAAGTCGTTAATGTTAAGTGAGCATCAGAAAATGCATATTCATTGCTTCTAGGTTACTATGTTTGATACATATGTATTAAATCTACCTTGTTTATAGTATTAGATCCCTCTTTTGTGCTTAATTTTTACTTTCTTTATTTGGTACAGATTCAAGATAGTATGTTAAAGCCTCCCATTGCTATTGGGATGCTTCTAACAATTTTTCTAAAAACAAACATATACCAATTCCCAAAATTTACAGCTTTGTTATAATTTTATAATATTGAAAGGCAAAATTCATATCTCAAAAGTATGGAGGAGAGAACTTCCAGCAATATAGTGGACTAAGATTATATAGAAGAATTCCCTCTTCAGTTACTATTACACTATTACAGAGAAACACAGAGAAAAAGTTTTATATATATACATACACACACGTATATAAGTACAAATATGTACACACATACATGTATGTGCATATATACATTCATGTATATGTATATATATGGTGGATGTCATACATGTATATGTATATATATGGTGGATGTACCTGACAGCAATAACTTAAGCATACTCTGTACAGCAGCCTGAATGGCAAACACATCTGACAGCAATAACTCAGCCTAAGAAATGGGGGTTGCCATGTGGATGGTGCTAAGTGAAGGTGCTGAATGAACTGCAGGCTGTTGGAAAGCAGTTGTGGTTCTCCTATCCAGCCCACTGCCACCAGTCCATGCCTGTACTTAAGTTCCCCCAAATCAAATCTTATGTCTCATTTTCTGGCTCCAGGTCTCTTCTTTGGCCTCTTGAACCTGGTGCCATTCCTATTGGAGTCAATAGGGGTCCAGCACGACAATCTATAGACAGAGAGAAAGGGAAATCTCCAGATTCCAGAAACAAAGAGGGAGCTCAGAGGCTGGGCAGTAAGTAGGGGCTAATGTCACTGCAGCCTCTGCAGGGTTTGGACCAATGATAGGCCCTGGCGATCCAGGGATTTTAACACCCTTGCAGGCCAATAAAATGTCATCTCTGGTGTGAGTAAGGAAGGCAACTGGAATTGAGCACTCGCAAAATCTGAGTTCCTGAGGGCTGCAGTGTTGGCAAAAACAAATCAGGAAAAAAAGCTCAAGTGTCCCCAGGCTATAGGTTTAAAATAATAATAATAATAATAAAGGTCATACAGAAAAACTTGAAGTCAAGCCCGTGCCATACATTGAAATGAGCTCTGAATTTTCACTGTGGGCAGAAATACCAAGAAACATTAGAGCTGGTTGAGAGGTGGTGATATCTGTAGCACTCCATCAGAAGCAAACTGGCGGGCCCAAGTCATACAGATCTTCACCAGAGGGGAGAAACCCCTGCTGAAAATAAGCTCATACTAAAAATGACAAACCACAGGAGGAACCCACCTTGAGGGTCAGATCATGAAATTAACAGAAAAAGTAATGCCCAAGAAGTATAGATCAAGCCACAGATGATTATAAAATAAGTACATTGTAAATGATTTACAAGGGCAAAGGAAAACACAAATTAAAAAACAGGAAAACACGTAAAAACAAAATGCAGATTTAGAAAATAACCAAACAGTTCTTTTATAAATGAAACTTACAGTCACTGAAATTCAAAACTAAATAGAAATATTTAATGGTTGAATAGAAAATAAGCAAACTGGAACTAAGGAAATGACTCAAAATGTAACACAGAAGTAAAAATGGAAAAAAAATGAATGAAAGTTTAAGATCACAAAAGACAGAACCAGAAATGACAGAAGAGACATCCACTAGGAGTTTTGGAATGAGTGACTAGAAAATGGGAAAAAAGTAATATTTGAAGTGATAATGACTGAGAATTTTCTCAGATTTGACAAGACAGGAATTCCTAGATTGACAAGTATACTGTATTGATACCTACAGGTATATAACAAACCATCCCAGCATTTAGTGGATTAAAACAACCACCGTTTACTTAACTGGCAGTTCAGCGGGTGAGCAACTTGGGCCTGGTTCAGCTGAGAGGTTCTCTTGGTCTTGAGAATGGGTTTACGCACACATTTGTAGTCATCTGGCAGATGCAGTCAGCAGGCCACGGCCTGGCTCCTGCCGGCCTAGCAAGAAATAAAGGGGAAGAGAAGGAGCCTCAGCCCAGGAGGGCTCCCTACAGAGAAGACTCTGTTTCACTTGGCAACTATCATGCCACAGACAAGTTACCCTGGCAGTGACCGAAGACCTCTGTGTTCTTACTTAATGTGCTGGGGTGTAGTGTGTTCTGCCCTTTTACACAGATTGACAGATGTTGACTAACTGGGAACGACTTGATTCCAGGAGGATCAAGTGGAGTCATTTTGATCCATAGCAGTGGGAGTCATTTTAATTAATGGCTTGACATTTCTTTGCCATTGTTGCAAGCTTGAGGTAACTAATGGTTAGTTTTACCCATGACCACTTCGCCCTGCAAATTCAGCTCAAATAATCTAAATTAAAATAGAAATTGCTTTGGTCAGGGTTAAAATTTGTGCTGTTAGGACTATAGTCCTAAGACTTTTTTCTTTTTTGGATTATGGCTAATGTTTAAAAGAAGCAACAAGACTTATGTAAAGATACAATCTTTACATAGTGTTTTAGATCATTGGATAGGCAAAGTAGAAAAGGCGAGTCTGGATTGTGGGAAATAAAAGCAAGTAGAAAAAAATTGAAAATACAGATCATTTAAGAGAAGAAAACAACAAGGTTTTCCCATCTGGGACTTCCTAAAACATGAATTCCTCTCAGCCAAGTAGTGGAACCTAGAAAGTCATTTGTTTTTCCTGAATAAACTCCATGCTAGAGTCTTTGATAAACAAACTGATAGGAAATAAGGAAATCCTGTTAAAAATCACAGTAGACTTTAGAATGATAGAAGCCTGCTTACTTCTGTTCTGGAAATACTCAGCTCTGGAAAGGACTTCAGGGTTGATCATCCTCAGGTAATTGTTCTATTTGAAATATACAAGCCATGGGGGAAAACAAACAAAGACAACAGAAAAACCACCCTGAGGGACAAGAGGGAAAAGCGTCACCTGTGCTGAAAATTTCATCCATTTAAGACCCAAAAGCAGGGCCAGAGGGAAGGTATAGGGAAGGGTGGGGACAAGAAACCATCCATGTGGCTTCAGGATGAGAGGGGGTTGAAGAGAGGCCACCCCCAGGCTCCAAATTTCCAAGGACGATACCTATTTCAAATATTCAGTCATCTCCTTGTCCTCATAAATGCCCTTGGACTTGTATTACTAGATGTTCAGATAAATCGCTTTAAAAATTGTGTCACTATTACCATGGGAAGTCCAAGGGGAGTAGGGAAGTATTACTTTTTTAAAGTATTACTTTTAATAGCAAAAGCTGCAATTACTTTTGCACCAACCCAATAGAAGGGTTCTTTCCAGCTACCTTGGCAACACGCTTATTTCCAGGGCTTCTGTGTGGGCAGCATGCCTGTGCTTTTGCTATGGTTAGTCTGTAGATTTGGTGTCCTCCTTGGCTTTCTCAGACTTTGAAGTCTCCCCTTTGCTTGAATGAAAAAAGTCTCCCCTTGGCTTTAATGATGATCAATCTGTAGCCATTTTACCCCCACATAAACCACACCCTATTTTAATCCTTCAGGTGAAAAATGCTCAAGTTGGACAAGATCCACAAAATATGAGGGAAAAGCAGAGCTAGGGCAAAGTTGTGACTTTAACGTTTCCATAGGGAGCCTTTTTCTGCAGGGTACACAGAGGGCTACTTGCTGACACTGGAATTCAACTGCTTGTGCTTCTTACTTTGCGTGAAGAAACTGAGAACAGGTGGCATCAAGGTAGATCTGACATGGCCACTAGAATAGCTTGGACAGGAGTTCAAATAAGCTGCTTCCACCTTGACTCAGCCTCGGCCAGAGCATCTCACATCTGTTTCTTCTTCTATAGCTGACTGAGTGCACCTTAACCCAATTGCAGTTCCCATCCCATTTTTGAATAGGCTGTTTGGAAAAGAGCTCCTTCCCAGCTCAATCATGCTTTCTGCTCTTGTCTTTCAATCCAGCTGCATTTGTTCACCCCTGTGGGTCCTCCCAGCCCTGCTAGGCCAGGCTCTCCTGGCGTGTTCTGCACAAGCTAGCTATGAATTAGGCTTGCACTCTTTAAACATGAAAATAACCTGGAAGACTCTCAGCTTAAGGTGATGGAGAAAAGACCTTATCTCTCCTTTCCCCTGTCAGCAAAGAGATGAGAAATAGAAGCGCACATCACAATACATGATGACAGAAAGCAGCTAGAGGACTCTGGCCTTAGCAGAATAGAGAAAGGTGAAATGTAAAAACCTGCAGAGAATGTGAAATGTAAGAACCTGCAGAGAATGAAATCACCAAAAGCAAACTGATTTTGCCCTGTATGAACTCTCAAACTAGTGCTCAGGCTTTGAGCACTAGTTGGGGTGAGGCAACTGATAAAAATAGAGAGATTTGTTTAAAATATATTTAATAAGCATTTAGTCCTCACCCATAGCCCAAAAAAAGTGATGAAAACCCTTCCTTACAAATATTTTGGAGGAAAAACTGAACCAGAAGGTTTCTAGTATATGATAGGGGTTAGAATCCAGAGTAAAAATATTGAATGATGCAAATGTTCTCCTCATCTCAGCTGCAAAAATGCCAGCAGCTAGGCTTATACCCTTCAGGACGGAGACTGTAAGATTCTTCTCTCCAGACATCAATTCTCCAGAGAGAATTCTAACAGATAATGACATCTGATTTTCTCCCATTGACAAAGCCAGCTTACTGCCATACACACTGCAGTAGAACCAAGGAGGGTGACAGATTTCAGGACAACAGGAGGCTGAGGAGAGGTCACTCCCAGACTCAAAATTTCCAAGGATGGTATCTATTTTAAATATTCAGTCTCCTTTTCTTCATAAATGTCCTTGGACCTGTATTACTACATGTTTAGATAAGTGCTTTTAAAACCCTCCCAAAACCACAGATTTGTCGCTTAGCTGGCAAGTGCTTCACTCTTAAATAAGAACACATAGTCAAGAATCAGTAGACATTTTTAAAAGTTTCCTTGCATGAAAGATAGACACAAAAACCAAAAAAGAAAAAAAAAAAAAAAAAAAAAAAACAGAAAAGGCTACTTAGAGGAAGTAGAGACAAGGTAAGGAATAAATAAACACTTCAAAGACAAAACTAGAAATAACATCCTTAGATAAGAACAGAAAGTGCATTCATGAAAGGAAAACAGAATAATATAGAAAACAAGTAACTGTAAAATAAGAAAGAGCTCTTGGAAATTACGAGTAAGAAAGCTAAGTTTTAAAAGTTGAATGATAAAGTTGAGGAAGTCTTTTAGAAAATCAGAACTAAAAGACAAAGATATGGGCAATAGAGGAGAAAAAATAAGAAAATTAGAAGCTTGATCCTGAGGATCAACATTCAAAATAGGAGTTCCAGAAAGAGAAATTTGAGACCAGGCACCTCAGATTTGTCAATGCTCATGCCTGTTATCCTAGCACTTTAAGAGGCTGAGGTGTGGGTGAGGGATCACTGCAGGCCAGAAGTTCAAGACCAGCCTGTTCAACATAGCAAGATCCTGTCTCTATTTAAAACAAAAAAAAATTCAGCCAGGCGCGGTGGCTCATGCCTGTAATCCCAACACTTTGGGAGGCCAAGGCGGGTGGATCCTGAGGTCAGGAGCTTGAGACCAGCCTGACCAACATGGTGAAACCCCATCTCTACTAAAAACACAAAAATTAGCTGGGCATGGTGGCGCGTGCCTGTAATCCCAGCTACTTAGGAGACTGAGCCAGGAGAATTGCTTGAACTCAGGAGGCAGAGGTTGCAATGAGCCGAGATCGCACCACTGCACTCCAGCCTGGGTGACAGCAAGACTCAGTCTCAAAAAAAAAAAAAAAAATTCCTCTGGCTGAAAGTCTTCAGTCCCTCAACTAAAAGGGTCTCCCAAGTGTCCAGCACAATGAATTCAAACCATACTAAGTCATACTATTATTTCAAATAGAAATGCTGTGGCATTTATGTCACATTGGATCCTCTGAGATGTCAAGGTGAGATAAGGTAGTCAAGAGATTTATTGGGAGAAATGCCTGTGAAGGTAAAGGAATGGAAAGCAGAAGAATATAATGCAGGTCTGCTACCTGGGAAAGAAGAGAAGAAAGAAAATCCTGCCTAGGAAAAGCTTCAGGCCACAGCACAGTTCTGAGAAACTGTGATACTGTGTCCAGCCAGAACAAAGGAGAGTTAGTGTCTGAGGCAAGGTCTGTTCATTAGAGTAGCCTCACATCAGGTAAGCACAAGTGGCTCTACTATCCTCATCTTATTCGGTGATCAGCTGGGAGCAGTCGAAGGGAAGTATGGCCTCTATGTAGCTGTCACTCAGCTATGCTTTCCATGGCCGACTATCTTAAAGGGACATCTAAGCAGTGTACCTCCAGGACTGCCACAGTCCATTTCTTGTCCTCCACAGATCCCGCTTCCCATGGCTCCTGTGAGCCCTCTTCTTGAGGAAATACTTAGAAGAGAGAAGTTAATGGGAGGAATATAGTCCCTAGTGCCGCCATTTGTCTTGAGATGGCAACCCATAGTCATCTTCTCCTACCTGCACTATCCACTCTAAATCCCCCCTCTTTATTATCGTTATTATCTTTATTCCAGAAGGTCTTAGCTGTTGGCAATCACACCCTTGTCAGGAGGAATTTGTTGCCCACGGCTAGTCAAGATTGGGCAAGACAACAGAAAAACTTGACCACAGGCATCACCTGGGATCCATACACATTCCTTCCTCCCTCTCCCATTGTGTACAGGCAGCCTCATCTCTTCCTGCCGACGAAAGTTAATGATCTCTTCTTTTCACCTGCTGGTCTCTTCATAGAAAGAGTCCAAAATGCCCTGGTGGAAGCGATAGTATATAGTTCAATGGGACACTTACTGTGTCTCCTGCCAAGCTACACTTCATTTGAGGACCAAGACCTCTAATCTCATAGAGCCCATAGTTGTAGAGACAAGAAGCACAAAATTCCCCAGGATGTCATTGGAAATGATAAGTGGGTCCACTCCTGTTTCCACTCCTTGGTTCTCAGACCTATGTATTCTTCCTGTTGAGGACATAGCACTATATGGAGAACCCCAGTTTAGTGTATATGGTGCATCCTGCAGGATGGTACCCTGTCCTTTCAGAGCATTGCCTCCAGCTGGAGCTTCAGCTATGCTTTTAGTAACCATTCCAATGCTTTATGAGGCTGGCTCCATCTAGATGATGTAGTATCTGATATGACTGGTGGATCCCATGGTCATTGTCCTATTCCCAAGCCTCCTTTGCTATGAAGTGATCCTCTGGTCAATATTATGCTGTGTGTGCTTCCAGGACTACAGATCAGCCCCAGGTAGTGGGGCTTGCTGAAGCCCTGTGGCGAGGAAAGGCAAATCTAAAGCCAGGAGAGGTATCTAACCCTGTGAGGATGAACTGTGGAACCTTCCAGGACAGAAGGCCCAATGTAGCTGACTTGCCAACTACATTGGAGATGTAAAAGTTTATTTTCCAACTCAGCAGGTCCCAGAATTCTTGGGCTTTCTGTATTCCACCTACATGTTCCTTGAAACCTGGCTGGTTCTTTTCTGAACTCATCTCTAGTACCTATTATATGCAGCTAAATACAACTCGCTCACACTTTTATCATTGTGCCTGAAGACTTCTCAGCACAAATCCAAATATTTTTAGGTACATATGCTAACTTCCAAGTTACCGAAGGTGACAGTTTTAGAAAATGTCTCATCCCTGCAAAACACAGATTACCATTTTCTTTCCAGCCTCCTATAAGTTTTCTTGTGCCCATCATTCAGTCTCCAAACCAATGCCACTTATTTTTTTGTGTCCTTGTGCCTATACCCCACTACAAATACCAATTTCTAATACCAATTAGATACTAATTTCTGATACCAAAAGCTATTGCCACAAAATGTTATATGACAAACATCCAAAAATTCAGTGGCTTAAAATAACAGTCGTTTATTGTCATTGATCTATGAATCAGCTGAGTGTTGGCAGATCCAAGCTGGGCTCCACTGTGCAGCTCTGCTGATTCAGGCTGAGCTTGGCTAGGAGAGTTTGGCTTTGCTCCATGTGTTACTCATCCTCCTCCTAGAACCAGTGGGCTAGTCATCAGCCTGTTCTGTGCTTCTGATGGCATAAGCCTAAGAAAACAAGCCCAACCACACAAGTGTTTTTCAAGCCCCTGCTTGCAACATACTTGCTAATATCCCACTAGCCAAAGTAAGTCAGGGGGAGGGAGAAAAGTGATTATTTTGAATAATAATCTAACCTACCACATGTTATTGTGGAATCATAGATCACCTCCGAAGAGGAAAAGTCATCAGATATAAAAGATTGTGAATGAGAATGGCAGAACTTCTCTAGAGCAATATCAGAAGCTAGAAGACAATGAAATGCCTTCCAAATTCCGAGTGAAACTGTTTTAAACCTGGAATTCCATATCTGTCTAAACTATCAGTCAATTATAAGGCTAAAATAAAGATATTTTGAAACATGCACGTGTAGAGTCTCAGTTAATGTACCTCCCATAGACCTTTCCTTAGAAGCTACTGGAGAATAAGAGCCACCAAAAAGATGCAAGCAAAACAGAGGAAGATAGAAAACACAGGACATCCAATTTAGGAGAGAGATGATGGAAATTTCCAGCATGATAGCATATGAAGTTCCATATTGTTGCACAGAAAACAGCAAGACTAGTCTGGAGCAGAGGGATGGAGGGCTCCATGGCTCTCTGCAGTGTGGGGAATTTGACTGCGTAGAAAGATATCTAAAATGCTATTGTAGACAGTGGGAAAACCCAAGTATAGGTACAATGGAAAACTAAGCAAATGAAAAATAACACAATTATTTAGAGGTATGTGGAAGGAAGTAAAATCATAGTCCACTATTTTGTTCAGCCATAAACAATATTTCATATTGTAAGAAGAACTGTCCTATAACTATATTGAGAGAATGGGAAGAAGAAAGTGAATAATACCGTAATAGAAAGTCACCAGACAATACTCAAGGTTGATAAATCAGGAAAAACAATATAGCACATAATAGTTAGCAATATGGAGGAAATGTATTGAGTCTGGAAAGTAGAATTAGAAAATATGAGGGTTGGGGCATGGGTTTGTTATATTTGGTTGCAAATCTTTTATCAATATTGGACTGTTGTGTAAAAATATGTACATATGTTATTCTGATAAATTTTTTCAGGCCTAGGGAAATGTAATACGATTAGCTTGTATACTACTTTGGTGAGAGCAAATTTCATGTATTTTATCATATATTGAATAAATATTTTTGCGTTGTTCTAGGTATAAATATTTTTGCTTAGTTGTAGGCATCAAAATAATTATGCACAGTGTTTGATGATTACAAAACACATTTGCATATATTTAATCTTGTGATTCAATTCTCACAACTCTGAGTTTGATACAGAAGCAAATTTACCTTGCTGTTAATGAATTCTAAGTTGCAGTACTGTTTGCTGAATGGACCCCTTTCTAACTCTGGAAAGGGGCCCTATCAATATGTTTAAATGGTCATATAAATTTGTAAATTATACCCAAAAAAAACCCTTCTGTTAAGATCACTTCAACTCCTAATACATCATCTTTCCCCTTATGTGAACATGAGAACTGTTTCTAAATAAACATATACTTTTGTACCCAATTCATATCAAAAATTTTTATTCTTTTGCTTAAAGAAGGCTCCACCAAATAGTGAAAATGTCAGGCTCACCAAAACTTGAATTCATCTCGGGTACGTATTGTCCGTCCTATTTGACAAGTTGATGAATGAGGTTAAATGGCTTTGCCCAGGTTTGCACATCGGGACTTAAACTCAAGGATGTGAATGTCCAAACCCATTTTCTTGGGTGCCTTATAATCCATCTCTAGATGGTAGAAGAAAAGTTAAGAGTCGTCAGTCCTGTTCCTGGAAAAATCCATCCTGGAACGTGGGTGGAAAAAGGGCAAGCCTGAGCCACTGGGCTTGGGGTTCACGTGGTGGTGTTTTGAGGAACAGGTGGTGGTGAATGGCACAAAAAGAAAGGTCATTGAAGACAAATTATGATGATACACAATGTTCTCTTTGTCTGCCTCTGCCTAGCCATTGGGGAACAACAACACTAAAATGCTTCCTGCGAAACACAGTCCTGTTGGGATAGGAAGAGGTCTCCTTTCTCCAGATGTCTCTCATTTATTCCAGTCTAGTATCTGAGAACAGCTCTGAGTATCGCTTTGGAACCAATGTGAGGCTGGTTGAAGTCAGAGATCAAGGAATCGAAGGCTCAAGGTTAGAGACGTTTCAGGTAATTAAGCCCAACCCCTCAAAGAGAGGAGGCAGAGCACAGGGAGAGGCAGTCCACACAGTGCTTAAGAGCAGGGCTCAAACCCGATTTCTGCCTGGGTGGAAGCCGTATGACTTTGAGCAAGCTACTTAATCTCTCTGCCTCAGTTTCTTCATGAGTAAACTGGGAATAGCAATATGTGCCCATAATCTCTTTTCTACAACTCAGAATGCAAAAACCTAAAATTATTTCAAAATTTTTTGGTGGGAAGAGATGATCTGAACTCATTTGGCAACAAAACGTAACCCAATTCATGTAAAAGTATTCCATTTAGTGCAAAAATTCACATGCCTCACTGTATAAATATTAATGTATTTGATTATGGAGAACAGTCCCATGGGGGTGTTTTCTATCATAAGGTGTATGTGCCATACACCTTTCTAAAATCCAGAAAATTAAGAATTTTGGTCCTAAGGTTTTCAGATAAAAGCTGTGGATCTGAAGTGCCTATTTCACAAGCTTGTCATGAGGGTTAAATAAATAATAAAGGAAAGGTGCTTAGAAGAGTACTTGGAAGAAAATAAGTGTTCTAGACATGTTTTCTATTATGGAGAACGCTCCCTCCACGAAGTATATTCCTGAGAGACGTTACCTGGCATTTATCTGACTCCTAGGAAGGAGAACTCACTTCTTTATGAGTCAGTCTAGTTTAACTATCAGATATTTCTGATCTAATCTTATAAAAAGCTGAAATTTGCTTTCTCTAACTTCCCCACACTGGTCATAGCTATATTTCAACACAACTTTTACAGAGAGCTACTCTGCCTCCCCCGGGTCTTCTTTTCTACATGGTTAATTGTTCATCACATATTGCTCAGACCTATCTGTTAGTTCCCCTCCCTCACCCCCGCCCCACTCCAGTTTGCCATTATATCCTTTCAAATGCAGTGCCCAAAATAAAACCCAGAGGTCTATATAGGTTCTGATCAGCATAGAGTGCAGTCCACATTTTTTCTATGCTCCAGACTATGAAAAACAACTGCATCTCTGTGTGAAAACAGAAGCGAGATGAGAGGAGATCTGGAAACGCAATCAAGGCCATTTAGGAGTTTCATTAGAAAAACATACTTTAAAGATTCAATTTCAAACCAATTTTTTTCTGGTTTCCCAGAACTGAGATGGAAAACAGTGAGCAGCCTAGACTGAAGGAAATGTGAGAGTCAAACAGTGTAGAGGTAGGGTGGGTGACGTTGTACCAATTCATTTGCTGTGAAACACTACAAACAGTAATGACAGAGCTAGTGTGAAGGTCATGGACCATATCCCACAGTCCAAGAAAAATGAATGATATTCCAACAGAAGGAGAAGAACAGAGCTAAATAAAACTCTGACAAGTAGCCGCGCCAATCCACAGCAAATTACTGTGAAACAGGAGGACACTGCTCCCTCCGGTGGGCACAGCTAGATCTTGCCTCATGTCTGGCCCCAGCCCTGATACCCTCTGGTTAAAGGGAACCTGAGCAAATAAACCCACCAGAGGGGAAGTCATCCGTTTCCAAGGTAGAAATGTGATCACTCATTCAAGACATGATGGGAATGATGAGAAAAAACGTTCCTCTTACAGTGACCATCCTGGCTACCTGCAAAGATGCTTAGAATTCTAGATTCCTTTGGCGTCTTGGTAAAGATCTCCCAAGGGCTGGTTGATGGGTACACGGGGATTTATTATTTTATTCTTCCTACTTTGTGGATGTTTAAAATTTTTCATAATAAAATTTTTTGAAAAAATCCTCAGGCAGCTATAACTTTTTAAAACCAGTAGAGACCCTCATATGATGACAGTCTAATAATTGCATCTGTCCTCCTTTTCCCCACACCGAAGTTTTTTTTTTTTAATTAGATGGTACTTTCATTACTAAACTGATTGGGAAAATGTTGTTAATTTTTTATGTGGACACAGTAGATCATATAAAAGACGACAGACCGAATAACTGAACAGAGAAATAAACTATCCAGAAAGAATTTGGACACTGAAAACTATGTTCAAAGCTAGGTTGATGAATGAAATTGTCATCAGGCTAATATCTGGGTAAAGGGAAGGATGTTAATAAGTTTGGGAATCTTAAGCCTGGTTTCTTGTTTAGTCTCCTGAGAAATGGACTGTGATCATGGTCCTCAGACTCAAACCAAACCCCGTACAACCACACAGACAAAAGGGTAGCCAGGACATTGATTAGGCTAATAGACTTTGACCTTGTTCTGGTCCAATGCATCTACGAATTGACTTCCAATTTATTTATTAATACTTGGGTTAAAGTAAATGCTCCAGAATGAGCTGATGATGTTTTGTGTGCTGACACTTGGCTCCAGGCAAGGCCTCCAGGGGACCAGAACTCTTGAGCACCATTTCCCATCCTTTTGGACCAGCTACCTACACCAGTCACTAGTGTAGGCAAGCAGTTCCACATAGGCATAATCTGACCTTGCCTCAGTCCAAACACTGGACCTGTAGCTTTTGCTCCAAGGCTTGTCTGACACCAAAGTCTGTGATGCCTGTGGAAAGCTGCTTGGCAGTAATGCATGCACAACTCATAAAGGTGGGCAATTACTACTGTTGAGGCTCCCTTTGGATGGGATGTTGTAGGTGAACAGGATTAAGAATCTCCATGTCCCCATCAGCCAGCCCTTGGGAGATCTTTACCAAGACTTCAAAGGAATCTAGAATTCTAAGCATACTTTGCAGGTAGCCAGATGGTCACTGCAAGAGAAGAGCGTTTTTCTCATCATTTTCGTCACAGCTTGAGTGGTAAGTGCGGATCCAGTGGCAACACAATTAAGGCTGTCACCTGTGGTGGATTGGGATGAGGTACAGGTGGAAGGGACAGGCTCTGGGTCAAGTGGTAGCTATGGTACTTGAACAATATGGAGGCAATGATAATTATAAAGGAATGTGGAGTTCATTGGCTTTTGTTAACTGCTTTGAAAGTCTCAAAATAAGAAAATGACAGGGTCATGTTAGCCAACTATCAACTCAATCCCACAGTGAATAGAGCAATGGTTAAAAGAATTTGATCTCCTGCAGGCACAGGGAATACTGTCTTGAAGATTAAGATAACAGGCGATAGAGTCATAGAGGAGACAGAACGACAAGCCTTCACAGGTTTCCTATTTCAAAGTTAGAACCCTGATAGGAAAAGCTTAAGATCTTAAGAGCTGGGATAGGACAGAAAAGTCTGAGAATATTGAGTCACTAGATTAATTTTCATCCTCTAGGAGAGCAAAGTCAGCCTTCTCCTTGCTGGGGACATCAGCCTCATCATTCCTGGAGATCCTGAAAATACCTCATCTGAATCTTGCTGTGCAAAGTGATATCTGTCTTCCTCAAGGTCTCCTTCCATCTCCAATTCACTGACTCCATGATAACTGGAGTCAGGTTTTGGCTCAAGCAGGTGGGGAAATGTATCCCTGCTGCAGTAGGAAATAGTTTACTAAAGAAACTGAAGGACCTGGTATATTAGACTGTTCTCACACTGCTATAAAGAAATACCTAAGACTGGGTAATTTATAACGGAAAAAGGTTTAACTCACAGTTCTGCATAGCTGGAGGGGCCTCAGGAAACTTACAATCATGGTGGAAGGCAAAGAGGAAGCAAATCCTTCTTCACAGGGTGGCGGGAGCGAGAAGTGTAAGCAGGGGAAATGCTGGATGCTTATAAAATCATCAGATCTCATCAGAACCCACTCATCACGAGAACAGCATGGGGGAAACCTCCCCCATGATCCAATCACCTCCCTCCCTCAACACGTGGGGATTACAAGCCCCACCCTCAGCACATGGGGATTACAATTCGAGATGAGATTTGGGTGGGGACACAGAGCCAAACCATTTACCTGGGTAATGCATACGGGCAGGAACCTGTATAAGCTTGTGAAAGTGGATCTTGAGGATGTTGGACTCGGGTGGGTGAGTGGAATAGAAAGCTGGATAACAGTGAATTTATTGACCTGGGGGCACCCTTCCTTGATTTAAACTCAGTGTCCTGGCAAGGATATCTGTAGCAATACACTGCAAGAGTGATTTCTTGAGGCTTGGACAAAATAGTGGCCTATAAAAAATAAAGTCCAGAGGCTGGAACTTGCCTGGACTGGAGCTTGCCATAGCACTAAGGGAGGAGTCAGAAAGCTCAGGGATGTGAAAATATTAAAGATACTTATTTTTTCTTTTGATTATGTATTTACGACAGATTTCAGAAAGTTTTCATCAGGAATTCACAGAGGCAAAATGTAATTAAATTTCTACAAGCATTTATGTTTTTAAAAGTTTGTAGGGCCAGGTGCTGTGGCTCACACCTGTAATCCCAACATTTTTGGAGGCCAAGGCGGGTAGGATTGCTCGAGCTCAGGAATTCAATACCACCTAGATAACATGGAGAGTCCCTGTCAACAAATTTTAAAAGAGCCAGGCATGGTGGCACACACCTGTAGTCCTAGCTACTCGGGAGGCTGAGGTGGGAGAATCACCTGAGCCCAGGAGATTAAGGTTGCAGTGAGCTGTGATTATGCCACTGCACTCCGGCCTGGGTGACAGAGCGAGACACTGTTTCAAAAAATATGAACTTGGTAGGAAACACACATAGATGCCACTTTACAAAACTGAATTCCATCAAGCTCTTCAATTTTTGTCATCCTCCTCAGATGACATAAATTGGCAAATAAGGCACAATTTATTCTTGAACAGTAGTAACTAAGGTTTTCTGATTTTGCTTTTGTTTTTTTTGAGAAGGAGTCTCTCTCTGTCTCCCAAGCTCAAGTGTAGTGGCACAATCTCAGTTCCCTTCAGCCTCCGCCTCCCAGGTTCAAGCTATTCTCCTGCCTCAGCCTCCCAAGTAGCTGGGACTAAAGGCGTGTGCCACCACGTCCGGTTAATTTTTTGTAGTTTTAGTAGAGATGGGGTTTTACCGTGTTAGCTAGAATGGTCTCGATCTCCTGACTGCATGATCCGCCCACCTCAGCCTCCCAAAGTGTTAGGATTACAGGCATGAACCACTGAGCCTGTCGGTAACTAACTTTTAAGAGATTTAATTTTATTGTGGTAAAATATACAGGACATACAATCTGCCATTTTAAGTGTACAGTTGAGTGGCACTAAGTGTATTCTCACTGTCATGTAACCATTCCCACCATCCATCTCCAGAACTTTTTTATCACCCTAAACTGAAACTCTGTTCACATTAAACAATAACTTCCCAATCTACTATTCCCCCAGACCCTGGCAACCTCTATTTTACTTTCTGTTTCCATGAATTTGTGTGTTTTAAGTACTTCATATGAATGGAATCATACAATATTTTTCCTTTTGTGCTTAGTTTAGTTAGCATAATGTTTTCAAAGTTCATCCTTGAAAGGATGATATAGGAGATATCCAAATATCTTTTCTTTAAAAAGATGAATAATATTCCATTGTATGTATATACATCCACTTGTCTGTTTTGACATTTGAATTGTTTATGCCTTTTGGCTTTTGCAAATTAACACTTCCATGGACATTGGTGTACAAGTATCTATTTGAGTCTCTGCTTTTAATTCTTTAATTCTTTGGGGCATATACTTAGGAGTGGAATTGCTAAATCATATGGTAATTCTCTGTTTAACTTTTTGAAGAACCACCAAACTGCTTTCCATTGCAGCTGCACAATTTTATATTCCCACCAGCAATGCACAGGAGTTCCAATTTCTCTACATTCTTTCCAACAACTGTTATTTTTCCTTTTTAAAAAAACAGTGGTGCATGGTAGCTCACCCTTGTAATCCCAGCACTTTGGGAGGCCAAGGCAGGAGAATCATTTGAGGCCAGGAGTTTGAGGCAGCCTGGACAACATAGAAAGAGTGTGTCTCTACAAAAACATTAAAACAAAAGAATTTAGCTGGCATGGTGGTGCATGCCTGTAGTCCCAGCTACTCCAGAGGCTGAGGCGGAAGAATCACTGAAGCCAGCCCAGGAGTTTGAGGCTGCAGTGAGCTCTGAGTGCCACTGCATTCCAACCTGGGTTACAGAGCAAGACCCCTGACAGAGCAAGACCCCTGACAGAGCAAGACCTGGGTGACAGAGCAAGACCCTGTCTTAATCTTCAAGACAGTGAGCTGTGAGTGCCACTGCATTCCAGCCTGGGTGACAGAGCAAGACCCTGTGTCTTTTTGCTCAAAAGCAAAACAAAACAACACAAAAATCGTAACAGGTGTGAAGAATTTAGAAATGTCTTTTACTATTAATTCTTTAAACATTTTTATCCCTCCTCTTTTTCCTTTCCTTCTTTTACTTCAAATGCACATATAATATTGTTCCCCAGCTCACTGATGTGCTATTTATCCATCTTTTCTCTGTGCTTCGCTTTGGGCAGTTTCTTTTCCTGTGTCATTATGTTCACTGTTCTTTTCTTCTACAGTGTCTCATCTGCTATTATATCTACCCAGTGAATTTTCAATTTTAGACGTCGTATTTTTATCGCTAAAAGCTTGAGTTTAGTCCCTTATAAATCTTTTATTTCTTATAACTTTCACGTTCTTTCGTCTCTTTATGTAAGAAACATATTTCTTTCTTTCTTTCTTTCTTTCTTTTTTTTTTAAAGACAGTGTCTCACTCTGTTGCCCAGGCTGGAGTGAGTGGCACAATCTCAGCTCACTATAGCCTCAACCTCCTGAGCTCAGGTGATCCTCCCGTCTCAGCCTCCCAAGTAGCTGGGATACAGGTGTGTACCACCACACCTGAATAATTTTTAGTATTTTGTGTAGTGATGGATTTTCACATTGCCCAGGATGGTCTCGAGCTCCTGGGCTCAAGCAATCCACCCACCTCAGCCTCCCAAAGAGCTGGGATTACAGGTGTGAACCACCAGGCCTAGCCAACATATTTCCAATAGCTATATTAACCTCGTTGTCTGATAGTCCCATAGTCTCTGTTGTTTCTGGGTCTGAGTCTTGTGACCAATTTTTCTCTTGACTATTCTTCATATTTTCTTTTTCTTCATATGTCTATTAATTTCAGATTGGATTCTAGATATTGCAAAGTTGACATTATTGGGTGCTGAAATTTTATATTTCTTAGAAGAGTGTTGAATCTTTTCTGTTGGGCTTTTACTTGAAGATTAATTTGATCATTTTGAGGTATGTTCTAGGATCCTTTAGTGTTTTCTAGAGTAGCATTTATTTGAGAAATAATTTAGCCCCACTTCAAACTGTTGCCTTTCCAGGATTTTTACTGAATGTTATGTGTATTCACCAAGGTCTCTTTACTCTGACTAGAGGGAACTCAAATGATTCCCAGCTCTGTGTGAACCCTGGTTATTGGTTATTTGTCTTACAGCTTACACAGAACTATTCTTTCCTTGAAAGTTGTTCTTGTCCAGCCCTATGGGATTTCATCCTATTCCTGACTAGTTTGGTGTTCAGGCAAAGAGTCAAGAGTCTCACTGTTGCCCAGGCTGGAGTGCAGTGGCACCATCATGGCTCACTGCAACCTCTGCCTCCCCAGGCTCAGGTGATCCTCCCCGTCAACCTCCCAAGTAGCTGGGACCACAGGTGTGCACCCCCACACCCAGCTAATTTTTTGTATTTTTTGTAGAGACAGGATGTCGCCATGTTACTCAGGCTGGTCTCAAATTCCTGGGCTCAAGCAATCCATCCACCTCAGCCTCCCAAAGTGCTGGGATTACAGGTGTGAGCCACTGCACCCAGTCAGAGATTTCTTGAGAGCGCTCCTCTCAAGCAATGCTAGAGTTTGAATGTTTGTCCTCTCTGAAACTCATGTTGAAACTTAATCCCCACTGTAACAATATTAAGAGCATAGGAAATTCAACTATAGTATTTTGAGAAGCAGCATCTTTGGAGGTCATTCGAAAGAGATAAGGTCATGAGTGTGGGATGTGAGTGGCTTCATAGAGGAGAAAGAAACCTAAGCTAGCATGCTTAGCTCCCTCTCTATGTCCTATACCACCTTGGGACTCTGCAGAGAGTCCCTACCAATAGGGAGGCCCTCACCAAACGCACCCTCTCAACATTGGACTTTCAGCCTTCAGAACTGTGAGAAATAGATTTCTCTTCATTATAAACTACGTAGTCTCAGGTACTTGGCTATAACAACAGAAAATGGACTTAGACAGGTTCTCTGCCTTATAAATCATAGCTACCTTGGTCTTCTTGAACTATAATCTCTGTTTAATTCAGCGGAAATGACCACACTCTGTACAATTTCATCTCCCTGAATCACAATCTTGGAACTACCTACAGGAAGAAAGCCTACATGAGGGTGTATTTTGCCCCCTTTGTTTTCCTTTTTATGGGGATCATAATCTCATTGGACTCTTATCCAAAGCCTTAAAATAATTTTTTCCTACATTTTGTTTAGTTTCCTAGTTGCTTACTTTCAAAATGTAACCACAGGCTGGCTTACTCCTTCATGGTTGAAAGCAGAAGTTCTTGAAAAGGATTTTCAGTGCCAGCTCAGGTTCAGGTAGAACAACCTGTCGGTAATTACACTGTCCCCCAGAATATTATATACATGTGCTAAAACAATAGCTGATACATGGTGCTATGTACCCAATGTCTAGCAACATTGGTCCAGGAAACATGAGGTAGAAGTAGGATTGCCCCCCTCACCATCACTTCTCATGATCCACTTAAAAATGTTGTGCAATTCCCATCAAATGAACTTAGGTTCTGCTGAATTAATTGTCCCACTTTCAGGTAGGCGAATGTGCGCACTAAGAAATGATAGCGCTTCCATTCACTTTAAAGTGTGATTATCGCTTTTGAATTTGGGGTTCCTCATGGCAGTAGACCAGCAAGAAAAAAGAAGTGTTCCTATGCTGAAAAGAGTAATCGACTCTGATTACCATGAGGAGCTAAGGCTGTTGTTATATTATGTGTGCAGGAAGGACTGTGTCTGGGACATAGAGGATTCACAGGGACATCTATTGATGATTCCATGACTGGTGATGGCGGGTGGGCAGTCGCAGTGATCATGACTTTACAAGGTCAACTAAAGGCTCAGACCCCTCAGAGATAAAGTTTTGAATCAGACATCAGGAAAGCAACCTACGTTAGCCAAAGAATTGGCTGAGGTTAAGGGAAATCTAGAGCAAATGGTGGAAAATGGAGATGACAAGTACTATTTATGGACTTGGAATCTGTTGCATCAGCAGGGAATATAAGTTGTTCCATTAACCTTCTTGTATTTAGTCTTTGTAGGATTTAGAGCTAGCCACAATCTAGAAGACTCTGGGCAGATTGGACTTAATGCAGAGCACAAAAGCCCTAAGAAGGGCAAAGGTGAAACGTAATGGAAATCTGTTGTGGTTTCAAAACATGTTCTTAACTTCTTTGATGTTCCTTCCTTCAAAAACTGAAGCCTAGGCTGGAAGCGGTAGCTCACGCCTGTAATCCCAGCACTTTGGGAGGCTGAGGTGGGTGGATCACGAGGTCAGTAGTTCAAGACCAGTCTGGCCAATACGGTGAAACCCCGTCTCTACTAAAAACACAAAAATTAGCCAGGTGTGGTGGCTCACACCTGTAGTCCCAGCTACTTGGGAGGCCGAGGCAGAAGAACTGCTTGAACCCGGGAAGTGAAGGTTGCAGAGAGCTGAGATCACGTCACTGCACTCCAGCCTGGGCGACAAAGCGAGACTCCGTCTCAAAAAAAGAGTGGGGGGAAGGGGGAAGCCTTATTCCCTTCTCCTGGAGTATGGAATGTGCCCAGTGATTCACTTCTAAGTAATAAAAGGTGGTGGAAGTGACAGTGTGTGATTTCCAAGACTAGGTCATAAAAGACATTGTGACTCCCTCCTGCCAATAATCACTCACTCTGGGGGATGCCATGTGCCATGTTATAAGGACATTCAGCACCCCTATTGTGAGGCCCATGTGGCAGGGACACTGGAGCCTCCTGCCAAGGGCCATGTAGTGCACCACTTTGAAAGTGGATCTTTCAGCCCCAATCAAGTTTTCAGATAAATGCAGCCCTGGCTTAAAATGTTGAATATAATGTCATGGCAGACCCTGAGCTAGAATCAGCCAGCTAAGTGACTCCTGAATTTCTGACCCATAGGAATTGTGGAGAATAGCTGTTTGTTTGTTGTAAGACACTGAGTTTGGAGGGTAATCTGACTCTTGATTCTGCATAGGCTTTGACCAGCTACACACAGGTGCAATCTGAAGCATCCCACGTCAGCCCATGTATGCTGTGTACCTCTAGCTCCCTACCCTGGGAATTCTCTAAGGTGCAGGGCACCTGCAAGAGGGCTGTAAGCACTGACACAAGGAGAAAGAAGCCAACAGGTAAATGTTTTCCCTTCCACCACTCAGGTGTTAGGTTCTGAAGTGGATTTCAGAAAACTCCTCAAAGGTCCTGATAGGCTTGTACAGCAGTTGCTCAGTTGTAGCCAATGTGATCCTGTGTTTTTCTTTTTATCTCACTTTTTATTATAAAAAATGTTCAAGCATACAGAGAAGTTGAAAGAATTCTACAGTCAAAACCCCTACATCCCTATCTAGATTGTACAACTAACATCTTATTCTATTTCTTTTGTCATATATATATCCATTTGTCTATTGTTCTATCCATCTGCTAATCTATTTTATTTTTAATGCATTTCAAAGTACTTTTCAGATAACAGTATAATTCACCCTTAACATTTCAGCATGCATCCCATTAACTAAACTTCAGTATTCATTTACGATGTTTTTCTTTTAAGGCAAAATTTATATTCAATAAAATGAACAATTGTAAGTGTACCATTCAGTAAGTTTTGAAAAGTACATTGACATGTGTAACCCAAACTCCTTTGAAGATGTATAAGAACATTCCCTCATGCCTGCTCTCTGTCAACTCCTACTTCTACGCCCACATCTGCACAGATCGCTATTTTGATTTTTCATCATTGCAGATTAGTTCTGCCTATTCTAGAACTTTAAATAGGAAAATACCGTATTCTTTTATGTAAGCCTTTTTTCACCCAGCATGCTTTAATATTTACCCATATTATTATATCAATACTCTATTCCTTTTTATGGCTGGGCAATACTCCGTTGCATGGACATACCATAGTTTGTTTATCCATTCTTCTGTCAATGGGCTGTTTCCAGTTTTTGTTTGTTTGTTTGTTTTTGTTTTTTGTTGTTGTTGTTGTTTTTGAAACAAGGTCTTACTCTATCACCAGGCTGGGTGATCATGGCTTACTGCAGCCTTGAACTCCTGGGCTCAAGTGATCCTCCCACCTCAGCCTCCTGAGTAGCTAGGACTACAGATGTGTGCCACCATGCTGGCTAATGTTTGTTTTTTTTTGTTTGTTTGTTTTGTTTGTTTGTTTTGTTTTGTGAAGACAGGGTCTTGCTATATTCCCCAGGCTGGTCTCGAACTCCTGGCCTCAAGCAATCCTCTTACCTGAGGTTCTCAAAGTGCTAGGATAACAGGCATGAGCCACCATGCCTGGCCTGTTTCCAGTTTCTGACTATAACATATAATGCTGCTGTGAATATTCTTAAACAAGTCTGTTTATATACACATATTTTCATTTCTCTTGGGCAAATATCTAGGAATGAAATTGCTGGGTCACAGAAGGTGTGTGTTTAGTTTTTTAAGAAAGTGCCAGACCTTTCCAAAGCAGTTGTACCAATTTACACCCCTACCAACAATTTATGAGAGCTCTGATTGTTCCACACCCTTACCAACGTTTGTTACTGTAGTATTATTAATGTAGCCATTCTAATAGGCATCTAGTGGGTATCTCGTGGTGGTGGTTTCATTTGAATTCTGATGACTAGTAACACTGAGGCCTTTCATGTGCTTGTTGGTCACTCCTCTATTGACAGAGCATGCTTGCAATGGCTTTTCTGCCTCCCCTGCTTTACTCTCTCATTCCTCACTCCTGATCCCTAGTATCATTTTGCAAATAAACTACCTGTCTATGACTCTTTGTCTTGGCTTAACTTTAGGCATATACAGGCTAAGATATATAGAAGCAGCTAGGAGAGCAAAGAAGGTATAACCCCATCCCTAACCTCATCCCCACCCCTGTGAAAAGGGAAAAGAGGATGCTTCTCCATTCTGGTGAAATTTCACCCCTTATTGGTTAATAGGTGTGTTTCCACACAATGTCTGTGGAAGGGATCCCGAAAACTGCACCTCTGGCTGGGAATATTCTACATTGACCACATGCAGATACATTTCTATATCCTTTACCATAAAAAGGAATCTTATGTCATTTAACTCCCTATTGTCATTGCAGTAAGAATCACTAAGATGGTCATTCACACCAAGTTCAAACATAAAGGGCACTGATCTGAGAAATAAGTAGAGAAATGGCTTGGAAAGAAAAATTACTCCTTCGTACCTCACAGGTTTCATACAAGACCTAGGCTGGCCTCCATGTGGTGGGCACCATCTCTCCCTCCTCACCCAGAGTACTCTGAAGCACCTCGTGACTCTCCAGCATCCAGGCCCAGGAGGACGAGGCTGAGAGAGAAGATCCCCTCCTTCTACTTTCTCCTTTGGTCTGTCCTGTCCTCATGTTCGGCACCAGGATCTGTGTTTTCCTGCAACAACAACAACAATAAAACTTAAAATTTAGATGTTTCTAAACTTAGATACAGAACCAACATCTTAGGCCAGGCATGGTGGCTCATGCATATAGTACCAGCACTTTGGGAGGCCAAGGCAGGAGGATCCGTTGAGATCAGGAGTTTGAGACCAGCCTGGCCAACATGGTGAAACCCCATCTCTACTAAAAATAAAATAAAGTTTTTAAAAATTAGCCAGGTGTGGTAGTGCACGCCTGTAATCCCAGCTACTCAGGAGGCTGAAGCAGAAGAATTACTTGAACCTGGGAGGCGGAGTTTTCAGTGAGCCGAGACTGCACCACTGCACTCTAGCCAGGGCGACAGAGCAAAACTCCATCTCAAAAAACAACCACCACTACCAAAAAAAAAAAAAAAAAAAAAAGAACTACCACCTTAATAAGATGCATTGAATTCACATTCAATAATGTGAAAACACAGGCATTCAATAACTGTTGGTTGAAAAAAAGTGAATGTATAAATGAATGGATGCACATTTCAATAGCAGCACAAGACAGTATGTGATTTATATGACTCCATTGCTTTTCCTGTCCCTCAGGTCACCTTTTCTTACTGCCTGCCTCTGGTTCTGTCCACTCCTTTTGGCTGCTGGCTTCTGAATGAACATCTTCCAGGGCTGGCTTCTGAATGAACATGTTCCAGATCATCATCAGCCTCACTGTCTGGTATATAGTAAACAAGGATCTCCGGAATTGTGGACCCAGGTTTCCTGCCAGCACACAAAAGACTCCTAACCGCATTCCTCCCCCTAAACACCTCTCCACTCCTTACCCCTGTCCCCCAGCATCCAGGAACCATATTATCAGACAGGTGGTTGGGGTGACAGTGAGACCCTGTCCTCATGGTAAAGGTAAAGATGGTGTCCTTTCCAAGTACCAGGCATTGTCAGTCTCAATCAGCGAGTTCACATAAAACCTAGGTTCCCTGTTTGTATGCCTTCCTCATCCTGAACACGACAGAGTGCCAGGGGAAGTACACTTCCTCTTCTCTCGAATTGAAAAAAAAAAAAAAATGCATATATATAACAGAAACATTCACGAAAGCAAGTCTTTCTGTTCAACGTGGCTCTTGTTACTATTTCCAGAGACAGAGCGCTTGTCCTGGAAAACAGACTACCAGAACGTTTTGCCCCCTCTGCTCTCATTCCAACCTCTACCCGCCCCTTAGCAAGGCCTAGAGGGTTCAAAGGCAAACAATCTAGATGAAAGGTGATTTCTATAATAGTTCAGAATCAATCATGGAAGCACTAAAGGGAATGGGGCGGGTGCCCCAAGCAGGGAAAGCTGAACAAAAAGCCAGAGGCAGAAATGAGCCAGGTGGAAACCGGGCATAGAGGTAAAGCTGCACTGGCTGAGAGCCTGGGGGGAGAGGGCACTTACTCTGGCAGTGGTGGTGGAAGGAGAAATGCTTTTCTCAGGATTGCAATGGGGGAATGGAAGGGGGTTGGCGTGTCAGATATGTTACTTAGAGAAGGGTTCCATAAAGAAACACAAACAGTGCGATTTAGGGGGTTTTCTCATGTTTGCATGTGACCTTATTTATGTGGAAGATTAATACCGTGCTCTTTTTTTCACTAGTATTTGGTAAAATCCTATTACTTTCTTGGTTTCTGTTTCTGGAAAAATTGGGCTGTACAGGCTTACATTTGCTCTCAACTTGGAACTTTTAGGGAATATCAATTTTACTTTACTGTACAATATAGAGGCAGGTGAAAATTTCTAACAGTTTTAAGTTTGTTGTCTCTATTAAAACTGTGTCCTTAGAAATATAATTTGAGAGGCTGGGCATGGTGGCTCACATCTCTAATCCTAGCACTTTGGGAGGTCAAGGTGGGTGGATCACTTGAGGTCAGGAGTTCAAGGCCAGCCTGGACGACGTGGCGAAACTATCTCTTTTGTATTTTTGTAAAAATACAAAAGTTAGCCGGGTGTGGTGGCACATGGTGGTAATCCCAGCTACTCGGGAGGCTGAGGCAGGAGAATCGTTTGAACCCGGGAGGCGGAGGTTGCAGTGAGCCAAGATTGTGCCACTGCACTCCAGCCTGGGTGAAAGAGTGAGACTCTGTCCCAAAAAAAGGAAAAGAAAAAAAAAAAAAAAATATATATATATATATACACACACACACACACATACACACACATAAAAATTGAAGAACTTGGTCTTCTCGGACTCTGAAGACTTTGGAAACTGCTGTCTTCCTGGAAACAGAACCTATGAAAATCTGTTGCTTTGATTGTCTTACTTGGTGATTTGCCCAGGGAACAAGTTAGTCATTGATGTGTCTCTTTTTCTAAATAGCACAAGTTCTTGTAAGACTCTTCTATTGAATTAGAAGGGTATTATTGGCATATTTGTCTTCCTTTATATGCATGATAGTAAAATAAAAGCATGTCACTCTGCTAGGTTTCTTATTTTTCATTCTACCCATAAACCTTCTTGAATGAAATTGTTCACGTTAATGAGAGATTACGGAATCATTAAGTTCTCAGATGGATACAATAGGCATTATCCCAAAGCTAAGAGAAGAGGATACAATACTGTACCTCCATCGTCGAGAGGGTGGTTGCTGTTGTCTTGTTTTGCTTTAAAATGTTAACAATGGCGGCCGGGCACGGTGGCTCAAGCCTGTAATCCCAGCACTTTGGGAGGCCGAGACGGGCGGATCACGAGGTCAGGAGATCGAGACCATCCTGGCTAACATGGTGAAACCTCGTCTCTACTAAAAAATACAAAAAACTAGCCGGGCGAGGTGGCGGGCGCCTGTAGTCCCAGCTACTCCGGAGGCTGAGGCAGGAGAATGGCATAAACCCGGGAGGCAGAGCTTGCAGTGAGCTGAGATCCGGCCACTGCACTCCAGCCTGGGCGACAGAGCGAGACTCCGTCTCAAAAAAAAAAAAAAAAAAAAAAAGTTAACAATGGCAACGGCCAACTTGTGACTGTCACTTTTTCCCATGCTCCTTCTGCTGTGCCATCACCCCTTCACTCCCTCCATTTCTAACTCCACAAAGTAGATCATCTTCAGGTCCTTCAGGTTCTTTTTTTACCTATTTGTGTATTTATTAAGCAAATGTTCAGAGAGTACCCACCATAAGTGATGTACTTCTACTTCCCGACTTTCTCATCTGAAAACTACTATTAATTCTTTTCCTCAAACTCCCTTCTTATCAGCTTCTTCTGTTGTGTCAAGTCCTTCAAGGCCTGGACCATATGTCCCCTCTGCCTTATATTCCTTTCTATTGTCCATCAGGAAGATGACATGTTTCTTTATATTCCTAGTATACTTTGTAGGGACCTCTGTTCTAGAAAATAACACACATTTATTCATCCATTGCAGTGGATTTCACACGTATTTATTAAGGCATTCTCCTAGGTCCCAAGAAGATAAAAAGAATAAGAAGATAAAGTCCATTCCTCTCACTCCAGCTAAAGAAATGAGGGTAAACTAATATTCAAACAAATAATTGACACAGAATGATAATCGTCAAATAAAACACAAAGATGTGTTTTCACATGTTTTTCACCCTCTTTCTCTTTATCACTACTTTGGGAGTTTTGTGAAAGCAGACATGGGGTATCTTTACATCCCTGCATCTGGCACCTTTGGCCAATAAGGTGTCAGCTGGTATTTAGTGAATGGCAGAATGAACAACTCTTTTTTTTTCTTTATATAATTGTTAAATATACTAGAGACTTTAAGACAATTTTAATGTTATTTAAGAGACTATAAAAAACATTAGTGAATTAAGTGCCTCTTCATTATTGCAATTCAGGTTACCTGTAGGGACACTCAAACGCAAGTAGTTAGTTACCTGTGCTAAAATGGTACCATTGTTGGTCATCAACTTGCATTTTAAAGCAATAATTTAACAAAATTGCATTATGTTTATTGTTGTCATCAAAATATAACTGGAAACATTAATCTTCTAGAATTTAATTTCACTTGGATTTTTTTTCCCTCTTGTCTACTATAGATTTAAAAATGTTTAAATCTTTTTATATATATACTTTCAGTTCTAGGTTACATATGCACAACGTGTAGGTTTTATACATAGGTATACGTGTGCCATGTTAGTTTGCTGCACCCATTAACTCGCAATTTACATTAGGTATTTCTCCTAATGCTATCCCTCCCCCAGCCTCCAACACTTTGACAGGCCCCTGTGTGTAATGTTCCCCACCCTGTATCCATGTGTTCTCATTGTTCAGTTCCCACCTATGAGTGAAAACATGCAGTGTTTGGTTTTCTGTCCTTGTGATAGTTTGCTTAGAATGATGGTTTCCAGCTTCATCCATGTCCCTGCAAAGGACATGAACTCATCCTTTTTTATGGCTGCATAGTATTCCATGGTGTATATGTGCCACATTTTCTTAATCCAATCTATCATTGATGGACATCTGGGTTGGTTTCAAGTCTTTGCTATTGTGAATAGTGCCACAATAAACATACGTGTGCATGTGTCTTTATAGTAGCATGATTTATAATCCTTTTGGTATGTACCCAGTAATGGGATCGCTGGGTCAAATGGCATTTCTAGTTCTAAATCCTTGAGGAATCGCCACACTATCTTCCACAATGGTTGAACTAATTTGCACTCCCACCAACAGTGTGAAAGCATTCCTATTTCTCCACATCCTCTCCAGTATCTGTTGTTTCCTGACTTTTTAATGACCGCCATTCTAACTGGCATGAGATGGTATCGCATTGTGGTTTTGATTTGCATTTCTCTGATGACCAGTGATGATGATCATTTTTTCAAGTGTCTTGGCTGCATAAATGTCTTCTTTTGAGAAGTGTCTGTTCATATCCTTTCCCCACTTTTTGATGGGGTTCTTAGTTTTTCCCTTGTAAATGTGTTTAACATCTTTGTAGATTCTGGATATTAGCCTTTTGGCAGATATGTAGATTGCAAAAATTTTCTCCCATTTTGTAGGTTGCTTGTTCACTCTGATGATAGTTTCTTTTGCTGTGCAGAAGCTCTTTAGTTTAATTAGCTCCCATTTGTCTATTTTGGCTTTTGTTGCCATTGCTTTTGGTGTTGTAGTCATGAAGTCTTTGCCCATGCCTATGTCCTAAATGGTATTGCCTGGGTTTTCTTCTAGGGTTTTTATGGTGTTAGGTCTTACATTAAGTCATTAATCCATCTTGAGTTAATTTTTGTATAAGGTGTAAGGAAGGGATCCAGTTTCAGCCTTCTACATATGGCTAGCCAGTTTTCCCAGCACCATTTATTAAATAGGGAATCCTTTCCCCATTTCTTGTTTTTGTCAGGTTTGTCAAAGGTCAGATGGTTGTAGATGTGTGGTGTTATTTCTGAGGCCTCTGTTCTGCTCCATTGGTCTAGATATCTGTTTTGGTACCAGTACCATGCTGTTTTGGTTACTGTAACCTTGTAGTATAGTCAGGTAGCACAATGCCTCCAGCATTTTTTTTTTTTTTTTTTTTTTTTTTTTTTTTGCCTAGGATTGTCTTGGAAATGCGGGCTCTTTTTTGGTTCCATGTGAACTTTAAAGTAGTTTTTTCCAATTCTGTGAAGAAAGTCAGTGGTACCTTGAAGGGGATAGCATTGAATCTATAAATTACCTTGGGTGGTATGGCCACTTTCAAGATATTTATTCTTCCTATCCATGAGCATGGAATGTTCTTTCATTTGTTTGTGTCCTCTTTTATTTCATTGAGCAGTTGTTTGTAGTTCTCCTTGAAGAGGTCCATCGCATCCTTTTTAAGTTGGATTCCTAGGTATTTTATTCTCTTTGTAGCAATTGTGAATGGGAGTTCACTCATGATTTGACTCTCTGTTTGTCTATTATTGGTGTAGAGGAATGCTTGTGATTTTTGCATATTGATTTTGTATCCTGAGACTTTGCTGAAGTTGCTTATCAGCTTAAGGAGATTTTGGGCTGAGACGATGGGGTTTTCTAAATATACAATCATGTCATCTGCAAACAGAGACAATTTGACTTCCTCTTTTCCTAATTGAATACCTTTATTTCTTTCTCTTGCCTGATTACCCTAGCCAGAACTTCCAACACTATGTTGAATAGGAGTGGTGAGAGAGGGCACCCTTGTGTTCCACCGGTTTTCAAAGGGAATGCTTCCAGTTTTTGCCCATTCAGTATGATATTGACTGTGGGTTTGTCAT
Source organism: Piliocolobus tephrosceles (assembly GCF_002776525.5). Lineage (NCBI taxonomy): Eukaryota > Metazoa > Chordata > Mammalia > Primates > Cercopithecidae > Piliocolobus > Piliocolobus tephrosceles. The sequence goes on along the minus strand of NC_045437.1, from coordinate 73,776,350 downwards.
AAATAGCTCTTATTATTTTGAGATACATCAGAATGAACAATTGTTAAGTGGAGAAATAGAACAAAATAACTAGGTGCCCAGACAGACTTTCAACGAGGTAATAGAAAGAGAAAACCAGTCTGCAAAGTATTTGTAAAAATAATGTCAAAAAGATTTGCTTAGCCATTCTTCAATCACAGTAAAATGTCTCTTGGTAATCAGATAAGGTCCAAATGCTAAGATATTTTGTCTTTCACTTCCCATTTTAACAGAGCATTATTTAATTTTGGATCAACTATTATGCACCTCTTTTTGTACATTTTAAGGTGAGTATCACACTGAAGGTTAGAAGGGGTTAGACTGTAGACCTGTGCTGTCCAGTACAGAAGCCGCTAGCCAGTAAGCACTGGAAATGAGACTACTTCCAATTATGATTCATTGTAAGTATAAAATACATGCTGGATTTCAAATATTTGGTACAGAAAAATGTGAAATATCATTTTTATATTGATAGCATGTCGAAATTATACTATTTTAACATATTACATTAAATAACATATAATTTAATTTTTTTAATAAAAGGAAGTAATCAGTAAGTAGGAATGGGTGCAAAAGATTTACAGGAGATGAACAATCAGAACAGAGTCTCAAAGGATGAGTAGGATTTAACTGGGTGGGAGAAAAGAGAAATACCCTATTAGAGAGGACCCCGTCTGCAGACCTGAATTCCTTCCAATGACTTTCTTCTTAGCTGAAATTAACTTTTACTGTAGCACTGAAAAGATTAGGGACACTGCAATCAGGAGATTTACATTTAAAACCTTTCACCATTGAATAGTTTTGGACAAATCACTTAATAAATTGGGACTCCAATCCTCATCTAAAAACAGGTATCAGAAAAATTCTACTTCACATGGCTGTGGTAATACTTAAATCAGATAATATGTTAAAGAGCTTGTTGTGAAGCACCTTGAAATATATAATTCTCTCCTCTTCTCCAGTATTTCAGTATTGGCATGTCTCCCCAGTAATTTATTTCATACGACCTGCTTTTTCCTTCAATTACTTTCTGCAGTCAGGGAGCTCTGCGTATGTAAACATAGTTTCAGGTACTTGAAAATACCTCACCTCCATTCTGAATACGGATATCATCCACAGATATCAGACTCTTCTAATTGACTTTTAGGGGCCATGGTATAGAGAAAATCATCCTGCTTTTTCTGCCCAATGAATGGCAGCACCATCCATCCAGCTGAGTAAGCTAATACCTAGCAGTTATATTTAGATCTCTCCCTCAACTTGTGAATAATCCCCAATCTGTGAATAAGCCCCATCTTCCTAAATACCTGTCATTTCTATTGCCGCCATGCAAGTCTAAGCTCTCATCTTCACCTGAACTATTGCCATAACTTCCTAGATGCAGTTATATCATTGACTTTTACCCATCTCTCCACAGGCCATTCTTCATTCTGCAACCAAAGTGATTTTTCAACATTAGGGGGAAAACATTGTCTTGTAGCATTACGTACAATGTTACCTGTACATTTTTTGTAGATGTTCTTTCTCAAGTTGAGTCCTCTTCTATTCTAAGATTGATGATAACATTTTATCATGAAGGGGTGCTGAATTTTGCCAAATGCTTTCAATACAGTGAATTGCAGGAACTCTGCCTCATATCTAACTACTAAAGGAAACTGGCTGAATAGGAGATGGGGTTGGAAGGAAAGGGGAAAATGGTATCGTCTGAAATAACTGGTTGCATCAATGGCCTAGTGGAAGGGGATCAGCTAGAGGCCACCCGGTAGTCTCTCTGGTTCCATGATTCAAAGGCAATTGGGTACATACCACATTACTTGAAACTGCTGACTTCATGGCAGTCTGTGGTCGACAACTGGGACCTTTTCTCCAACTCTCAGAGCAGCATCATGGAATGCCTCTAGAAAGCTGCAGCTTGTATCCATTTGCTCTGCCTTGCTGTCCCGTGATATACAGCAATTATGACATCTCCAACATGAAATTGGGGATGCAGATTACCCACTATTCACTGGCAGTCCTTGCAATTAGCTATTAAGCTTCAGCTGCCAAACCCCCAGTGCAAATCTATTCAGAGGATAATTAATTAAACTTGACTTTCTCATTAGAAACCCATAGTTTTCCTAACCTTTCATCCAGGCCATGGACTCCATGTGATGAATGTCACCTTATAATTTGTCATATCAGTCATATCTATCTCACAGCACTGGATGCAACTTAAAATGACATCTCCTGGTTTTGCAGAATGAAAAGTTTGGAGAAAAAAAAGTGCTGGCCTTTAATAATTAAAGATATTGTGAGGCCACATGCGGTGGCTCACATCTGTAATCCCAGCAATTTGGGGAGGCAAATACTTGAGGTCAGGAGTTCAAGACCAGCCTGGTGAACATGGTAAAACCCCATCTCTACTTAAAACAAAAACAAAAACAAAACTTACTGGGGCATGGTGGTGCATGCTTATAATCCCAGCTATTTGGGAGGCTGAGGCAGGAGGATCACTTGAACCCAGGAGGCAGAAGTTGCAGTGAGTCGAGATTGCTCCACTCCACTCCAGCCTGGGTGACAGAGTGAGACTCCATCTCAAAAATAAAAATAAAAATAAAAATAAAATAAATAAAACCAACAACAACACAAAAAAACCTGAAATAACAAAGACCAGTAAAATATGTTTTAGTGATTCATTTCTATTGTATCAGCTTTGAATCATTTTCAAATCCTCACTCTCTTGGCCATTCTTCTGTATGAATGGTGCTCAGACTTCAGAAAGCATGATAGTTATCATCATATAAAGATGCTTATGGCAGATTCCTGGGCCCTGCCTTTAGATTCGGTAGGTCTGGAAGCATTCCATGATTCTAATGCAGGTGATCCATGAACACAGAGCTCTCACCTCTGGTGTTGTACCTTGGCTTTGCCAGTAACAGGACAACACTGGGGCATGGGTCTCCGTCTCTGCTGTCTGAGCACACTGAAAATTCCCAGGTAGAGATGGGTTTGAGCTGAAGGGCAGATATATCATTGGTTAGCCACCACTGGAGTCTGCCCTCTGCAACTTAACTTAAGAAAAATCCCATAGTCTTGGGGATGAGGTATAAGGTCACAGACAGTGATAGTAAGCCCAATTCAAATAGCTGAGGACAAGACTCACGAATTTTCCTTTAGAACATTTTAAAATATTAAACTGTCTTGCTGTCCTTCTGCCCCATTGGTCAAAGTTTCCAGAGCCTCTTCATTGTTCATTAATACAAACAACAAAAACAAGAGTAATATAACCCTTTATATTCCATAGTGGGATAAGAGACTCATTGAATTTCCGGACCAGAAGAAATCAAGATTGTCTCATTCAACCCCAAGGGGTAGAAAGCAGGTAATGTGGTGACAGGGCAGAGTCCTGACTCTCAGTGCAGAATTTTCTGATAGAACTTTGCAAAATTGTTTCATGGCTATGCATCATTAATCTATCTGTTTCATCTGTGCCTCTCCCTCAGAACAAAACGCAAAATATTCCCTAGAAGACAAATAATCAGAGGCAACCAATCAAACTCCACTCTATCTGACTTGTAGGATGGTCTGTGGCTGACAATCGCCTGGGGCTGGACCTGCACAGGCTCCATCTTATGAATGGCAGAAGGAGCACACCCAACCCCTGGAGTAAATCTGTCTTCTCTGTAGTAAAATTATTGTCACAAATAATCATGAACTGAAAAGAATCATAAAATAACCAAAAAAGCAATGCTGACAATAAAAGTTATCTTTTGTTTAATGTGGTGCAGATAAATATGTTTTACTTTACAAAATGTAAAAGATAAAAAATAAGATATTATAGCACAAATATGCAAAAATGATGACTGATATTTTTTCATTGCATTTATATACATGTATATTTTGAGACAGAGTCTCGCTTTGTCACCCAGGCTGAAGTGCAGTGGCTCAATCTCAGCTCACTGCAACCTCCACCTCCAGGGTTTAAGTGATTCTCATGCCTAAGCCTCCTGAGTAGCTGGGACTAGAGGTGAATGCCACCATGCCCAGATAATTTTTGTATTTTTAATGGAGATGGCGTTTCGCCATGTTGCCCAGGCTGGTCTCAAATCCTGGCCTTAAATGATATGCCTGCTTCGGCCTCCCAAAGAGCTGGGATTTAAGGGCATGAGCCACGTGCCTGGCCTGCATTAACATATTTTTAAAGGGAAAAAACCTTAGACCTATATAATGGCCTGTCAAAAAAATGAATAGTGTTACAATTAAATAATAAATAACAAGAATAGAATTTACAATGAATATCAATTTTAAGAATGTCACTCAAAATATCTCATATATGAATAAAAATTTGCCCTTACCAAACAAAAATATTATACATCACAGTTTCACTGTTTTAAATTCTAAACACAAAACCAAAAACTCCAAGAAATTATACAGATGATAGAATTGAAGCAAGTGAGATTCTGTTTCTTCATCTTTGCAATCTCAGTGCTATGACTGTTTCTTTGGACTCCGCAGTGTAAATGCAGGAATATACGCATACCAGGAGTAGAGGCACAAGCTACCCCTGAAGGAAGCTGGAATGACTGCGATCTGTCACAAATTCTTCTCCAAAGAAAGCATGCTGCTGAGTCAGTGTGTGGGGTAGCGGTGGGAGGGGAAGGGGAATAAGAATTCCCTGTATAGGCCGGGCGCGGTGGCTCAAGCCTGTAATCCCAGCACTTTGGGAGGCCGAGACGGGTGGATCACGAGGTCAGGAGATCGAGACCATCCTGGCTAACACGGTGAAACCCCATCTCTACTAAAAATACAAAAAACTAGCCGGGCGAGGTGGCGGGCGCCTGTAGTCCCAGCTACTCGGGAGGCTGAGGCAGGAGAATGGCGTAAAATCCGGGAGGCGGAGCTTGCAGTGAGCTGAGATCTGGCCACAGCACTCCAGCCCCGGTGACAGAGCCAGACTCCGTCTCAAAAAAAAAAAAAAAAAAATTAAAAGAATTCCCTGTATAACTGGGAATTTTCTTAATTAACTTCCATATAGAATACAATTACTAAATGATAATGGATACAAATATGTAAATTTGAAGGTTAGAGATATATTAAACTCAGAAGTAATTTCAGCAATTATTTGGAACTCAGACCAACAAAAGATATTTTAGGAGTGTTAAGTATTTTATCATTGGCTCTGTTCAGAATTGCCAGACCATGATAATAATTAAAAGCAGACTACATTTTAGGACATCTACAAAGAGCCTAGAGCTAACTGTCATACTTAATAGGGAAAGACTGAATACTTCTCCCTAAGATGGTGAACAGGCAAGGATACCCTCTTTCATCAGTTCTATTCGATATTGTACTAGAAGTTCTAACCATTGCAAAAAAGGCATGAAAAAGAAAGAAAAGGTACACATACTGGACAAAAAAATAATAAAACTACCTTTTTCACACATAAAAGCTACTAGAATGAAAAAGTTGAATTTAGCAAGGTCATAGGATACAAGGTGAATATATAAACTCAATTATATTACTGTATACCAGCAATGGACATTTGAAAAAAAAATAAAAAATACAATTTCATTTACAATGTCATCAAAAAACATACCATAGTTTGAGGTAAATGTAACAAAATTTATGCAAGATCTGTACACTGAAAACTATAAAACATTGCTAAAAATGAAATAAGACCTTAATAAATAGAGGCACAAATCATGTTCATGGATCTGAAGATTCAGTATTGTTAAGATGGAGATTCTCCCCAAATTGGCTCATAGACTGAACATAATCCCTGCCAAAAATCCAGCAGATTTTTTTTTAAAGCTTGGCAAGCTGATTCCAAACTCTATATGGAAATTAAAATGATTTAGAAAACCAAAGCAATTTTAATACTTTCTATAAAACTATAGTAATCAAACGTGATAATGGCAAAAAGACAGATGTGTGATCAGTGTGGCAGAGACAGTCCAGAAATAGACCCACACAGGTGTGGTCAAGTGATTTTTGTGCCAAGGCATTTCAATGGGGAAAAAGGGGTGCTTCAGCAAATGGTGCTAGGACATTCATGGCAAAAGTAAGTATTGGCCCTTGCCTTACACCATACTCAACAATTAACTCAAATTGTATATAGGCAACATGTAAAAGTGGAAACCACAAAACTCCTAGAAGAAAATCTAGGAGAAAATCTTGGCAACTTTAGTGTAGGCAAATATTTCTTGAATAGAGCATTTTAAACCCACAAACTATTAAAAACATAATTCGTAAACTGAGCTTTTATAAAATTATTATTTTTGCTCATTGGAAAACACCATTAAGAAGATGAAAGAGAAACCACAGAATGGGAAAAAAAAATATTTGCAAACATATATCTAACAAAGGACTTGTAGGTTGAATATAAAAAGACCTATTACAACTCAGCTGTGAAGACAGACCAATTAAATATAAGCAAGATATTTGAAAAGACCCTTTGCTAAAGAAGATAAATGAATGACTAATAAGCACATGGAAAGACCTCAACTTCATTAGCCATTAGGCAAAGGAAAATTCCATTAGGCATTAGGAAAACGCACATTAAAACTAAACCAAGATATCATTTCACACCCACTAGAACAACCAAAATTAAAGAGACAGGCAATACTAAGTGTCAGTGAGGATGTGGAGTGCCTGGAAGTCGCCTACAGTCCTGGTAGGAGTATAAAATGTTACTATTACTTTGGAAAATACTTTGGCAGTTTCTCATAAATTTAAAAACATATTTGCCATGTGATCTACCAATCCCACTCCAGGTATTTATGCAAAAGAAATGAGAACGTGTATCTACAAAAAGACTTGTACACAGATGTTCATAGCAGCTTTTTAATATACAGATGCTCCTTGGCTGACTTACAATGCAGTTATGTCCCAATAAGGCCATCATAAGTTGAAAATATCATAAATCAAAAGTGCATTTACTATACCTAACCGACCAGACATCATAGCTTAGCTTAGCCTACATTAAATGTGCTCAGAACATTTACATTAGCTTAGGCTAGGCAAAATCATCTAACACAAGCCTATTTTATAATCAAGTGTTGAATATCTCACATAATTTATTAAATAGTGTACTGAAAGTGAAAAATAGAATGGTTGTATGGGTACTTGAAGTATGACTTCTACTGAATGTGTATTGCTTTCACAATATCTGAAAGTTGAACCATCATAAGTCAGGAACTGTCAGTTTATACAAAATACACCAAAACTAGAAACAATCCAAATGCCCATTAACAGAGAATTGATCAACAAATTGCAGTATATCTATATAACGGAATGAAGCTTAGCAAGGAAAAGGAAGAATCCACCGATACATGCAACAATATGGATGAATCTCAAAAGCATTATGATAAATGAAAGCCCGATCCATTCACTCTATACAAAATTCTAGAAAATGCAAACTTTTCTATAGTGATAGAAAGCAGATTAGGAGTCACCTGGGGGTGGGGAGAAGGGGAGATTTATTGCAACAGGACACAAGGGAAATTTTGAGGGTTACGAAAACCTTCTGTGTCTTGATTAAGATGCTTACATGGTTGTATACATTTTCTAAAGCCTACCCAAAAGCATATTTTAAATGGAAGCATTTTATTAGACATAAAATGTCTACAATGTGTTGCAAAAAGGTTCACTGAAACCAAAACCAAAAACCAAAAAAACACCCAAATTCCCAAATCCTCAACTAGCTGCTTTTCTCTCAGTCCATTCCTGCTGCTATAACAAAATACGACAGACTGAGTACTTTGTAAACAATAGAAATTTATTTCTCAGGGTTCTGGACCCTGGGAAGTCCAAGATCAGGGAGCCAGCAGACTCAGTGTCTGGCGAGAGCTGGTCTCTACTTCCAAGACGGTGCCTTTTTGCTGCGTCCTGTGGAGTGGGTGATCATTGAGTCCTCACATGGCAGAAGGCAGAAGGGGATAAAAAGATGAAGACTCCAAGAAGCCTCTTTGATAAGGGCCTTAATCCCACTTACCAGGAAGGAGCCTTATGGCTTAATCACCTTCTGAAGGTCCCACCTCTTAATACTATTATTGCATTGAGGATGTAGTTTCAGTATGAATTTTGGAGAGACACAAACATTCAAACCATAGCACTGCCCATTGTCACGCTGGATGCAGGGTTATAAAGGGAACATCTACTACACTGAGCTCCCTCCTGGCAAATATGTACTTCAGCCCCCAAGCTTTCACATGGTTCCTTACTGTGTGGAGGAGCAATAGGCCCCACATAAACCTCTACAGGAAGCCTGGGATAGAGGTAGGCTTAAGGGGCCTGCTCTGTGCTCCCTTGACTCTTGGATCCCACCTAGCTTTCTGTGGGGAAGGAAGGGTACCTCCTCCCAAGTGGAGAACTTAGCTGTCCTCAGCCACCAGACTTCCAAAGGGAAGGGGAAGAAGGGTGCAAGGAACAGAAGACACTTGTCCTGCTTTAGAATTCTCTGGAATGACAGGCTTTTTTTTTTTTTCTTTTTTTATTGATGACTCTCTCAATGAAAACACTAGCATGGAAGTTTTCCATGCATTACCTTATTCAAATCCTTATAATAGCCCTAAATGTAACTCCTTCTGTTATGCCAGTTTACAGAAAAAGCAAAAGGACCAAAAAGGCTAAGACGCGGTCTCAAGCTTTCAGAGCTAGTACACAGCAGAACACAATCCAATGCAGGATGTCCAAGCTATGTTCTCACCATCACATGACCTTTGATCCGGGTTGCTCATGCCCATCCTTCCCTCATCACCCTTCCCCACGTGCACTCAGTTGGCAGTGGCAGGCTCATGTTCAGAACAGACAGTGCCTAGGCCTGGAACACAGAGTTCTGTTCCCCTCTCTGCTCCAGCTACATCAAGAGTGCCCAAAGTTCAGACTCCCATCAAGTCATTTTCTCTATAATTCAAATACAGAAGTACTTTTAAGAGACATACAGCATTCCTATTCCCGTGTGCTATAAATATGTAATTTATGGGGAAAATGGGAACTCTGTGTCATATCCGAATTGAGAACTATTTGAAGAAAGGAAAAAAATATCCCATCATATTGAGTCACGGAGAAAAATAACTACTGCATATCATACTAGTAAATAGGAATGTAAAAATAGCTTCTGGGAGGAAGTGTAAATTAAATGTTAATATGGCCTTGAATTTATTTCAAGTATTTTTCATCAAGCATTTGCATTTTTCATTTCCACAACCTGATCAATTTCTCCCTATTAAACCAAGGTCAAATAATTTTAGATGCTAACTTGGAAAGCCTTAAGATCAATGTGCTCGACTCCCTTTCAAAAGAAGAAACATAGGGCATCTTTTCTTCGCAAACAGGTATCATGGCGCATAGGGCATTAGTCACTGAAGAGAGAGATGGCGGTGGGGCCATGGCTGCTTTTTCTCTGGCTTGCCCAGGGCATGCAGTTCAGTGCGGGGTGGATGCCTCATTTTTCTTTGCCCATCACTCCTCTTCACACGGAAAGCTGCCCACCCTACTCTGACCACATGGTCAGGTGAGCGCTGGCATCCTGGCCACACAGGTGAGAAAGCCAGCCAAGCAGGTCTCTTCAAGTCCTTTCTCAAGATTTTTTGAATGTGAACTAGAGAAAGAGAGCACCGCAGGGAACCTGGGAGCCCAGGCATGGCAGGCAGCGGGGTTTCTGACTGAGTGGGGAAAGTCGTACCGAAAAATCCCTGACACTCCGGACCAGATTGTTTCCCCAGCCACCAACTTGGTGCCTCCCAAGGGTTTTGTTATGCATAGGATCACACATCATAGACAAGGCACTGTGTCAGGAGCCCTGCGGACTGCTTCTGTCCTTCTGGAACCCAAGCTGGAGTCAGAATTCAAGAATTCTCAGCTGCCGTTAATAAATAATGAACAACGCGTCCTAGCTCCTGCCCTGCCTCAGGTACTGTGGAAGGTATTTGATACAACTCACTTCATTTAATCCCCACAACAACCTAAGGAGGTAGGGACTATTGAAATCTTCGTTTCACAGATGAAAAACAAAACCAAACTAAATTGGAAGCTGTGAGATGTCAAGAAATCGCACCATCATTAAGCTTTTCTCCATTACCACAGGGAAACTATAACCTTGCTTGCTCTAGATCTGGACTCTTTCCTCACCATCCTCGTGTAGACAGGAACTACAAAAACAAATCTAAACTAAAAGCCTGGTGCAAATGACCCCATTTTCAAAACAAAAATGGAGCTGCCAAGTGGGAAGCTGAGCCCAGTAGCTGGGGCCTGGCCAGCATGGCAATCCAACTGGACATTGCACTCACACACGATATGGATTCCGCACATGGGCACCAGGGAGGGCAGCTGAGGGTGGACTTAGGGAAGAGCCTCAAATTTCTACAGGATAGGTTTCTTAAAAAATTAAACTTTATGTGGCAAAATATACATAAAATAAAATTTACCTTTTTAGGTGTACAATTTGTTGGCATTAAGTACGTTCATCTTCGTACTTGTGCAACCATCACCACCATGCATCTCCAGAACATTTTCATCTTCACAAAGAGAGAGTCTGTACCCCTTAAACCATAACTCCCCATCTCTCCTCCACCCCCCAGCCTCCGGCAGCTACCATTCTGCTTTATATTTCTATAAATGTGACTACTCTAAGCACCTCATGTAAGTACCTACACAGTATATGCTTTTAATGGCAAGTGTTCAATCACTCCAAGTATTCACCGAATACTTTGCCCAGCATTGTGCTAGGCTTTATGGGGGAAATGTACGAGCTCTCATTCCTGCCGCAGAGACCATTCTAGCTGAGCTGTGAAAGCAAGGCTAGCTTCTAAGAAACAACGTGTCAGAGGCACAGTACTAGCCTGGAGGACAAGAGAAACTTGGGTGAGGGAGAGATCCTTCTAACATAGTGTAATCTAAGCGGTTTTCATAAGGGTGATGACTCAGTGAATGAGTAGGAGGTTTGGTTGGGCGGAGAAGAGGATTTCGGATTAACTGAATCATACATCCAAGCAGGCAGGCTGGATCATCCTGAGTAGTGCCAGCCAACACCAAAAGCAACAGCATGCTGATAGTTTCTCTGAGGACAGAGTGATATACCCTACATCTGCTTGTGCCCCCAAGCCACACATACTCAGGTAATGGTTTGCTTTTCTCCTATGGCAAGAAATGCAAAAGAAAAAAATTGACCAGGTGCAGTGGCTCACTCCTGTAATCCCATCACTTTGGGAGACTGAGGCAGGAGGATAGCTTGAGCCCAGGAGTTCAAGACCAGTCTGGGCAACATGGCATGACCCCATTTTTCTCCCCGCAAAAAAACAGGCAGGCATGGTGATGCATGCCTCTGGTCCCAGCTAATAGGGAGGCTGAGGCAGGAGGATCACTTGAGCCCAGGAGGATAAGGCTGCAATGAGCTACGATTATGCCATGACACTCCGGCCTGGGCAACAGACTGAGACCCTGTCTCAAAAAAAAAAAAAAAAAAAAAAAGAAAGAAAACCTTAAATGATTGAGAGTTGGGGCTTGCTATTGTTTTTATAATTATCTCAGAAAACAGCTAAACCAGCTCTTCTGTGCAAGTTTATTTTTCCTTTGGCAAAAAGTTTGTAAACACTTCTGAAACTTGCGTGGATGTCTGAACACCGAGGTCAGGTCACATCAACCCTGACTACGGTTGCAGAATGAGACCCCTGGAATCATGGTGGGATAAGCCTCCAGAGGTTCACTCATACCAGCCTTTTAAACAAGCAGGAGGGAGTCATACCAGCCCTTTAAACAAGCAGGAGGGAGCCCGACCCCCAGCCTGCCAGTTCTTTGAACAAGTGTGCCAGTGGAGCAGTGCTCCGTGGAGACGAGGCTCTCTGTACGAGGGTTGCCTCCCATGTCTTTTCCATATCCCCTCCCATCAGATCTGTCTTCTGCTTTTCCAGGTATAAGCCTCATTTAGGGACCCTGGTAGAGAGGTAAGAACAAAAAGGCCTGTACCACTGTTGGTCATATTGGTTTGCCTTTGCTTTCCTGTCTTTCTTTTTATTTCCTCCCCACCTTCCCTGTGTGATGTAGCAGTAAATAAAACTACTCCTGCCTTTACACAAAAGCATTTCTCATTGTGTCTCACAGCAGATAGCTTCGATTCTGGCCATCCATTCAACTGTATGCGTGTTAACAGAAATCGCCAATGTGGAGCTAAGTGAAGCAGACAGAAAGTACACTATGGGCCTTTATGAGGCATCCTAGAACCCTAGGAGAGGAAAAACATGAGATGGCAGTGAGTGAGTCCTGCCTGGATCCCCTGCCAGCCTCCTCCATCCTTAGGCAGTAGTAGTAGTTTATGGTGAATAGATGTACATAAACCACAACAAAATACAGAGTGGTAGACTAATGAATCCTGAAAAGGAGTTGAAATTCTGGGATAAATCTCTGTACCAGTTCTTCCTAACAGTTCTGAGAAATAGAAATCAGTATCAAATGCCTTGCTGAGGATTTCCATAGGAAAAGAGCCATTTCTTTCTGCAACCAGTATTTTCCTCTCATTCCAGTGATGTAGAAAAGGTCACCCCGGGCCAGGCGTATTGGTTCACACCTGTAATCCCAGCACTTTGGGAGGCTGAGGCAGGTGGATCACCTGAGGTCAGGAGTTCAAGACCAGCCTGACCAATATGGTGAAACCCCATCTCCACTAAAAATACAGAAATTAGCCAGGCACGGTAGCGGGCACCTATAGTCCCAGCTACTCAGGAGGCTGAGACAGGAATCGCTTGAACCCGGGAGGCAGAGGTTGCAGTGAGCTGAGATCGCACCACTGCAATCTGGGTGACAGAGCGAGACTCCGTCTCAAAAAAAAAAAAGGAAAAAGAAAATGTCACCCCAGGGAGCACTACTCCCTAGAGTCCCATGCCCCAGTGACGCTGGCCTCTGCATAGCAGCTCAGGCTCCTCAAATACACTGAGGCCAGTAACACACAGCAGTGAGACATGGGAACCGCAGACCACACTGGAGTTACTTCTTACCAACTCCATTTCCCATCTATTCTCTTGTTTATTACTTCCTGGTACATATTGAACAGGCTGAATCTTAAAAATATCTCAGTTCTGGCCTACAATATTCCAACAGTCCAACTGGTCTACTCAGCTCTAGTCTGTACTTTTTCCAAACACATCCCCCATACTTGCCTGAGGTGGTATATTTAAAACATAGCTCTCACCATGTAACTCTCTTGCCTAAAACTACCGCAGGATAAACTCTAAGCTTAGTGCACTATGTTTCAAGCAAAAAGAGACTTCACATATATAATTACAGTAAAAATTTCCAGTCTCAAAGATAAGTTTTAAAAATTTCGTTAGTATCCAAGCCAAAAGCCAACCAACAAAATAAACATAAAGTATACATTAACGTTTTTCTAATAATAAATGGCAGAAGATGATGGCTATGGTTTGAATGTGTCCCCAAAGTTTATGTATTGGAAACTTAATTCCTCAACGCAACCGTGTTGACAGCTAAGAAATTTAAGAGGTGACTGCAGACTCTTCTTGAATGGATTAATTGTGGGAGTGGGTTTGCTCTAAAAGCAAGTTTAGTGCACTCTCCCTCACTGTGTCTCTGTCTTTCCCTCTCTTTCTCCCCCCCACCCACTGCCCCATCTCCCCCTCTCGTCTCTCTCTCTCTCATTCTTTCTTGCCCTTCTGCCTCTGCCGTGGGATGATGCAAGAAGGCTCTCACTAGATGCAGCCCCTTGATCTCGGACCTCCAAGGCTCCAGAACTGTAGGCCAAATAAATTTCCTCTTTTTATTAATTACCCAGTCTCTGGTGTTCTGTTATAGCAGAACAAAACAGATTAAGACAATGTTAAGTTAAATAATGGGGTAGAAGTGACCCAGCACAGTGGTTTACACCTTTAACCCCAGCATTTTGGGAGGCTGAGGTGGAAGGATCACTTGACACCAGGAGTTTGAGACCAGCCTGGGAAACATAGTGAGACCCTGTCTCTACCTTCCAAAAAAAAAACATAAATAAATTAGGTGGGCATAGTGGCATGTGCCTGTACCCCCAGCCGCTTGGGAGGTTGAGGCGGGAGAATCACTGGCACGCAGGAGTTTGAGACTGAAGTGAGCCATGATTATGCCACTGCACCCCAGTCTGGGTGACAGAACAAGACCTTCTTTCTGAAAAAAAAAGAAAAAAACAAAAGGAAGGTGGGTCTGAAAAAGTCTAAAGGTGAACATTAAAAACGGTTCACCATTTGCGAATGGGTTTCGTTACAATCATAATCAGTATAAAATGAGGACATTATTTGAAAGACACACAGTCATTTATAGTTAGAAAAGCAAAGCCTCTTTATTTTGACATACGTTTCTTCCATTACTCTCCTTGCTCCCTTAGCCCTGCTTCCTGCAGTCAGCCCTCAGATTATCTGCATCCTAGTCCTTGTCTTAATCGTTGCATTTAGGGAAATCCAAACTAAGAAAGCATGTAGAGAGTGGCCCTAGAAAATAGAAGCTACTTGTAGCTACTTGTAGGTCTGAACCTTCAAATCTCAGGATAGAATTCTGGTACTGGATCATTCACCCACCAAACAGTAACAAGGACCTCATTTCTAGTGGTAAGTGGGGTGATGGTAACCCTTGGTGTGCTGTAGTATTAGGATTAAGACGCTTACCTGTGATGGGTTAAGATGAGAAACAGGTGGAAAGGGAAATGTTGGTTTATACAGTAGCTTTAGCTGGTCATATATGCATATAATCTCCACAAACAGCTAGTCTGATAGACAACTGGAATAGCCTATTAAAGTTTCAGCTAAAGTGCCATTTGGAGGATGATACCCTGTAAACATGAGATACTGTCCTCCAGAATAAATTGCATGCACTAAATCAATGATTTATGGGTCTGTGTCCACAACAGCTAGGATACGTTAGTCTTCAACACTGTATAAGCTTCCTATTACCACAAAACTTCAATCCATATTGTGTCTACTAACATTTATATAAAAGTAGCTGGACCATACCTTTACTCTCCTAATTCCCAGTTCATCAAACTATCTTCCACTTTTTCCTAGATCAGCTAAGCTTCAAGCACCTGCTAGCCACTGCATCCATCTCCTCAAAAAAAGTAATTCTGAGGTTCTGATGAAGCCCACAGCAAAAACACTTTCCCAGTCAGTCTTTCCCAGCCTTGCTCTCCATTCCAGCAACTCTGTTCCCCTGGTTTCATGTCTAATTTTAGGGGGCAAGCTTTTCTTACTCCTTCTCCTCTCTTTTCCTCCCTCCTTCTCTTCATCCTTCCCTTCATTTCTGTCTTCTTCCTTTCAAACCCAGCCAAAGATGTATATAATTAAGCAAAAACTAAGTAATCTAGGTAATCGGGACAAAAGGAAAATAGAGGAAGAAAAATAAAAGATGAAATAAGAAGGGTAATATTAGCATACAGAGAAGTTGACCATGTGGCACTTGTAGGTGCTTTGAGTTGAACTATGTCCCTGCAAAAGATGTGTTGAAGTCCTAACTCTGGGCACTTGTGAATGTGACCTTATCTGGAAATAAGGTGATTGCAGATGTAATCATGTTAAGACACCCACTAGGGTAGGTCTTAATTCAATATAGCCAGCATCCTTATAAGAAAGGGGAAGTTTCGACACAGACACGCAGGGACAATGCTATGTGATCACAGAGGCAGCGATTGGAGGGATGCAACTGCAAGCCAAGGAACACAAGGTATTGCTAGTGCTATGGTTTGAATGTTTCTGTCCCCTCCAAAACTCATGTAGAAACATAATCCCCAATGTGCTGGGAGGAAGAGCCCAGTGGGAAATGTTTCAGTCATGAGAGCCCCGCCCTCATGAATAGATTAATGTAATTATAAAGGGCTTGATGAAGGGAGTTTCTCCTCCTACCTCTTGCCTTCTGCCACGTGATGATGAAACCAGAATGCTCTCACCCATTGCTGGCATCTTGTTAGGGAACTTACCAGCCTCCAGAACTATGAGCTAATAAATGCCTGTTCATTATAAATTACCCAGTTTTAGGTGTTCTGTTATAGTAGGCATGAAATGGACTAAGACAGCCAGCCACCACCAGAAGCTAGGGAAAGGTAAGGAAGTACAAAGGGTACTTCAAAAAAGTTCATCAATAATGTGTATCATGCTCAGCGCGGTGGCTCATGCCTGTAATCCCAGCACTTTGGGAGGCCAAGGCAGGCAGATCACTTCAGGTCAGAAGTTCAAGACCAGCCTGGCCAACATAGCAAAACCCTGGCTCTAATAAAAATACAAAAATTAGCTGGGTGTGTTAGCATGCGCCTGTGATCCCAGCTACTGGGGAGGCTGAGGTGGGAGAATTGCTTCAACCTGGAGGTTGAGGCTGCAGTGAGCAGAGATCACACCACCGCACTCCAGCCTGGGCAACACAGTGAGACTCCATCTCAAAAAAAAGAAAAGTGTATCATGAAAAAATGGATTTCAAAGTTTTTCCACACCAATAAACTGGTACTAACTTGTATACCATGTCTGAATAGGGTCTAGTTTGAGGCATGAAAAAGGATAAGACTTCAGTTTGAAAACAGTCCACATCAGAGCAACTTGAAGTCGGCTAATGCAAGAGTCAACCTCAAATTTATGGTGAAGTTTGGGGAGAAGAGTGGTAAAATCATCGATGCTTTACAGAAAGTTTATGGGGACAATGCCCCAAAGAAATTAGATGTTTACAAATGGATAAGTTTAAGAAGGGATGAGACAATGTTGAAGATGAAGCCCATCGTGGTAGACCATCTACATCGATATGCAAGAAGAAAATTCATCTTGTTTGAGCCCTAACTGAAGAGGACCAACGATAAATAGCAGAAACAATGGCCAACACCACAGACATCACCTGGGTCAGCTCACACAATTCTCACTGAAAAATTTTAGTTGAGCAAAGTTTCTACTCAATGGGTGCCAAAACCACTGTGGTCAGATCAGCTGTGCAGAAGAGCAGAATAAACAATGGGATCATTTCTTTGAAGAATTGGAACAGCAGATGAAACATGGCTTTACCAGGATGATCCTGAAGACAAAGCACCATCGGAGCAATGGCTAACAAGAGAAGAAAGTTACCCAGGCAAAGCAAAAGCAGACCAGTCAAGACCAAAGTTCCTGGCAACAATTTCTGGGGATGTTCAAGGCATTTCACCTGTTGACTTTCTGAGGGGCCAAACAACAATACCATCTGCTTATTATGAGAGTGTCTTGAGAAAGTTAACCAAAGCTTTAGCGAAAAAACACGTGGGAAAGCTTCACCAGAGAGAGTATTTCTCTACCACAACAGTGCTCCTGCTTATTCCTCTCATCAAACAAGGGCAATTTTTTGAGAGTTCCCATAGAAAATCATTAGGCATCCACCTTACAGAGCTGACATGGCTGTCTGACTTCTTTTTTTTCTAATTGATATAGTTTGAATATTTGTCCCCTCCAAGTCTCATGCTGAAGTTTGATTCCCAGTGTTGCAGGTGGGGCATAATAGGAGGTGTTTGAGTCATGGGGGCAGATTCCTCAAAAATGGATTAATGCCGTACCTGGGGGGTATGAGTTCTCACTCTTACTTCCCTCCAGATCTGGTTATTAAAAAGAGTCTGGTGCCTCCCTCTACTCCCTCTTTCCTCTTCTCTTGCCATGATGTCTGCTCCCCTTCCCCTTTTATCATAAGTGGAAGCTTCCTGAGGTCCTCACCAGAAGCAGATGCTGACACCTTGCTACTTGTACAGCCTGCAGAACTGAGAGTCGAATGAGCCTCCTTTCAGGTATCCTTTTATAGCAATGCAAAATGGACTAACACACTAATATTTAAAAAAAAAAAAAAAAAATGGCAGGCATGGTGGCTCATGCTTATAATCCCAAGACTTTGAGAAGCCAAGATGAGAGGATCACTTGAGCCCAGGAGTTCAAGACCAGCCTGGGCAACATGGTGAGACTCTGTCTCTATACAAAATACAAACTTAACCAGGCATGGTGGTGCCTGCCTGTCTCTGCTACTTGGGAGGCTGAGGTGGGAGGATTGCTTGAACCCAGGAGGTCGAGGTTGTAGTGAGCTGTGATCACACAACTGCACCCCAGCCTGAGTGGCAGAGTGAGACTCAATCTCAAGAAAACAAATGTAAAGTGTACTCATTTTTCTTCAGTTAATGATGTCAGAAAGACTGCATTGACATGGCTAAATTGCCAGGATGCTGGGAATGGACTAGATGGCTGGTATCATCACTTACAAAAGTCTCTTGAACTTAATGGAGTTTGTGTTGAGAAATAAAATGCATATTTCTCATTTTTATCTTTTAATTCCATTTTTCCACAACCTTTTTTGAAGCCCCCTCATATTCTTCCCTACAGGTTCCAAAGGTAACATAGCCCAGCGGACACCTTAATTTTGACTTCTAACCAAACCTCCAGGACTCTGGAAGAATAAACACCTGTTGTTTTAAGCCAATCTGTTTGTGATACTTTGTTGTGGCAGCTCTAGGAAACTGATAGAGTAGATATTCAACGTTGGACTCAGCCCTCCCAGCAGCCAAAGCAGGAGACATAATCCACAGTGCGATTAAAAGGTCTCATTTGTTTAGGGCATGCAGCGCTTTTCATGACACGGAGAGATCAGAGAAAGTTCTCCTCTAGATCCTGCAGAGAAAACACTGTGGGATGCAGTAGACAGCTGTAGCAGATGACATCATGACACTAAATCTGATAATGAAGTTTATGCATCTGTTTCCTACAAGGTGCCGCTCTGAAGGCAGATGGCATTACCCCAGGGACAGTTTAGTAAAAGCACATCCAGGAACCAGAAAGGAAAGAGGGAACATTATCATCAACCTTATAGAAATAAAAAAAGTATAAAAAATACTATATTATGAGAAAGTATATACCAACACCTTAGATCATATTGATGAAATCAACAAATTCCTGGAAAAAATACAAACCACCAAAACTGACAAGAAGAAATAGATAATCTGAACAGACAGATAATAAATGAAGAGACTGAATTAGTAATCAACCACCTATGCATTAATCAAAGCCTGGGTCCAGATGGCTTCACTGTTGAATCTACCAAACATTTAAAGAAAAATTAATAGCAATTCTTCACAAACTCTTTCAAAAAATAGAAAAGAGCACTTGTCAACTCACTTTATGAGGCTGGTATTACCCTTATACCAAAAACAAGATAAAAACAGCCCCAGAAAGAAACCTACAGACCAAAAGCACATCTGGGATGCACCACAACAGTGTGGTCCAAAGAACACAGCTCCATAATTGCATGTCTTTGAGGCAATCTTGATAAATATTTTTCTCAAACTGGGTTTGGTTTTGAGACAGGATCTCACTCCATCACCCAGGCTGGGGTGTAGTGGTGTGTGTGATCAGGGCTCACTACAGCCTTCACCTCCTGAGCTCAAACAACACTCCCACCTCAGCCTCCTGAGTAACTGGGACCACAGATGTGTGCTACCATGCTGGGGGTGATTTTTGTATTTTTTTTTTTTTTCTTTTTTAAGAGGTGATTTCGCCATGTTGTCCAAGCTGGTCTCAAACTCCTGGGCTCAACTAATCCGCCTGTTTTGGCCTCCCAAAGTGCTGGGACTACAGGCGTGAGTCACTGCGCTGGGCCCAGCCTCAAACTGGGTTTCTGATAGCAGATTTCAAGGCTGTAATTTCTATAGAGAATAGGGAGAGTAAATATTTGTATTTCCAATGAAATGCAGGTCCTTACTTTTTGCCAGCTTCCAGGGCAGGGGACAGAAATGAGATCCTCCTGTGAAAATTAAATGTTATTTATTTATGGTTAAATAAGTGATGAACATTAGGGGAATTGCCACTACCAAGAAAGTAAGAACTGAAGGTTGTTTTTCTTGCTGAAACTTGAACAAAGGATGTAGGGCAAAGAAGAAAAGTTATTAGATATTTGAGACATATTTTGTAGTTTGATTTTAAATGTAACACAAGAAGGAGATTTCTGATTACAAGAAAATTTAAGAATTTAGAAAAGTACTAATTTTAAGCATTGACTCACAAAATTTAAGAAAATTTAAGCACTGACTCACAAATAAGATAAGCTCCTTTTATCTGACTTAAAAAATACGTCTTGTTAAGATAATAAACATATAATGCCAGGAGTCCAATCCTTTTCAAGACTTGATTAAATGCTGCCACTTTCAAAACTATGTAGCCATTCTCAATTTATTATGGCACTTGAATATTTTCTCTTATATAATTTTTTACTTTCTTCTTGGAGTTGCATGTGTCTTACTGTCATACTGGAGTGTAATCCTCTTGAGGGCAGGAATAGTCTCCAGACTCCTGCTTAGGCTTAAGATGGTGCTTTGCCTATAACCAGCACTTACTAAAAACTCCTCTATGAACCAATGAAAAGATCATGTATCTCATTACATGGTCAGTTTAAAGTTAAATGGATTCTTTTAGACACTCAAAGCAGTAAAGCTTCTTCTTAAAAGAACTGCCAGATACAATAAACTGTAAAAATTGTTCAAATATTTAAACATGAATTAGAGATGACTTTAACCTGATTTGTTTACACTAGTTACTTTTCTTTTTTATTTCTTTTATTTTATTATTATTTTTTAAACAGGGTCTCACACTATCGCCCAGGCTGGAGTGCAGTTGCACGATCT
Source organism: Piliocolobus tephrosceles (assembly GCF_002776525.5). Classification (NCBI taxonomy): domain Eukaryota; kingdom Metazoa; phylum Chordata; class Mammalia; order Primates; family Cercopithecidae; genus Piliocolobus; species Piliocolobus tephrosceles. The sequence continues at coordinate 73,755,733 of NC_045437.1, read as the reverse complement.
TGGCTCACTGCAACCTCCACCTCCAGGTTCAAGCAATTCTCCCACCTCAGGCTCCCAGGGAGCTGGGCTTACAAGGATCTGCCACCACACCCAGCTAATTTTTGTATTTTTCTAGTAGAGATGGGGTTTCACCATGTTAGTTAGCCAGGCTGGTCTTGAACTCCTGACCTTAAGTGATCCACTCGCCTGGGCCTCCCAAAGTGCTGGGATTACAGGTGTGAGCCACTGCACCTGGCCATTTATACTAGTTACTTTTCTTTTTCATGTTTTTATTGATACAAAATATTTGTACGTATTTATGGGGTACATGCGATATTTTGATGCATGCATACAATGTGTAATGATTGTCAGGGTTATCAGGATACCCATCACCTTGAACATTTATCATTTCTTTGTATTGGGAACATTTTAAATCTTCTCTTCTACTCGACATCACTAATTAGCAGAGAAATGCAAGTCAAAATGACATCACCTTACACCTGTTAGGATGGCTATTATCAAAAAGTCAAAAGACAGCAAGTGTTGGTGAGGATTCGAGAAAAGGGGATGCTTGTACCCTTTTGGTGGAAATGTCAATTGGTGCAGCCATTATGAAAAATAGTATAGAGGTTCCTCAAAAAATTAAAAATAGAACTACCACATGATCCACTAATGCTACTATTGGGTATATTTCCAAAAGAAATAAAAACCCTATCTCCAAGAAGTATCTGCAGTCCCATGTTAATTGCAGCATTATTTACAGAAGCCAAAAGATATGGTAACAATCTAAGTGTCCATCAACTGATGAATAAAAAAAGAAACTGTGGTGTACACACACACACACACACACACACACACACACACACACGGATATTATTCAGCCTTAAAGAAAAAGGAACTCTTACCATTTGCAACAACATGGATGTCTTAGAGAAGAGTATGCTAAGTGAAATAAGCCAGACACAGAAAGACAAATACTGCATGATCTCATATATATGTGGAATCTTAGAAATTAAAGTCAAACTCATAGAAAAAAATCTCTTCAGCTGGGTGCACTGGCTCACACCTGTAATCCCAGCACTTTGGGAGGTAGAGGCGGGTGGATCATGAGGTCAGGAGATTGATTTCACCCTGGCTAACACGGTGAAACCCCATCTCTACTAAAAATACAAAAAAGTTAGCTGGGCGTGGTGGCAGGTGCCTGTAGTCCCAGCTACTTGGGAGGCTGAGGCAGGAGAATGGCGTGAACCCAGGAGGCGGAGCTCTCAGTGAGCCGAGATTGCACCACTGTACTCCAGCTTGGGCAACAGTGCAAGAGTCCGTCTCAAAAAAAAAAAAAAAAAAAAGAAAGAAAGAAAGAAAAATATCTTCTCTTCTAGTTATTTGGAAATACAGTGTATTGTTGCTAACTATAGTCACCCTTCTGCTCTTATCAAAAACTAGAACTTATTCCATCTTATCTGTTTGCTTGTATCCATTCACCAGCCTGTCTTCACTCCCCTACCCCTACACCCTTCTGCTCTCCACCTCCATGAGATCAACTTCTTTAGCTCCCACATGAGTGTGAACACGTGATTTTTGCCTTTCTGTGTCTGACTTATTTAACTTAACAAGATGGCCTTTAGTTCCCTGCATGTTGCTGCAAATGACAGGATTTCATTCCTTTTTATGGCTGAATAGTATTCCATTGTGTATATATACCACATTTTCTTTACTGATCTGTTTATAGACTTTGGTTGACTTCATATCTTGGCTATTGTGAATAGTGTGGCTATAAACGGGAGTACAAGGATCCCTTTGATACACTGATTTCCTTTCCTTTGGATAAATAACCAGTAGTGGGATTGATAGATCATATGACAGTTCTATCTTTAGTTTTCTGAGAAGCCTCCATACTGTTTTCCATAATGGGTGTCTGGATATACATTCCCACCAACAGTGTACTCATTACTTTTCTTTTTATCAGATGTCCACAGCTATAAAGTGTCCTTTGGGCCTGAAGAAAAGTAGTAACCTAATAGTTGGCCTTCACATTGCAAAATTATCGCTTTGAACTGCAATCCCCAACCTTTTTGGCACCAGGGACTGGTTTCATGGAAGACAATTTTTCCATGGACAGGGGTGGGGAATGGGTTCGGGATGATTCAAGCACATCACATTTATTATGCACTTTATTTCTATTATTATTACACTGTAATATATAATGAAATAACTATACAACTCGCCATAATGTAGAATCAGTGGGAGCCCTGAGTTTGTTTTCCTGCAATCAGATGGGCCCATCTGGGCATGATAGGAGATAGTGACAGATCGTCAGGCATTAGATTTTCATAAGGGGCACACAACCTAGATCCCTTGAATGCACATAGTTCACAATTGTGCTCCTATGAGAATCTAATGCCCCAGCTGATGTAACAGGAGGTGGAGCTCAGACGGCAATGCTAGTCATGGGGAGCGGCTGTAAATACAGATGAAGCTTCCCTCTTTTGCTTGCCCCTTACTCACCTCCTGCTGTGCCACCAGGTTCCTAACAGGGTACAAAGGGTACTGATTCATGGCCCGGGGTTGGGGACCTCTGCCTTTGAAGACAGCCAACCAGCTTCTTCTTCCGAAACCATTATTGGAAAGGTGGATTGTATTATTCTACCCAGTTATTTCTTGTCCTCCTTTTAAGAGTATTATTCAGCTCACTTATTGTTGATAGGGACAGAAGACAGGGAACTACTGGGTAGAATAAGGCAGTTCCCTGGCAAAGGCCCCACCCTCAAGCCTGGAAACCCAGGGCCCTAAATGAAGAGAGGCGTTCCTGCTCTTGTGCCCAAAAGTTACCTTTTGGCCCTCCATGACCCCCTATCCTGTACCCAAATAAACTCCAGAAACCAGGCTCCAGCAGCAAAAGATGAGCAGATGAACAGAAGAGCAGAGCAGAAGAAAGGCAGGTAAAGAGAGGGTATGTTAGGAGGAGTTCAGCTGGGGACAGTCAGAGAATCCACCACTGGACGGTCAAACTCCAGGGGAAGATCATCTTCCTACTCCATCCGCTTTCCAATTCCCCATCCATCCCACTGACTGCCACCCCTACCACCTGATAACCCCCACCCCACTACTCTACTTCACCAGCATTCACCATCCGTCAAGTCCATGTGTGACCTGATTTTTCTGGGAGGGGGGACAAGAGCTCGAGATACAGAAAGCTGTCAGACTGACCCTCTGCACTTGCAAAAATGCAGAGGGTCTATTGAGCTGGTTAACACTTAAGCCGTCCGCTGATGGTAAGGCTGAAAGAGCACACTGTAACACAAGCCCATCTGGGCTCCAGGAATCACAGGTTCCTGCCCCTGGACACTGCTGTGGGGCTGGAGGCCCAGCGCCCCAGCTTTTGCACCCCGGCTCCTGCACCCTCCGTCTGCATGCTCCACCTCCCATAAGGGGTTTCAGCAGGGCAGAGACCGAACACACCAGCCACAGCCCTGTTGCATGTCCTGCAAAGGGCGGGGGAAGCGGGGAAATCAGGGAACTCTCCCGTTTCATTGTTACATGACTTGCAAGGCTTCCTTAAGATAGGGGTATACTTCCCCACCCACTGAGAGCAAGTTTTGACCAATAGAACCTGAGCAGAACTGAGGCATGCGGAATGTGAGTTTGAGGAGCAGCTTGTGCCAGTCATGTACAAGAGCTAATCGTTAACATTTCCAGGAACTTGGCAAGCCACTTGTTAGACTGTTTGTAGCTTGAAATTGGCCATGGTGGGAGTATTAACATCACAGAAATAGCAAACACTACAAATCAGGACTTCCCCCTTCTCCCTCAAAGTTGGTTTAACAGCCCAGCAGGGAGCACGACCCAGAAAAGTTGATCTTTCAGCCTGGAGCCGGGAGTGAAGAAAACTAGTGGAGTACTACGAAAGCTCCCTTCAGCCACAGTAATTCGCTTGAGAAACGGACCTTGAAGCTACTCAGTTGCAGGGGTTGTTCGTTACCTGAGTATAATCTAGCCAAAGCTGGTACACCATGCTGGTGTTTTGGTGAACACCAACAAGCGACGCCTTCATCTGTCCCGACCTAGGTTGGAGGGATTTCTTCTAATAACTTGTGACATCATGCGCCTACAGCCTGCAAGGATGCAAACCGCGCTCTGAGACTCAGGCCCGGGAATCCAGGTCTTGGAAGGTTAATGCAAAGTTATAAAACAATAGTTACATTTCAACCACACTCAGCTATTGCGTCACCTTTAAACCCTGGCCAACACAAGTCTGTCGCTCGCGGACCTTGGTGGTTTCAGAGCGACTCCCCTAGCACTTTCGGGTGAAGGCCACAAGTGACGGCCCCCCTTTCCCCGCAGACGTGTGAATGGAGCGCTGTGTCTTTAAGTGGGAAGCGCGGAGGTTTTCCGTCCGGGACAAAATGTCAGCGAGGCGCCTGGAGGGGGATCTACCATCCCGGACTCCCGACCAGCCCCCGGCTCCTGCCGCGTTTCGCGGGTAATGGGGTGAGTGTGGGCTTCGAGACTCGGTGGGCGAGGCGGGCCGGGCCGGGCAGCGGGGAGCGCAGGTGAACAGCGACCGCGGACGCCCCCGCCGGCCTCCCTGGCACCCGCGCGGGGCGTGCCTTTCGCTGGGCTGCCCTTCTCTGGGCCGGCTGTAGCGATTGTGAGAAGGCAGGTGGGCCTGGGGTTCTGCAGCAAGGCCCCGCTCACCATCTTCCAGTGCCTCATTCTTGCCCCTTCCCTACACTCCGCTTTCGACAGGCTAGTTCGGAATGTGGAAATTCGTTGCCACTCTCCTGCTCTCCCTTTATTAAAGTTGTCTGATTACAGTCTTTTTACTGGGCAAGCGGCTGGGCGCCCTGCAGTGGGTTCTTTCTGTAACTGGGACTTACTTGATGTCGCCCACTTTCGGAGGGAGAAAGTGAATGCAAGCCAAAAGCTTACACCAGAATCCGCACCCCTCCCCCACCCCCCGTGGCCCCCAAACAAAAGAATTTTCCGCTCCTTTCGGAGTCCGCTGGAGCAGTTTCTGTGATTTGTTGCACTAACCAAATGTCCGAGGTTTACCAAAGCAAAAACCCCCTTGAAGGAAAAAATACATACTTACCACTAGTCGAATGTCTAATTAGCCAAGACTACAAAGATAAGGTGTTTAAGAGAAACTGTTGTAGAAACAACTTAATACATTGACCTAATTAGGGTAATTATTTTCTGCTGTTTTTATTCATATATTATGATGACAGCTTTTGGAGGCAAGAATAGCTTGAGGCAGCCAAGAATTTTAAAAAGTAGACAGCGATATATATTATAAAAAGACCAAAAGCCCAAGCCAGGTAGTTCTCAATCTAAAAATTAAATTAAAAAATCTTTGAGTCACAAAGCCCTTCAAAGTAGGGCGGCTTTAAATTCCTATAACTCAGATTAAATTATGCATTTTTACAAGATAAAATGGATCACCACCTTAATCTTTAGGGCCATATCTATTAAGCAAAGTGATGCAGGCCTGAAATAAAGGTCCACTTTAAGGGCAGAACACGTCACAATTTTCATTTTAAGAAGTGCATTAATAGAGAGAGTGCTTTTCTGCCTTTTAGCTAATTGTAGAAATATCTAAGAGTTTGGCTTATGACATTTAAGAAACATCTCTGATTCACCACATAATTACCTGTGAGTCCAGTGTATTTTTTACAGTCCACATATAACCTTTTTCTAAACTTTTACACATTTTACCATTTATTCCCCAACTCAGGTTTTACAGTTTGGAGGCATTTTTACTTGTCTTTTAACTTCAGCTAAGCCTTCAGCCTGGTGATTCCAGACTAATTTTTCTAATTGTCTGGATCTGTTTATAAATAGATTAATATATGGCAGTAAATTAATATTTCAACAGAGATGGACGGATAACAGATGAACTGTGGTTTTCTTGACACTTCAGTTGTCAACTCTAATTACTTGTATTAATTATTTTGTTCTACTTTGATTAAAGTCACTGGTGGATGAAGTAAAAGAAAATGTTTTTAGTGTTTCCACATATGTCTGTGTGAATTTCACATGAGTGTGAATTTCTCATCTAAGATCCAGGCTCAACCAACATATATTGGTTTAAACTCTGCCTGGTTAACCCAACTACAGTGAGTAGCCTTGAGTAGGAAAGGACAAATAGAAGTGTGATGAATTTGCTATGCCCTTTTGAGAACAGTGCCTGTTTCTTTGGCCTTTAGCGTGTCAAATATTTTTTTATGTGCACAGGCATAAGTATAAAATAATACAATTAACTTTCGTGGGTGCTTTATAGGATGACTGTCAATATTACAATCATACCTTGTGTATATATGCCCATATTTATACAGATTATTCACCCAGGTTTTGATTTCTTCCTTTATTCTTTATATTGGTATTCAGGGACATCATACCGAGGAATCTGGGATTGAATCTGATAGTTTATCAGAAGGATAGAACTTCTGCAGAAATTGAGTCAAATGGAGAGATAATTAATGTGAATTTATTGTCTTCCACAGGCTTAGATTTAAGAACTCCTTCCAAATAATGGATACTCAAATGAAACTCAACTACAGCAAGTGCAGAGGCATGGTACCAGCAACACTACTCCCTCTCCTTCCTTGAATTATCTAAAATCTGCGTTTGTCTTTTCAGATTTTTTCACCCTGAAATTGCACTCAGAGATTTCCACTGTTAATTTCATGTTAGCAGTGCTTTTATTTAGCTTCAAGAAACTTTCTTTTAAAATAGGAGCTTGGAAGCCTCATTATACAACTGAGGAACTGGAACTTTATTAGAGTCGAGTACTAAGGGTAATGTGTTTTGGTGGTGGATGACAATGCGTTTGTGCCCTGTGGGGCATGGAAGGGGAAGGGATGCTGAACTGCATGAACTTCTGTGTTAGGGTCCCTAAGAGATCAGCTCCCAGGAGCTGCCCATGCCCACCCCTTCCCCAGTGGAGATTATGTAATGGAATTCACCCGAAGGAGCGAGCACTGATTTCACCTTTACCACAGTCTGTTAGTAGTCTGTTTTCGCGCTGCTGATAAAGACATCCCCAAGACTGGGCAATTTATAAAAGAAAGAGGTTTAATGGACTTAAGGCCTAGCCGTCATGGCGGAAGGCGAAAGGCACTTCTTAACTGGCTGCGGCATGAGCTAGAATGAGGGTCAAGCGAAAAGGGCTTCTTGTTTATAAAACCATCCGATCTCATGAGATTTATTCACTAGCACGAGAACAGTATGGGAGAAACCACGCCCATGATTCAATTATCTCCCACCAGTTCCCTCCCACAACACGTGGGAATTATGGGAGTACAATTCAAGATGAGATTTGGGTGGGGACACAGCCAAACCATATCACACAGGTATCAGAATTATTGTTGGAGGCATCTTTCCCAACCAGAGGGTACGCTTCCTGAGGGCAGAGACTATGTGACGTTCCTCTTGGAATGCTTGGCAGAAAGCACGCATCTGACCTTCGCAGGTGCACAATGAGCATTTGAATGAGAGTTGGATGGAGTGGATGGATGTAAGCAAAATACTCACATTCATTGGCACCTTCGTGTTAGTTTAAAAAAAATTTCAAGGAAAAATTAAGGGAGCTGTTACTTTTCATTTTCTTCTTATTAGCTAACCACAGAATTAATGATATGCATTCTCATTGGGTATTTGATAAGGAAGAAATGCATATCACAGGGCTTTGGCTAATTAAACCTCCTCATTATCTTATTTTACCTTAGTGATAAGCAACCTATTTTGCATGAAGGTCAATTTAGGAAGTGAAAATAAATTCAAGGGGTAAGGTCTTGGATCTGTTACTCTTTTTTATTTGCTCTTTGTACTCAACTCCCAAGGGGATTCCCCCAACTTAGACTACTTACTTTGTTCAATAACATAATGTCAGATGGAAAAATAACTGCCTTTTAACCACTAAAATCTTAACGTGGATGTGTCTGAGTAGTAAATATCGGTAGTTTCTTTTTTGTTCATGCCTTGAATTTATATAACACCGGAGAGTCCAACAGTGACATCATTGGCACTGTCTGATCTCAGCCACCTGTTTAGAGGCAAATAATCTTATTTCTCTTGACAGATGGGAAGATTGAGACTCGGGTAAGCTGGGGCTAAAGAAACAGAGTCAGGTTCATTTCATTTAATGCAGCATCCCCCAAGTGTCTACTCTGTGCCAGGGAGATGAATGGGATGAGCTCCTCTTCCATGACATCCTGGGTGTGCATACAGAATCTCCTTCTGCAGAGCACAACAAACCACGTGACAATGAGCTGCCCCACAGGCTGGGTTTCCTCCTCCAGGCGGCACAGCAGTGGGCTTCCCCATGGGACTGTCCCACCAGCCTCCACAGTTAAGGCTGGGCTGGCCCTGCCTGAGCTCACACACCTGAGGAGCCAAGGGTTGTTTTGTTTTTTTGGTTTTTGTTTTTTGTTTTTCTGAGATGGGGTTTCGCTCTTGTTGCCCGGGCTGGAGTGCAATCGTGCAACCTTGGCTCTCTCGGCTCACTGCAACCTCCGCCTCCCAGGTTCAAACAATTCTCCTGCCTCAGCCTCCAGAGTAGCTGGGATTACAGGCATGCGCCACCACGCCCAGCTAATTTTTTCTATTTTTCATAGAGATGGGGTTTCACCATGTTGGCCAGGCTGGTCTTCTGAACTCCTGACCTCAGGTGATCCACCTGCCTCGGCCTCCCAAAGGGCTGGGATTACAGGTGTGAGCCACCGCACCCTGCCCCAGGGTTGTTTTGTAAAGTTATTTTTTATTTTTGTAGAGATCCTGTGATATACACGCTTTCCCTAAATGTATACACGTGATCACATGCATGCTTTCTTAGCATCTTACTGCTTTTGCTTTTGTGTTTACCTCTTCCCCTTCTCCCTTCTTTCACATCAGTTACCATTGCCTCAACCCATAGTATCTCCTTCTTTATTTTTCTTCATCTGTATCTGTATATTGCCTATACAGATATGTGTATTACTTAATAATAGTGGGATCATATTATACACTCTATTGCATCTCTCTTTTCTCCCTGAACAGTTCCTCCAGATATCCTTCTAAGACACTGAACAGAACTTCATGCTATTCCTCTTTAATTGCTGTATAATGTTCCCTGATATGAACATATGTTATATACTCAGCCATTTTCCTGGTGGCAGGCATTCCCTTGCTTACAGTTTCTTGTCACTCTACATGATTCTGTAATGAACATCCTGACACAAGACTGTTTATTGGTGCTGTTAGTTCTATAGAAGAGATCCCCAGGAGTAGAATCTCAGGTCTTATCTTTTTTTTTTTTTTTTTTTTTCTTGAGACAGAGTTTCACTCTTGTCACCCAGACTGGAATGCAATGGTGCTATCTCGGCTCATTGCAACCTCCACCTCCCGGGTTCAAGCAATTCTGCTACCTCAGCCTCTCGAGTAGCTGGGAATATAGGCACCCGCCACCACGCCCAGCTAATTTTTGTATTTTTAGTAGAGACAAGGTTTCACCACGTTGGCCAAGCTGCTCTTGAACTCCTGACCTCAGGTGATCCACCTGCTTGGGCCTTCCAAAGTGTTGGGATTATAGGCGTGAGCCACCGAGCCCAGCCTCTATTTTTAATTAATATAGAAACTGCAGCCGGCCCTATCACACAGGTATCAGAATTATTGTTGGAAGCATCTCTTTCCCCACCAGACGGTGCGCTTCCTGCAAGCAGAGACTTTGTGACGTTCCTCTTGGAATGCTTGGCAGAAAGCACGCATCTGACCTTAGCAGGTGCACAATGAGCATTTGAATGAGAGTTGGATGGAGTGGATGGATGTAAGCAAAATACTCAAATTAACTGGCACCTTTGTGTTAGTTTAAAAAAAAAAAAAGTGTTCAAGGAAAAATTGAGGGAGCTCTTTTCATTTTCTTCTTATTAGCTAACCACAGAATTAATGATATGCATTCTCATTGGGTATGCGCATGACTGTAACCCCAGCACTTTGGGAGGCTGCGGCAGGTGGATCACTTGAGCCCAGGAGTTCAAGAAAGACCAGCCTGGGTAACATAGACCCCGTCTCTACCAAAAAATACAAAAATTAGCCAAGCATGGTGGCATGGCGACTTTGGATGCTGAGGTGGGAGGATCACTTCTTGAGCCCGGGAAGCAGAGGTTTGCAGTGAGCCATGATTGTGCCACTGCACTCCAGCCTAGGTGACCCAGCAAGACCCTGGGAAGGAAGGAAGGAAGAAAGGAAGGGAGGGAGGGAGGGAATGGCCAGAATGCTTTCCTAAAATCCATCCCATCTTCACTAGTAATTGAGGAGTGTGTGCCTTTTCTCTACCTCCCTTGTAACTTTGACTGTTAGACCTCTTAATGTTTCTTGGTGTGATGGATGTAAAATGATACCTTCCTGCTACTTTAATAGCATTTCCATGAATATAAGTGATGTTGTGCACCTTTTCACAAATTTCCTGGCTGTTTGAGTTTGCTGTTAGGTGATTTGCCTACTCATATTTCTCGTCTGTTTTTCTATCGGGCCCTTTGTCTTTTTATTGTCAGTTTGAAGAGCCCTTTGTGTGTTATGGTTGTGGCTGAAGTGTCTGAAGAGCTTTCTCCCCCTCCACACTGCAGGGGCAGCTGAAATGCACTCGGGTTGTTTAACAGAGCTAACCAGGCTGTTACGGTAGATACTGAGACTGAGGATTGTATTGAGCTAGAATATAGCCGCATGGTGTGGAGGACTGAGAAGGTGAGGCAGTTCTGCCCCATGCTGCCTTCCACCGGTTACGACCTCCAAAATCGAAGGGCTGCCCAGGCAGAGGATGTCCCCCTGCCACCCTCGGAGGGGCAGCGCTGTGCTGGCCGACATTTGTGATGCGGCTTGTCCCTGGCTCAGGTGAGGCTTCCACTAGGTCAAAAGGATTAAGACGTCAAAGTCAGTGCTTCTCACCTTGTGCCCACTTTAACTCCTAACAGATGGCATTCACTTGTGCAGCACTCCCTCTGGGCATTCCAGTTTTTAAAGAAACCCAGAGAGGTAAAAAACATGACAATAATCGGTCACCTCTGGCTCTATTAGGGGCACATCAGTAAGGATGACTCTCAGACTTCGGCACAAGTAAGACAATCTGCGGGTTTATGTGCAGTTTCCAAGCTTTAGCTCAAGCATATCAGAATGCAAAGCAATACTCTTGATGTTATAAGAAACATATAAAAAAGGTATAAAAAGTATTAAAAAAGGACCTTGGGAAAGATCAGATTCAGTATAGAAGGAAATAGAAATTTTAAAAATTTTAAGTATAGAAAAAATTCTAAGTCAAGTTAGATAATTTAAAAAATGTTTATAACACTTACATCTTACCCCGTTTAGCAACCATAATGTTACATAACCATAATATTTACTGGCCACAAAAATACCATTCTTGAAGGTGGTCTGTAACTCCTCTTCCTACTTTCCCCCACTTTTGAGACTTCAGCAATGTAATAAATCTCTTGGGGGAAAATGTAGCCTTTAATTTCTAAAGATTTTTTATGCTAATTGGTCTTTATCATGAGTGACCATATTTAAATCAATGCCTGTATATCAGAAGACATGTAAATAGGCATTTCCTTGTTAGAAGACGCATGGTACTTGTCTTTTTTGATGATTCTGGTAGATCTGTTATCTTTTTTAAAAAATGAGATATGTTGGCTGGGCGCGGTGGCTCAAGCCTGTAATCCCAGCACTTTGGGAGGCCGAGACGGGCAGATCACGAGGTCAGGAGATCGAGACCATCCTGGCTAACACAGTGAAACCCCATCTCTACTAAAAAAAAATACAAAAAACTAGCCAGGTGAAGTGGCAGGCGCTTGTAGTCCCAGCTACTCGGGAGGCTGAGGCAGGAGAATGGCGTAAACCCGGGAGGCGGAGCTTGCAGTGAGCTGAGATCCGGCCACTGCGCTCCAGCCTGGGCGACAGAGCGAGACTCCGTCTCAAAAAAATAAAAAATAAAAAAATAAATAATAATAATAATAAATGAGATATGTTAAATGTCGTACCTGATCCGGAGTGGACCTGCTTGGTGGGAAAAAGAATACTTAGCTTTAGAAAAGTACAGTGCATCTCTAACAAGACTATTAGCAACTGAATTCATAGTTTACACTAAATGCTACTGTTACTATAGCAGCTGATTTTTCCTATTCTCATCTTTGTCTTCAGTTTTTTCCAGTTGTGTTTAACAAGAAAGATTCTGGAACTTTGTCAATCTCCATGGCTGCTGGTTCAAAATCTGACAGCATGAGCAGCACTGATCTCACTGTGCCTGGGACTCACCTTGCCCTTTTCTCCCTAAGTTCTCAGAAGAGGTCAAGAAGTCTGTCATGTGTTTTCTTCTCATTGTTTTTCAACTTTCAAAGCAAATTTATCTAGAATCACACATTTGGTCCTTTGTGAACTTATTTCCTAAGGACTAAACTTCACCTTTTTTTGTATTCCCTTTTCTTTAATAGGTTATTGCAGTGGTGAATTATTTTCCTAATAAAAAAGACTGCAGTCATTGCATTATGTTTGGATCCTTTTAACAGATTTTGTGTTGAACAAAGCAAGACATTATTACTTTTATTTCTTTTTCTTCCTTAATTAAAAGTATTGAGCAAACTTTGTATCTTGCCAATATGTAGAGGGGATCTTTTAGTTAGCACAAACAATAAAGAAAACTAATTTTACTTGTTTTATTCCTTGGGTATCTATGAAAGGGTTAGAAAAAGTGAACGAGGGCATGGCGCTGCTCATTATTTCTAGTATCTATCTTTAAGGTGGTTTGAATGCATTTCTTTCACTGGCCTGCCTGTCCTCTGAATTTACTCCTAGCACTGCTGATGGTTCTTCGGAACTCAGGAATCGTGTTGCATGCCTTGTTTCTACCCGTGGAACCTGAGATGGTTGGAAACCCTGAGGCAATGACAGGGACCCCAGAGTCCTTGGGAAATGACCCACTGTCTAATTTAAAGGTAAAAATTTAGAGTGCTGCTTTGGATATTGCCATTTCCTAAATGTGCATATCTTAAAAGCATTGCTTTCAGTACTGCCGATTTTCTCATAGTAGATTGTTTTTATAATCACAAAAACATATTTTTATCTTGAAAAGCATACAGTCGTTGAAAGCTTTTTAAAAGGCTGTTCACCAGTGGCTCTTCCACTCCTGAAGTTTAAGAAACAAAATTTTCATTCCCAAAGCTTTTTTTCTGGTCATTGCTGAAGTGTGCTGTGCAGCACCCAGAGAAGACTGCATAAGGAAGCGTCGCTGTTATTCTGAAGATAATACCTTTTTTATTGTTGTTGTTATTGTTAAGAAAGCAGAGACTAGTTAAAGCTAACACAGACACAGCACGGACTTAGCTAGTCCTTTTCCGTTCAAGCGCTTAGCCTCCCGCTATTAGTATAAATACTTGTTGACTAGGGATCCACTTGATTTCAAAGAGGATTCCTAGTATAGGAAGGGCTAGACATTTTTAACAGTTTTTTTCCTGAGGAATCAACACTTAATACTGAAGATTAATTAGAAACCTAAACATCTACCCACACTATAGGATTTTTATCGGTAAGAAAATGGAGGGCGGCATGCTTTCTTAGACTAACTGTAGTCTAGGAGCTGTGTGCGTGATCCTAACACTCATTATTATTCTTCCCCTGCTCCCCAGCGTGCGGGCGCCGCAGAATGAGGAGTGGCGAGCCGGCCTGCGCCATGGACGAGGCCCGCGGGCTAGACGACGCGGCAGCACGGGGCGGTCAGTGTCCGGGACTGGGGCCAGCGCCAATGCCTCCCGGCCGCCTGGGGGCGCCGTACTCCGAGGCCTGGGGCTACTTCCACCTGGCCCCGGGGCGCCCCGGGCATCCGTCTGGCCACTGGGCCACCTGCCGTCTGTGCGGGGAGCAGGTGGGCCGCGGCCCGGGCTTCCACGCAGGGACCTCGGCACTGTGGAGGCACCTGAAGAGCGCGCACCGGCGGGAGCTGGAGAGCAGCGGCGCCCGGCGCTCACCGCCTGCCGCGCCCTGCCCGCCGCCGCCCGTCCCCGCTGCGGCCCCCGAGGGCGACTGGGCGCGCCTGCTGGAACAGATGGGCGCACTGGCCGTGCGCGGCAGCCGGCGGGAGCGGGAGCTGGAGCGGCGTGAGGCGGCCGTGGAGCAGGGTGAGCGCGCCCTGGAGCGGAGGCGGAGGGCGCTGCAGGAGGAGGAGCGCGCCGCGGCCCAGGCGCGCCGGGAGCTGCAGGCCGAGCGGGAGGCGCTGCAGGCGCGGCTGCGGGAGGTGAGCCGCCGTGAGGGCGCCTTGGGCTGGGCCCCCACTGCGCTGCCGCTCAAGGACGACCCCGAGGGGGACAGGGACAGCTGCGTCATCACAAAGGTCCTCCTGTAGGGGTGTGGCCACTTCCCCACCCCAGGCCGGCGCTTCTCCGACCAACGCCTTCAGCCCGCGCTGGGACCGAAGCCAGGCCCGCAGCAGCCGCTACTCACTTGGAAGCTCCAGCTAACTGTAGGGCCTTCCGCGCCCGAAGGCTTCAGCTTGAGAAGCACTTCGAAGCCAGAGCAGAACCAAAACTCACTTCCATGGCGTCACCTGGGGTGCCTGGGCGGCCTTTCGTGGGCATGGATGCAAGGGATGGGGTGGCACACGGAACACCCGAGAGCTCCAGTAGCCCCGTGAACCCAGACCCCCTGGTGCCATGACCACTTAGGGCTGGGAACCTGAACCTGGTGACTATGAAAGGATGGAGAGCTTCATTCCATACCAAAGACTTATCACACCATGTGCCTCCAACAGCCCAAGGTGGAGGGTGCGGGGAAATGAGAAAGCTTTTTACCCAAAAAAAGAGTTCCTAAGGCATAATCTGCCCAACACCAAGTTCTGAAGGGTCGGAGGGATGTCCCCTCTAGTTTCCGTGACTGCTGTAGACCCGCATCATCTCTAGCCCTCATCGGGGCAGTCCCAAAGAGCCCCCTTTTTTACTCCCCATATTATTCAACCAATACCAGGTGCACTCTGTCTCCCCTCGGCCATCTTTCCCTTGGTTCAGACCTAACGACAAGTGTGGCACATATGTCCACTTTCAGGCCTCACATCTGCCACCTTAGCAAGACATCACCTCATCCCCTTGTCACTAGGAAGAGGGTTTCTTCCCCACGTGTGGTCACAGTCCTCACCTCTGGGCTGAAGGGGAAAGCATCCCTTCGCATAAGGCCACATCTTCCTGTCATTTTCCATCCCATTCCTCTCTCACGTTTACTGGGTCTTTCCTCCTGTAGTATTCCCCCTTTCGCTGTCTCAGTCCCTCCCTTTCCCCCCAGGATCTTCCTCATCAATACTCAGTCTCCCTTTCTTACTGAAAAGAAAGACTTAACCCGGAAGGGCCAACAAGTCCTTGCTGCCTATGCTTCCTCCCCAGTTTTTACTCCTTCACTCTGATTCAGTTTTCTGTGCTACAGTGGACTATGTCCAAGCCGCCACAATCTCTCAGTGACCAAATATGATGATCTATTTGCAGCCTTCATTTTGCTTAATCTCTCCCTTCTTGAAATTGCTCTGTTGGTAGGTGGATCCTATTTTTCCTCCAAAGAATTCCTTTTCCTGTTGTATACTGGTTCCCAGATTTTTCACAGGCCTCTTTTTTTTTCTCTTTTTTTATATTGAAAAATTCCACACATCCAGAAAAAGTAGAAAGGCTAGCACAATGAATACTCAGATACATACTCTCCACTTGGATTGAATAGTTAACATTTTGCCAGATTCACTGTTGTCCCCACCCCATGCGTGTGTACATAAAATGACATTTCACCCCTGAGTATTTCCACAGAGATTTCCTGAGAACAAAGACATTGTTCTACATGATTACAATAAGATTATCATGCCTAAAAATATAAATAGTAACTTCTTTATAACCTCTAATATAGAGCCCTTAATCAGTATTCAACAATTGTCTCCAGAATGTTTGTCTTTAAAAAAAAAAACAAACAGGTCCCATCAAGGTTCATACATTCTTTTGGTTTCAACTCTAGTCACTTTTAGTCTAGAACAACCCCGACATATTTTCCCATGACACTTTGTGAAGCATCCAGGCCAGCTGTCTTAGCAAATGTCCTTTATTCTGGAAGTGTCTTGATTGCTTCCTTAGGCCTGTATCTAATACTCCACTCGTGGCTCATCTCCCTGCAGAGTTGTAATCTCCTCTGGGCCAGGGACTCCTGAGTATCTCCAGGCCCAGTGTTCTCCCCAGGCCTGATCCTTCATGCCCAATCCCTCGCTGCATGTCTCCACTCCTCCTCGCACATCCTGCCTCTGTGAGTGGAAGAGGCAAATCTATTCAACCCCACATCACACCCCTCACCTGATAACTAACATTTACTGGGCACTAACAATGTATCAGGCACGTACTACACACTTAAAATGCATTAATAATCTCACTCTATTCTCACACCAGCTCCATGGTAACACTGTGCTGCCTTTACCGCTAAGGAAACTGAGCTAGAAGGGTTAAGTAGCCTGTACAAGATCATAGCTGGCCGGAAGTAGAGGTGGGATCCCACTGCAGTCTCCACCACAGATGCCATGCTCCCACCGTACCACCATGTACTGCTTCCTGAGATCTCTGCTTCCCTTAGTCGACCCAGCTGACACCTGGTTCCTTCCTAACTCCAACTAATTAATTCCAGTTAATGGAATTGACTGGAATTAGTGACATTAATATTTACTGAGCATTCACCATGTGTCGTCAGGGCTGTGCTAAATGCTTTACAAGAATAATTACCTGCCACGAAGCAACCCTATGACATAGGAGCTACTATGCCCATTTTGTAGATGAGACAGGTTCAGGGGAGTTAGTAACAGCTTCAAGTCATACAGCAGCTAAGAGTCTGTATGGGGTTTGAACTGCGGTCTCACTGAATGCTGGGCGCCTGCTCTGCTAAGTCTATTTCTACAAAATATTGCACTGCCTTCCTGCCAAGCACAGGGCCCATTTATCGTGCATCTTCCCATCCTTGTCTCCCCCAACTGTCCCTTACCTGAGTCACAATTTGGCCAAAGCCAAAGGGATTGTCCTAAGCCAGTACTGATTTATTATCCACTCTTCCTGCTCAAAAGCCCCCAAGATCACCTATCAATCACCTACTTATTAGAGTGCAAGCTTTGACTGTCACCTGACATTCAAGTCCCCTTCTGCCGCCATGCCAGTCCTCTCCCTTCCCCTACATATGCCCTATGCTCCAGCCAAACTGGACTCTGTTCTTCCTGATAAGACCTGGTATTGGCATCTTTATGCCACAGTTTGCCTTCCCTCCACTTTAAAAAGCCTCTTCAGTCTCTCGGTACAAAAAACATCCCACCCATTTTGTAAAACCATGCTTTCCTTGATTTCTCCTCACGTCGAGACATTTCTTTCTTCTCTGGTCTCCTAGCATTTTGTGTCTCACAACCCTCAGGACAGGCCAGCTAGTGTATGGCTATGGGTTTTTATCTCACCTCCCCTGCCAGACCCTGAGCTTTTGGGGGGAGCACACTCACCCCACTCCCACAGTGCCTTGCATTCCATAGCTGCTCAGTACATTAACCCATTCAATGTCTTTAAGATTTTTACTAGTTTTCCTGTAATTACTAATATAATCATTTATCTTTAATTCTGAGTAAAATTCACAACAATAAATAACTTAAAAGGAAATAGCAGCAATAATTTTTAAGCTGTTTAGTCAATAAAGATTTAATGTGTCAGTTATTGGACTGTTTGGTTTGAAGCCAATCAACCAACTATTCTGGTATGTAAATCTACTTTTTTATTATACAAGTAACACAAAATGTATTGCCTCAATCGAGGAAGAACAGAAAAAACAATACCTCAAAATCCTGTCACCTCTGTAAAACTGCTATTACCATTTTAATGTATTTTCTTTTGTCTTTTGCAATTTTTATTTTATTTAACTATTACTATTACTCTAGTAATAGTATAAGTTATTTTCAAGTATTGGAACTTAACTTCTTCATATGGATTTATATGGGCTAGATGATCTGAATTTCCTTTTTAGAAGGAAAAAAAAAAGACTTCCACAAATGTTACTCTTCCATCTCACCAACTGTAAGACCATTAAAACATAGGAAAAGATTTAGAGTCTTAACTACTGCCTCAAAGATGGCTAGTGCGAGCCTGAATGTTCTGTTCAGGATATACAGAACAATTAACCTGAGTGCTGAGTTAAGGGAAGAGGTTTTTACTTTCTGTTCAGACACTTCTGCATTGTTGTAATTTTTTACACAAAGTATGAATTACTTTTATGATAACAAATTTTGTTCGTAGACAAAATTCCTCTCCTTCAGCATTCAGCTTCCTTAGTTAAAATAAAATCTCCAACGAAAGCATGGATATAATCCCCGTTTCCAGAAAATCCTAGAAAGAAATGCAGCCCTTGTTCAGCCCAACTCCATCATTTGATAGATTAGGAAAATAGGTCCCAGAGAGTGACTCGTCCACTGTCAGGACATGGTGGCTGTGGCGCGTCATCTGACTCCAGCCTACCTAACGCATGTCAGCCTCTTCGGCCTTGAGGGCTCCTGCTGCTCACCTGAAACCATTCCCAAGGAACCCACAAAAGCAGGCTCCCCGGGAGGATTCCTGAGAACACCTAACGCATAAGCCTCAGAAATCTGCCAAGACGTTCTCTTTCCAATAGAACTATTTCATGTTTTTCTATCAAATAGTTGCCAAATGACCTGCTCCAGTCAAAACTCAATCTGACTTGTGACTACAAAGTCATCTGATGAATCCCAAAGGTATATACAAATTTATCTATCTAAGTCATTTTCTCTTCAAAGTAGAAGACCTGGAAGACTATACAGTTATTCCCAAAATGCTTCAACATTTCTGGAACTCCTCTTTTAGAGTGGCCATGAGTCCCCAGCACGTTCTTTAAAACATCCTTGAGTTGGCAAATACCCCTTTCCAGAATACATTTGATTTTTTAAAAGAATTGCCAATTATTCAGAGTCTGGTGAATATGGTAGATGATTAACCAGATTAACATTTCTGGTTAATAAGGTGAAATTATAATAAAACAATGATAATTATTTTAGTGTGGCTCATAAATTGGTCTTGATAGTGGTATATGAAGGTTAAGTAAAGGCAGCATGGTCACCGTAGAGATTAAAGCCCATTTTAGTTGGTTTATGATGTGAATGAATTCACGTAGCACTGGGAGTCATTATATGTTTAAATAGTATTAAATGTTTCTTTTTATGAAAATCTTAATTATGACATTCTCTGAAATCTGGTTTCACAGTATTAAAATAAGGCTTTAAGGAAAAACATTAAATGGTAATGAAAGCTTTATTCTTTCAGTATATATTCTCGTGGGCTTTTGGTCAAGATAAGTAATGACCAGATGAATGAGCTGGCAACCTTCTGCCCTCTGAAGTCTACTAGTAATTGGAAGCTAAGTAAAACGTTGTCACATGTTTAAATACATTTGATAATATTCCACCAGCTTCTCCCTGTATTCTGCATGCTGGGCAATGAAATACCATAGCATTTTAATATAGATGGAGTGTTTTTTTAAAGGAAGAATTTCCAAAAGTCATTCTTGACTGGGCATGGTAGTTGATGCCTGTAATCCCAGCACACTGGGAGGGCCAAGGCGGGAGGATCGCTTGAGCCTACGAGTTGAAGACCAGCCTAGGTAACACAGGGAGACCCCATATCTACAAAAAATTAAAATTTTTAGCCAGGTGTGCTAGCACACACTTGTCATCCTAGCTACTCAGGAGGCTGAGGTGGAAGGATCGCTTGAGCCTGGGAGGTGGAGACTGCAGTGAGCTATGACCATGCCACTGCATTCTGGCCTAGGCAATAGAGGAAGACCTTGTCTCAAAAAAAAAAAAAAAAGACATTCTTACATAGCAGGCAGACATTGTTTGCCTCCATTCACATTAACTTTCCCATCTGTGTCTGCTCTTCACCCTCCAAAGACTTTTTGATTTACATGTTCTCCATCACTTCCAGTTTCCAGTGACCTGATTCCTGTTGCATTTTTTTTTTTTTTTTTGTATAGTCATGAACTGCATAATGCAATTTCATTTTTTTTTTTTTTTTTTTTTGGTAGAGTCATGCACCACCTAAAGTTTCAGTCTATGACATACCACACATACAGTGGTGGTTCTGTAAGATTACCATACTGTTATTTTTACTGTACCTTTTCTATGTTTAGATATGTTTTGATATACAAATACTTACTGTGTTAGACCACAGAATTCTGTACAGGTTTGTAGCCTAGAAGCAATCAGTATACCATATAGCCTAGGTGTACAGTAGGCTGTACCATGTTTATACAGTGACGAAATCACCACCAAGGCATTTCTCAGAACATACCCCATCGTTAAGTGATACATGACTGTACTTAGTGCTCAGATTTAGAACCATAGAACCCAGATGTCTGAGCAAGCAGTTACTATTCTCAGGTAGAGGAGATACATAATTGAACAAGGGGCTGCAGCCTCAATGAGGTCTGTTGTTGTCTACATACCCAGAACTCTCAAACACATAACTAAAAAGATTTTGAAAGAACAGTTTGTAAGATTCCCCTAAATAGATCTGGTTTAGAAACAGTCTGAAAACATTAAGAAAAAAGTCCCAAATCCTTCCTGCATCAAACACTCCACCCAAATTTTTTGCTTTAAAATTTTGGCTTTAAAACTTTGGAATGAACAGAAACTATTTTGGATTAATACTCTCTGGAACTATCAAGGCCTGCATGTATTACTTGGCCCTTACATTCTGCCAAATCCTATGTAAAAATAAATGTAAGCTCCATGAAGGCAGGGAACCTTGACTATTTTATTCACTGTTGTATCCCTAGTACCTAGAACAGTGCCTGGCCTGTGCTACGTGTTTCATGGCTATTTGCTGAATTAATGTATGCTGCTGAAAGACTTTTACATATGGGGATCTGAAATCTACTTCTTGGAATCCTCCTTGTAGCTCCCGTGCTCCCATGGAGTACTGAGAGCCAGGGTTGTCTGGCTAGATCTCCCTATCATCCCACCAGATGACTCCATTTCCAAAGTCATGTAGAATCCATTCCTCCTCGAGGATAAGAGTCACCTACAGTAACTTCTATCCTTTCTCACTATTGTCTGCCAATCTCCTCCTCATTTTCCAATATTCACTTAGAAATCCAGCTCCTGACTCAGTCTTCTTGTCCACACCCATCTCCCATTGCCTTGTGGAATGAAGATGAGGCCATCCACTACTTACTAGCCTCATTCCTCATCCTACCTGACTTCAATAACCACCATCTCTACTCTGGAATTCTACTCCTACAACCATGTCCTTGGTATTGCTAGCATGGATAATAACAATGCTAATAATCACTAATATGTGGAGGTTTATTATGCATCAGACAGTGTGCTCAGTGCCACACAAACATTATCTCATTTAATCTTCACCAAAACTTGAAACCACCTTTGCAAAAATTATGACAGTGAAACAGATTTGACCTAACTGACTCCATCTTGCTTCTAACCTCCATGCTGTCCTTGTTCATTCTTGGGCAAAGACCAAACTAACTTTTAGAGGAACTTAGTTTATATTTTAAGTTTGAAACAAAGATGATAATAACCCTTTCCTGAAACAAACCCCCTTCTTGCCTGGATTCCAGACTGCCTTTGTAGGACTAACAAATAGCCACAAGATTAGAAATTACTGTTTAGGAGTTATGCAACCAGAGGCCATAAGATTTGAACCTCTCCAATTGCTCCTAGGGATAAAATCACTATTGTAAAACCTAAGATTGGTGGTTGAGATATCTTTCAGACTCTGCATTCTGATGCACCAGCTGGAGCCTAGACTGATAATCTGGCTCAACCAGTCCTGGCTCACCCAGGAACAGAAGACAGCAAGAAGAACCCACTTTGACCCCCTATGATTTCAACTCCAACCAAACCCGTTAGTGCTCCCCACTATCCTAGCCACTTATCTGCCAAATTATCCTTAAAAAAAAAAAAAAAAAACCCAGTCTCCACATTTTCAGGGAGACCAATTTGAGTAATAAAACTTGTCTCCCACTTAGCCAGCTCTGCATGAGCTCTGCATGAATTAAACTCTTTTTCTATTGCAATTCCCCTGTCTTGATAAATTGGCTTTATCTGGGCAGCAGGCAAGGTGAACCCAATGGGCGGTTACAAACTCCACAGAAGACACTTGGGTAGAGAGGTTCAAATAAATTTTTAAAGGTCACTCAGCTTGGAAGTGGTGGAATTTTAATTTAAACTCAGGTCAGACTCTTCAGCCTGTGCTCTTAATCATCCCTGTGGGATGGAAAGAATCAAGATAGAAACCCCAGCCCTGCCACTTCTGTCACACCAGCTTTTTGACTTTGAGCAAAATTAAAACCTCTTAAGCCTCAGTTTTCTAATTCATAAAATGGTGTCCAGAATAAAGAATGTATGTTAAGGGCCTAGCGCAGTGCCAGATGCAACACAAATGTGCATTCCATCCATTCCACCAACAAATGCTTATTGAGGACCTCCCAAACATCCAATCCTATGCTAGGTGCTGAAGATAGAGCAGTGAGTAAGACAAAGAAGGTTCCTGCCTTCCAAGATGTGCACAGCATTTGGTGGGTGCTCAATAAATATTTGAACAAACTCTCAAAGAGGTCAACCTACTCTCAAGATTTCCAGTCGCTACTCTGCCTCCTTTTAGTCAACCACAGTTATTCTGCTATAAGGCAATCTAGTAAGGTTCCTTTCCTGCTTAAAATCCTTCAGTGGATTCCTCATTGTCTCAGAGATAAAATCCTTCATTTCTTAATTGTGTAAATTCCTTAACACAGTATGCAGTTTTGGCTACAGGTAAGAGGCTCAGTTTTGTTCACCCCTTCTTCGTTATGCAATCAAACGTATCTGGAAGCTTGAACTGCAAACCAGACCTATTGTAGTTAATGAGCCTGAGAACTGGAGTCACCGGTTTGGCATCCTAAACTCTCCCCACCTCATCACACAAAACAGACTCACACAGCTGCAGCTCCTAAAGCAACGCAGTGGGTTCTTTGAAAAGGTTTGAAAATCTAATTGTAGGACACAGCCCATTACTGCATTATGAAAGCAATTTAGTGGATGCAATCAGTGATGTGGAAAACAAGAGTGTATTACATGAGCCTATGGCAAAGTACTGGTATACAAAATCTATGTTACATATGCTATGAACATGCTTGTTTACTGAATTGTAATACAAACTGTATTCATATTGTAGATCATCATCAAAATAGTTTGAAAGCCATTGTTGCAGATCCTCTATGTAGCCTCAATTCCCATGTTTCTTCAGTCACAGCTTGATAAAACTCCACCAAGCTACTTGCAGTTACCCATTGTTTGCTTCAGTGCCTATGGTTGTATAAACCAGATGTGGTGCTAGGCTCTAGGGATGCAACAGTAAGCATACCCAAGGTCCTGCTCACATGGCACTTAAGAATCTAGAGAAACAGACAAATATTACACTAACCACACTAATATATAACTGAGAACCAAGCTAAGTGGTCTAAATGAAAGAAATGGTTTTTCAAAACACATATCAAAGGCAATTAATCTAGTCCAGGGCTTCAAAGAAGGCATTCCTGAAGATTCAATCAGCAGAGACCTAAAGACTATGTAAGAATTAACTACGTAAAATGGGGGAGGAAGAGCATTCCACATATAATACAATATTAAGAGGCTCTGTGATGAGAGAAAGCGGCTGTGTTTGACAAACTGAAAAAGGGGCCAGCATGCTAGGACCCAACAAACAAGTAGGAAAGTGACACAAGATGAGACTAGGAAAGCTGGCAGTGGCCAGATCCTTTAGGGTCTTTTGGGCCTGGAGTTTGTTTTATGGCCTCAAATTAATGGGAAGCCAAACAGGAGACGATGAGATGGAAGTTGTCTGCAGTGTGGAAGATGGAGGAAAGAATGCCTGCAGGAAGACCAGTTAGGAAGCCCTCAAAATAATTTTGGTGAGTGGTGACAGTGAACTAATATACTGGAAACAGACGAAGGGGAGAAAAGCTGGTGGTTGTGAAACAGAGGCTGACTCAGGCTTCTGGCTCACGCAACTGGATGGATGGTGTTACCAGCTAGAGAGAGTAAACTAGAAGAGACTAGGGTTGGAGAAGATTGTGGAGTTAGTCTTGGAGTTGCATTTAAAGTGACTCTGAGGTGGATATGTAAGTCATAAGCTCAGAATCAATATCCTAAGACAGAGAGAAGTCATGAGTTTATAGATGGTAAGTGAAACTGGGTATACATGTGAGAAAAATGCCTGGGTTTGAGCCATGAAGGCTTAACCACAAATTTACCCACTTCTGGGTAAATTCTTACCACAAATGTGTATATACATACACATTAACCACACACCTGTTTACTTTTTTAAAGTTCAAATAAAGAAATAATAAAATGTGAAAGTTTGCTCACTCTGCGTAATTAGCAACTCAATATGTAACTTTGTAATTTAAAAATAAAAAATGGGATTATGCCATATATACTTTGCTACAATCTGCTTTGTGAGATATTCTTCTATACTAGGGTATACACAGTTCTATCCTATTCATTTGAATGACTAGATGCATCACAATTTAAGCAACCCCTAGTCCCCACTGATGGACAGGTACGTTATCTGGCAGACAGTTACCTACCTGCCCCATTCAACATCCACTGCCCCCTTCTGCTTGGTTCACTGAATGTACTTCATTCCAAAGGCAACATTCTCAGCTGCAGGTGATGGTTCATGACTGGCTTAAGCCAAATGTGACCATCTTGTTGGCTACTTTTATAGCATCTCTTCTATGGGTAGCCATGCTACCCGGTTCTGGCTAATGACCCTAAGAAGTCAGCTTCTGAGTAAGCTGTTGTTTTCCTAAAAAAAGAGAACTAACACTACACTCTGCTCTTTCCTCTTTCTTCTTGCTTTAGGTACAAATATGATGTCTAAAGTTTCAAAAGCCATTTTGCAACTACAAGGCCATAAGCCAACACTAAGATTAGTAAAACAGAAAAGCAGAAGAGACAGCCTGGGCCCTGAAACACACAGAAACGTTAAGTAACCACTGCCTCATTTTAAAGAATCAAAATGCATTTCCACTTTAAAGGCTGAAAAAGTAAAATGAAATGTTTGAATCAAAGATTCAGAGCAGAAATATAAGTTACAGCCTACTAAAAGAAGCACACTTACAACAAGATGGTGGGGAAAATACTTTCAACTGTTCCTGAGACTGCCTTTGGGTTTGGGGTCCACAAGTCCTTTCTGGCCCCCTGCCAAGGACATGCCTCAGTCCTGCAACTTTACAGAATGGCCTTTGTGTGCAATCTCCAACGTCTCTTCCTTTCCCTTGTTTGAGATTTCTGTCTTCTTTGCCTGCTCCTCAAAAATATGTCAAATTAAGAAATAATCTTTTGGACAGGTATGGTGGCTCACACACGCCTGTAATCCCAGCACTTTGGGCGGCCGAGGCAAGCAGATCACCTGAGGTCAGGAGTTGGAGTCCAGCCTGGCCAACATGGTGAAACCCCATCTCTACTAAAAATACAAACATTAGCCAGGCATGTTGGCATGTACCTGTAATCCAGCTACCTGGGAGGCTGAGGCACGAAAATCGCTTGAACCCAGGAGGCTGAGGTTGCAGTGAACCAAGAGATAACCACTGCACTCTAGTCTGGGCAACAGAGCAAGACTCTGTCTCAAAAAAATAAATAAATATAAATAAAAATCACACAAAATAAAAAATAATCTTTCTACGAAAAGTCAGGTTTTTGATTTGCATAAACCATTACTTTCTATAAATTCAGGATAAAAATGAAACATCAGAAGTAATACTTGTTTCAAAAGCAGAAAAAAATTCCTCTTTGACGATTAGAGTGCTTCCTCTATTTAATACTGGAAAAAAATTTCTATTTTACTTTAATGTTGAAGGCTTCTTCTGTTTTCAACTTTGCCAGCTTCTCATGTTCTGGCAAAAATATTAGATGTTAGATTTCTTAAAATTCAGGAACTTGCAGCTCCACTTAAAATACATACTTACAAGCTACTCAGTTAGAAAATGTATTGTATGATTAAACAAATATTTAAAATTAGACCCCAAAAAATTTATGCATAATTCAAACTGTACATAATTCACATTTATGCTTCTAAACAAATAGAAGCTAACATCTGTACTACTTTTACAATTTACACAGTGCTTTTATATACATTTTCTCATTTGCTATTCACGACAGACACGTGAGACAAATATTCTTATTTTACAGATGGAAATAGATCCAGACATTATTCAATACTTTAACCACTAAGAGTGGAACCCTGAGACTTTAGATCTGCAAAGGGGTTTAATAATACAAATATCACATATATTTCCATTTTCTACACCATATTTAAGTTTTCCATTTTCTTAATAGAAAATGATAAAAAATGTTTTCCCCAATATAATAATACAAATGGAAAACATTACAGACAGTCATATACTAACCCAATGACCAAGATTCACCAGAAGCAAAACCTATTTGGGGGTGTCTTGTATTGTTACATATAAACAGGGCACCAGCACCAGAACCACATTTAGACTAATACTTTTTATTTCTAATTAAAAGAAAACAATGCAGGGCACTCCTGCGGCCTGCAAGTCTAATTGTACATACGTATGTGTCAGACTATGCACGTGGCCAAGAGGAATGCAGAGATGTTTTATCCAAATTTGGAGTTTAGGGCCTGATTGTCCTAGCTTAAGCCCATAGGAACTTGACAACTCGTTCATATCTCTCATCCTTAGTCATAGTTTTTTTTTCTCCAACCCCCTTTCTAACTACCCTGTGCCATTTAGACTGGAAATTCTAACAGGTAGCTTTTTCTTTCTGAATTATCTTTACTACTGTATAATTTTTATTTTCAGAATATTCCTTATTTCTACATCTTGAAGACATTTCTTTATAGTAGATGGGGGAGCTAGAGCTTACATTCACTGCCAGAAAAGGGTCAGTTCCAGTGTTAACTTCCCAGCAAACACCCGAGAGAAAAACTGAACAGAACAGTGATAGGTGGCAGAGCAGTGACACCTGCACCCAGAAAGCCACACTGCAATTGTCTAATATTTGAGGCTCCCCTTTGTTATAATTCTGCCAATTTAAACTGGAAAATTCTGGCAAAGCAGATCAATACATTTAAATCACTGGTTCAACAAACCACTCTTTTTCATGTTGTAATGTTTTTATTGCAATTGAGGACGTTTTCAATAAGTATTTTGAGCTTGAAGCCCTGGCTAAGTATTCCTTTTGTACTAGAAATCAGATTTCTCTGGCACAATTCCATTGCCTGCAATGGTCTTTATCAAAACTACAAATGCCAGCACACTATTTCAATATGTATTCAGTTGTTCATATCTAAATACCTCATTAGCTATGAAACAAACCAAATATAAATGCTGAATATATAGTACATAGCAACAGATTCTTCACAGAAGAAAACAATGAAAGACTAATTTTCTACAACATGTTACCTGTTCATTAGTTCTTCAATAATATTACTTAGGCTATTTATTTCAAGGATAACAAAATGTATGCGTCACTACCCATGTCTTCTCAACATTTTTAATCTAGGTTCTAAAGGGCATAAATGAGGATGCATATAGTCAGATTTATTTTTATAAACTTTTGATGTTTCTTTTGTTGTGCATCTTACATGAACATCTGGAGACAAGAACAGGTAGATGTGAGTAAAAGAAAAACATCTGTCTCCTGCCCGTCCCTGGGAAATGGAACATCTCCGTGTATCTATGGCGTTTAATGATTGCTTCAGTTTGAACTACCCTGGCAAACCCTGCCCAGGGGACTTGATCGAAGTGTTCCGTCCTGGCTATCAGCACTGGGCCCTGTACTTGGGTGACGGTTATGTTATCAACTTAGCGCCTGTAGATGACATTCCTGTGTCCTTTACAATAAGCGCCAAGTCTGTATTCAGCAGTAAGGCCCTGGTAAAATGCAGCTCTTGAAGGATGTTGTGAGAAATGACATATATAGGATAAACAATAAATACGATGAAAGGTACCCCCCTCTCCCCGTGGAAGAAATTATAAAGTGGTCAGAGTGTGTAAGTGGACAGGACGTGGCCTATTAACTTACTTGTTAACAACTGTGAACATTTTGTGACACTGCTTCGCTATGGAGAAGGAGTTTCACAGCAGGCTGACCGAGCGATCAGTACCGTTGTGACAGCTGCTGTTGGTGCCTTCTCATTCCTGGGCTTGTTTCCAAAAGGACAAAGAACAAAAGACTATTAACAGTTTACCAATGAGGTAT
This sequence comes from Piliocolobus tephrosceles, assembly GCF_002776525.5. Classification (NCBI taxonomy): domain Eukaryota; kingdom Metazoa; phylum Chordata; class Mammalia; order Primates; family Cercopithecidae; genus Piliocolobus; species Piliocolobus tephrosceles. Next base: position 73,727,460 of record NC_045437.1, on the reverse strand, counting down.
TGATATTGAAGGAATTTGGGAGGAGGAAAAAGAAAACCTGGGGTGAATACTTGTTTTCAGTGCATCATTACTGTTGCAGATTCCTGTGATGGATGGCAGGTTCTTTAATAAATTGCTTACTGATATTATCTTAAAAAAAAAAAAAAAAAAAGAACAGGTAGATGTACATTTAAGTCAGTAGTTACATGAATTTTGCGTATATGGCTAGTTGTTTATATGGATGTTGTAAATGACAAGATAAAATAACGAAGTTGGATAAACTCATCCGTGCCCTGTGAACTTTAGTCTATTTACTGCATAAACTGGTTCAGTCACTATTAGTTTTTAAAAAATGGTTTTTAAAAGCTGCAAACCATACACATTTCTGAATCAGGAAGAGGTAAACTGTGACACAGTTCCCCCGTGCTGCTGATTCTTTTGGGGAGAAAAAAATAAGAGTTTCCAAATTCTATTTTTAAAAAAGCTAGAGTTTTCTTCTATGATTAACCTTCACTCTAAAGTCCCTTTTACCCAAGGCATGGTCCCTGGGTCATCTTTTTGAGGCTTAGTTTCTGGGAAGTTTTCAGTAAACCGCTCTCGTGCTTTGTCCCAGTTTTTTTTGTTCTTGTTTTGGAGAAGGTGAACATCTTCAATTGAGGATGGTTTGCCTGTCCCCAAGCCTGCATGTGTTCGCCGAAGCTGAAGCTGGATCTGTTACCAAAAGTTGAGCAGAGGACTTATTTTAGAGTCTAAACACATTGAAATCTGCTGTGTCCAACTTAGGACTCTATACTTTTTTGATTTATTACACATTGATGCAAAAGAAAAACCTGTCAAATGCATCAAATACATACAGGAATATATATACTTTTATACATGGACCTTACACTCATTTTTCTATGTTGTCTTGCCTGTCACTAAGTACAGCCTACTTTACAGAAAATAGAGTGCTCCTTAACTAGCAATCACCAAATTTCATTTAGATGCTGCAGAGTATGTCATTCCACCCTAAACAGAAATAAAGGCAATGGATATGTTTAAACCCACTGTCCTATCCTTACCTAAGTAAGTGAACAAGCAGGTTGAACATTAATAACCATAAAAAGAATCTGATTGTTTATTTTCATAACAGGAAGGGAGCACTTCTCAATATTTTAAGAACATTCAAAGCTACCATTTACTGAGTGCCTAATGTATGGTACAATGCTTAGGGGCTTTATCTTCAAGATAAACCTGAAAAAGAGTTCTTATCCCCATTTTTTCACAAGAAAACTAAAGTCCAAACTTGCCCAAAGCCACATAGCTAGTAAATGAGAGAGCACCTATTCTAACCTAGGTCTGACTACAAAATCCTAGTTCTTTCCACTGTAACTCAAAAAAAATGAGAAAGCTGGTATATACTCACACTGATCCATCTATTATTTCTTTAGGTAGTAAGTCATTATCCAGAAAGTTCTACAGTCAGGTTACTTCTTAAGGTTTGTGTGAAAGATAACCCAAACCTCCTATGAACCATGGGACCATTAATTAAACCACTATGTCGTTTTCCAGACATTATTCTCTATATTCCATGTTAACATGCTCTGATTCTTGAACCTAACAGATTTTTCAGCTCATGCAGAATCCACCTGTTTGTAAACTAACACTGTGATTGTTCTTGAGTGCTCAGTACCAGGCACAGTATGACAGTTATTAAAAATGACTCTAAAACACAGAAGAACCTTTGGCTCAGGAAACAGCACTTCTTACCCTAGCTTTAATATAGGAAAAAAAAAAAACACTCAAAAAGAGGCTTTCTAAAACTATAAAACACAAAACAAAGCACATGTATATATCTGGTAATTGTGAATGCCACAAAGGCAGTAATCATGTCTGCTTTTGCTTTCTACTATATTCTTAACACTTAAGGCAATGTTTGGCACATTAATGTATACAGTAAATATCTGCTCTAGGAATAAATGAATACAAGAAAATGCAAGTCTTACCGGAGTTTTCATTCCTCCACCATCCTTCCCCAAGCCCTCTCCTTTCTTCCAGCCCATCTTCTCCAACATCTTCCGACCTTTGTTGCTATCAGTAATTTCACTTTAAGGAATATTAAAATGATAGTCGATTGACAAAAGTTCTTTTAGGTCGCATTTATAATAAATTCATGAATTAAAAGTAATTGGTACAACTACTTTAGAAAACCACTTGGCATTACCTAACAAAGTTGAAGACACAGAAATTCCACTGGTACATGTCCTACTTAGAAAAGCATGTGCACCAAAAGACACATACAACAATGTTCTTCCAGCAAATCTAATAGCAACAAATCAGAAACAATCCAGATGTCTGGCAATGATTAAAATGGATAAATTGTGGTATAGTAATACAGTAGATTATTATTCAGTAATAAAAATAAACCATACATAACAAAATAATGTGGAACAAAAAGAATATAGACACAAAATAAATGTTGAATTGTTCCATTTCTTTAAAATTTTAAAATTAAGTGGAATTAATCTATTGCTGTCAGGATGGTGATTACCTTTGGGGAGGAGAGCAGGACAGTGATTAGGCAGGGCACAGGGAGAATAAGCTTCTGGGGTTACTGATAATTTTCTATTTCTTGTCCAAGAAATGTGTATTCTGCAATATGTTAATTTTATGATATATCACTGAGCTATATACTTATAATCTGTGTTCTTTTCTGTACATGTTATATATTAAGAAGTTCAAATGAAATAAAACTTCTTAATCACTGCATTTTGTCCTATGATTCTATACTCTGCTAATTTAAGAGTATTTTATGTTCTATTATATCTTTTCAGTTCCACAAAATATGCTGTTAGCCCTTCAATAAATAACCAAGCAATGTCAAACCAATGTGTTTTATTTTAAATTTGTCTTATTTAATTTGAATGTACTCTTTATATTCTCCAAGATTATATTTTAAATATTAAACTTGAAAAAAAAAGTGTCATGTTGCTTAGTGTACCTATTTTGTAATCCTATATTTCATCAAATAAAATGTTGGTAATGGATCAAACTCCATCAACTCTAAGGTACACCCATTATTTTATGTACAATTAAGAAAAAATTGTTGCCATTTGTAACCATAAAACTCTTAGCGTCAATGCAATATGATATTGAATCAAAACTTTATAATTAGTTATCAGTTCTATATGAAAAATTTTAATTTTAAACTCAAAATTTATATTCTGAGGAAAAAATGTAGCTAATATTTGATTAAATGCAGAAATATGGTCATATTGTAGGCCTCAAAAATCACCTTTTTCATTTTTATCCAAACTACTTTGCCAAGAGAAAACTGAATCAGAGAAAAATAAATAAGAAAAATTATATTTCATGGTCATTAAGAACAAAAGTATTTGAGTATTAAGTAATTACTAAAAAATACCAGTACATACCAAGTTCTTACCAGTCTAGGCTTCTAGATATCTAACATATAAAAGTACACACACCCAACTGTGGCTAGACTGTTAACATACATATACGTGTGTTTAAGTACAGATACTCATGTATATGCTCAGCAATTTTTTAGGGGATAATGGAATTCTAAGATTAGTGGAAAGTATAAATAGACTTAGTGTCTCCATTTTGTTGTTAAAGCGTTCATTTTAAGGCCACTTATTGGCTAGGTGTGCTGGTTCACGCCTGTAATCTGAACACTTTGGGAGGCCAAGGCAGGTGGATCATGAGGTCAGGAGTTCAAGACCAGCCTGGCCAACAACATGGTGAAACCCTGTCTCTACTAAAAACACAAAAATTAGCTGGGCGTGATGGCACACAACTGTAATCCCAGCTACTCAGGAGGCTGAGGCAGGAGAATTGCTTGAACCCAGGAGACGGAGGTTGCAGTGAGCTGAGATCACACCACTGCACTCCATCCTGGGCGACAGAGCAAGACTCCATCTCATAAATAAATAAATAAATAAATAGGCCACCTATCAGGATATATAGCCCTGAATATCAGACCACCCTATGAATGTGATTATGAACAAAGGATGTTTCGAGCCACTGTAATTCAAAACTTACGAATGAACAGATGCAGGAGCATCATCTCTTTGGAAAGTTCCTTCACTTCCAATCTGCTCCCTACGTTTTCCAGCTCTATCTTTATATTTTGGATTCTTCAATGTCTTTTCATCTTCGTATTCAGTATTCTTAATAAACACAAAATATTCATTGAGGAAAAGAAAGCTGATAAATAAAACAGAATTTCTGTACATGTGCCTTACTTAACGAATATGGTTCAATGTGGCCTCTATAAACAATAAAATAAAACAAGCTATGATATAAAGAAATTGCTGGGTATGGTGGCTCATGCCTGTAATCCTAGCACTTTGAGAAGCTGAGGCAAGAGGATCGCTAGAGGTCAGGCGTTTGAGACCAGTGTGAGCAATATAGCCAAGACCCCCATCTCTACTTGATTTATATTAAAGTTACAAAAAAAAAGATATGAAGAAATTGTCATATTAGATATGCTACTTTTATTCTATCCCCTTTAAAATGTTTATACTATTTCAAGTTATGCCACAACATACATATACATAAGAAGATGATATGGTGAAAAAATAATATATTCTGACTCAATGCTGCGTTCTCATCTCATCATACGAACTACTAGTATTTGAAGAAAAATACAGAATCCCTGGGGTTTGGGGGGAAAAAATCTATCTCCCCTTTTCTCTAAGGAACTGAAAGTTCCAAGGGACCTACAGTAGTTTGATACTGTTTTTTGGAAGGGAGAAATGTAGAGACTTTTAAAAAACCCATTTAACCTGGCAATAATAGTTTTTTGCTTCAATAAAGCTCCATTTAAGTGACTAATTAGTCACTTAACAAACATTCACTGGATAAAGAGTATGTCAAGCTCCATGCTAGGTTATGAAATGCCAGAGGGAAGATGCGCATAACCTCTGGCCTGTTACAGTATGAGTGGTTCAATAAAGGTATACAGAAGGTGTGGTGGTGGCACAAAGAAGGGGTAGTCAATTCAGCATTCATAGAAGCCTTCCCTTTCCCTTTGTTATAACTTGCTGATCTTTATATAAAAAGTATGATACTCATCCAGAGAGATGCCAGGGACTGGAGAGCAACTCAAGGAAGGTACGACAGAAGCTTTTAATTAATTTTGCTTTTAAAAAGAGAAGAAAAATATAGAACTACCTATCCTAGTAAGTTTCTCCCCCAGAAGACAATGAAGAAATTGAGCTAAAATTTGAGAAAACAATTTTATTCTCTCCTTAAATGTCTTCTATTTTCCCCCAAAATTGGCCTATCTTGCTTTTTTCTATGATTTCTCTATCTTAGTAAAACAGCAACAACAAAAAAAACACAATTTGACAGAAAAACATGTTATTTTGGCAGCAACTTCTTTTTCCACATCTTCATGAAGTGTAAAAATTTAGCACAAATATGCTTAAGACCTAGATTCTATATCTAGCTCTACCATTTAATAGCTGGGCTACTAAGCTTTAGTTTCTCAAAAGTAAACTGGAAACAATTAATTGCCTTCCTGTTCTATTTACAGGATTAAGCGGTAACTTTTTTAAAAAACAACTTTATTGAGGTATAATTAATATAAATAAATCATACATACCTAGTGTACAATGAGATGCTTTTGAGATTTATGGACCTATGAAACTATCACCACAAGCAAGATAATAAACAAACCCATCTCTCCCGAAAGTGTCCTTGTCTCTCTTTGTAATTCAACTCTCCAGACCTTCCCTGTGTAGCATTCCTCCCTTGTCTAAGCAATCACTCTTCTTCCTTCCGTCACAATACATTAGTTTGCTTTCCTAGAAGTTTATATAAATGGTGCAGAACAGTTCTTCCCACTTTCTTGTTTGTAGTTCTCAACACCAACCAGAATGTGCTGGGAATGCAACATCTTGAGGTAAGGAGGGATTGGCTGAAACAGTCCAGGCTGTTTCAGTCCCCACCTGGAAACAGGATGTCCTTCAACACCGCAGCCCAGTGAGTCAAATGACCCTGAGGTACATAACCCAAGGTGGGCTGCTTTCCAGGGTCCCTCAACTGCTGTGCAAGTAGGGCATACAAAGTTGAGGCTCCATTCACCCACAAGGCAGCTTTCTGACCTTTGGGGGGTGGTTTCACAATAAATCCTAGGCTTCTGTCGTCCCTTGCTGCCTATTTGTAAGTCATAAGTTTGCTTCGTGTAACTTGTATGAGAGTGTGTTCTGTCTCACTGACCTCAGACAAGCTGGAAACCAGTGAATAGTGAAACTGTTCCACAAGTGGCAGCACATATACGTGTTTTATTTGGCTTCACTCAACCTAACTATTTTGAGATTCATCCAGGTAGGTCGTGGCCTATATTACTAGTTCCTGCTTTTTTATTGCTAAGTAGTATTTTCACCATATAGATACACCATAGTTTGCTTATCCATATATGATGGACATTTGAGTTTTTCTCAGTTTTTGGTTTTTCAAAAAAAAATGCAATGAACATTTGTTTACTGGTCTTTTTTTTTGCACATATGCTTGCATTTATCTAAATGTCTCAGAGTAGAATGGCTGAATTGTAAAATAGGTGTATGTTAAATTTTAAGAAACTACCAAAGCAACTGCACCATTTTACATTCCCACCAGCAACGTATGAGATTTCTAGTTCCTCCACAACCCTTGCAATACCTGTTATAGTCAGTTTTGAAAATTTTAGGCATTCTAACAGATTTATAGTGGTATCTCATTGTGGTTTTAATTTTCATTGCCTTAAAGACTGATGACACTGAACATTTTTTCAGGTGTTTATTTGCCATCAGCGTACCTTCCCTGGTGAAGTATCTATTCAAATCTTTGGCCCATTTTTTAACTGAAGTGTCTTCTTCTTCTTAAGTTTTGAGTTTTTTTGTATATTCTAGATATAGAAGTCTTTGACCAGATACATGATTTGCAAATATTTTCTCCAGTCTGTGGCTTGTCTTTTCACTCTCGTAATAGTATCTTTGGAAAAACATAAATTTTTAATTTTGAAGAAATACAGATTATCAATTTGTTCTTAAGGATTGTGCTTTTGGTGTTAGAATCTTTGCCTTTAAAAAAAAAGTTTCTAGAAGTTTTAAAGTTTTTAGGTTTTATTTTTATATCTATGATCCACTTTTGGATCATTTTTATAGATTGTTCAAGGTATGGATCAACACTCTTTTTGTCTGTGGTTTTTTTTGGTAAGGCCATCCAATTATTCTACCACCATTTGTTGAAAAAGACCACTCTTGGCCCAGCACAGTGGCGCACGCCTATAATCCCAGCACTTTGGGAGGCGAAGGTGGGCGGATCACCTGAGGTCAGGAGTTCAAGACCAGTCTACCCAATGTGGTGAACCTCGTCTCTACTAAAAATACAAAAATCAGCTGGGCATGGTGGCAGGCACCTGCAATCACAGCTACTTGGGAGGCTGAGGCAGGAGAATCACTTGAATCCAGGAGACAGAGGTAGCAGTAAGCTGAGATCGTGCCACTGCACGTTTCCAGCCTGGGTGACAGAATAAGACTCTGTCTCAAAAAAAAAAAAAAAAAGACCACGCTTTCTCTACCAAACTGCCTTCACGCCTTTATCAAAAATTAATTGTCCACACACATATATGGATCTACTTCTGGACTATTATTTTGTTCCATCCATCTATTTATCTTAATGCCAATATGATACTACCTTAATCACTGTAGTTTAATTAAAATAAGTCTTTAAATCAGTTCGTATTAGTTCTCCAACTATGTTGTTCAATCAATGGCATCTTTTTCGTAGAGATAAGATCTTGCTATATTGCGCAGGCTGGAGTGCAGAGCCTATTCATAAGTGCAATCACAGCTCACTGCAAGTGATCCTCTTGCCTCAGCCTCCCAAGTACCAAGGACTACAAACTACAGACACTACCATGTCTAGTTATGTCAAGGCATCTTAATGCAAGTTTTCTGAAAACCAGAAATGTATATTCAAATGTAGGCTATTATCATTTTTCTACTCCAACTTCAATAGTTTTTAGATTATGAATACCAGAACACTAAACTAATAGAAATCACAAAATCATACTACACAACTATTTATATGTAAAATGTACTCAGCATATTTAAAGACATTTTTACTGAAAACCAGATATACAGCTTAACAAATGAAACAATATTTAACATCCTCACCTGTAAACCATATTTTACTCGTATTTTCTTTAATTCTTTTCTTCTTTCCAACTCTTTTTCCTCCTTACTTAGTGTTGGACCAACTGAAAGAAAAGAAGTTTGGTTAAAAAAAAGCCACTAAATCTGATTTTGTAGAAAATTAAAACTAATGTTATTTAATTAATAAAAAACTAATATAACCCATTAGTAACCATTCCGATTAACCAGAAGTTGAAATAAACATTAATATAAAGGATAAAAGGGTTGTGATGATGTCCTTTCAGCATTTTGGTAACTAAACCTACTTGAGAAGTAAAGCAAAAACTACAGATAATAGGAATCTTACAGTATAGAGACCAAAATGAACAATGAACATCTCGATTTTTCAATATGATTATTGTAACAGAATCTCAAATGCAGAAATATTAAGTAAATTTTGCAAAAGAACATAGCCATAAGCAAAATAAAAGAGAAACCAAAATTCATGTTACTGTGTAATGCAACATACTCGTTTTCAAATTGGTATCAGAAAACAAAAAATAAACAATGAACATGCATACTTGGCATCTGGGGGAAAATTTATGTCAAAAAAGACCTCTTACTAGTTCAAAGCAACTATTTAAATTTTAAGAGCTTTAGATGGGAGGGATGAAAGCACAACAGTAATATCCTATAGTGCCATTATAAGAAATAATGGTACATAGACAATATACAGCATGAGCTATCAACAGGACAGAAAACATATCAATCAATAACCCTTAATGCCTTGGCCTATTATTTCCTATGTTAATATTACACGACAGAGTTCAACTGTGGATGACTTTTTTACATCAATACATACATGTCAAAAGGAAACCAATCTTTATTAAATTATTACTTTATTGTCATTACTTTTTAAATTATTTTGATAAATAAAAATTGTATATATGGTGTACAAAATGATTTTTGATATATGTATACATTGTGAACTGGCTAAATCAACCTCATTAACATATCCATTACTACCTCATGTACTTATCATTTTTTGTGTATGATAAGAACACTTAAAATCTACTCTCTTACCAATTTTCAATTACAACTGCTCCTAAGGACATCTGACTACCACTACAGTCTGACTCAAAAGCCTACTAAACTGGATTAGCAGAAACAGAGCTAATCAATCTCTTTCCTGGTCAGAAAGCAGACCAATGCTACATATCATGAAGCTAAATTATTACACAGAAAAATCAACTACAATTATAATCTATTAGCCTAGGTCTCAAATTCCAAATATATGTCATTTCTTAGTCTCATTTGGTAATATTTACTGAAATATATCTCAATCTATTATTACATCAACTGGATACAAGACCAATAGCTTTGTATAAATATCTCTCAATGCAGTATCATATCAATTAGACACATAGCCAGTAGCTGACTGATATTTTTTAGAACATTTAGGTAATGAAAGAGAAACGTTATCACAGCCACATTTAACCTGTTTCACATACCAAAAGATTCATCTTTCTTATCAAGGCGAAGGTGGGCTCTAACCTGCCCTGGTTCACAGCCATCACAGGTATCACTGCCAGGGTGAATGTGAAAGGATAAGACAGTTTCTCCAATTTTCACTTCATCTCCATGCTCAAGTATATAAGGGTCACATTTAGTTTTCGGCTAGAGGGGAAACATTTTACAAAACAGAAATCAAAACAATCACATATGGTTACCTTACATCTATTGTAAGTAATGTCTGATTACAATTTTAAAAATATATTTAAAATAGCTGTAAATGAAATAGACACAAACACACTTCCCCAACTTAATGACGCATAAAAAAAAGTTCTACTAGTGGAGATGAAGACAGCTGAACTGAGGAATTTGTGAAACCCACCAATCTCCCTATCCAATCGGAAATATCCAATTCTAGACTTCAATCTATTACCAAAACATATAATCATCATAGTAAAAAAAGATGAAGTGTTAAGAGAACGGGATAAATGCATCACATCTCCCTTTTCTTCTCTCTTGATAACTCAGTTTTATTTCCATTTTTACTCTTACAGACTAAGAATAAGGCCTCCCTCCTTCCCTATATTTTCTTTTTCTTTTTTTTTGAGACAGTCTCACCCTGTAGCCCAGGCTGGAGTGCAACGGCGTGATCTCGGCTCACTGCAACCTCCGCCTCCCTGGTGCAAATGATTCTCCTGCCTCAGCATCCCAAGTAGCTGGGACAACAGGCACACACCATCACGCCCAGCTAATTTTTGTATTTTTAGTAGAGATGGGGTTTCACCGTGTTGGCCAGGCTGGTCTTGAACTCCTAACCTCAGATGACCCACTGGCCTCAGGCTCCCAAAGTGCTGGGATTACAGGAGTGAACCATCGTGTCCAGCCCCTATATTTTCTTATTATATGCCAAATAGTTTGTTACATGCTGAAGATGTAAGTGTTAACTGAATAGACATAGCTTTTGCCTTTAAGAAGTTTTCAATTTAGCCGGGCGCGGTGGCTCAAGCCTGTAATCCCAGCACTTTGGGAGGCCGAGACGGGCGGATCACGAGGTCAGGGGATCGAGACCATCCTGGCTAACATGGTGAAACCCCGTCTCTACTAAAAATACAAAAACTAGCCGGGCGAGGTGGCGGGCGCCTGTAGTCCCAGCTACTCCGGAGGCTGAGGCAGGAGAATGGCATAAACCCGGGAGGCAGAGCTTGCAGTGAGCTGAGATCCGGCCACTGCACTCCAGTCCGGGCGACAGAGCGAGACTCCGCCTCAAAAAAAAAAAAAAAAGAAGTTTTCAATTTAGTAGCATTTCCATTCAGACAATAAAAAAAAAGGGAGGACCTTCAAAGTTGTTATTGAGACATTTACACACTTACTCTGAATAGCTTTATAATGGATTCATAACTGAAAATAAGGCACAGATACATAATTAGAAGTCAAAACTCAACAGCCAAGGAAGACCCACTGATTATATTCTTTTTTCAGCCTTTCTGGAAATTCCTTTCCAAGTAACACATTTGGGCTTTACTCTGAACCAAATGATAAAGAGTATGGCCTTCAGAAATAAAAAAATTCAGTTTAAAAATAATGTGCAGGTAACTAATTAATACTCACCTGAAGAATCTGTTTTCCATTAACAACTGTGCCATTTTGACTGCCTTGATCCACAAGGACATAACTTTGTAAGTCATGGTCAAAATAAATTTCTGCATGAAACTTAGAAAATAAAATCAAGCAATTATTAATTACTACACTTTTCAAAACTATGGACAATTTCTGTACGATATAATGATGTTGAGTCTTTGATAATTTAAATTTTATTATACTTAACACTTTTTTAGAAACACAAACTATTATATGCTTCTGGTAGACACAGAGGCTATAGAAGAAAATGTCATCTATAACTCTACCTTTAACTACCATGAAAAATTTAGAATACGTCCTACTTTTTCTCCTTTTGTACTAGAGACTATAATTTGAAAAATTTTATTTGTCCATATCATTAAAAACTCCTTTTTTTTTTTTTTTTTTTTTTGAGACAGTCTCGCTCTGTCACCCAAGCTACAGTGCAGTGGTGTGATCACGGCTTCCTGCAGCCTTGACCTCCTGGGCTTAGGCAATCCTCCCACCTCAGCTTCCTGAGTAGCTGGGACTACAGGTGTGTGCCACCACACCTGGTTAATTTTTGCATTTTTTGTAGAGACAGGGTTTCACCATGTTGCCCAGGCTGGTCTTGAACTCCTGAGTTCAAGTGATCCTCCCGCCTTGGCCTCCCAAAGTGCTGGGATTACAGGCATGAGCCACCACACCTGGCCAAAAATTTTTAATACAAAATGTGATTTGAAACACTCAAGGCCAACCTCTCAGAGAAGTTTCCAGGATCTTCAATAGTTAGGACTAATCTTTCCCTCCTTTTTCCATAGCACTTTATCTATTCCTCTTATTTTGCTTCTTTAACGTTAAGTCATGAGGTTCATCCAGTTGTCATATAGTTATAGAGTTGTCGTTCATTCTTTTTGCTGAATGGTAATCCATTGTGTGGATATACCACAATCTATCCATCCATCCTTCTGAAAATGGACATTCAGGGGTTTTTTCCAAGGTTTAACTATTTTTTTAAAATATTACTATAAACCTTCTTGTACCTGCAATCTATTTGTGTGCAAAATGCAAGTGTTTCTCTGGAGTACACAGCTAGGAATGGAATTGCTAAATCATAATAAGCAAATCTTAAATTTTACTAGATAACTGTTTTTCCAAAGTGGTTTTATCAATTCATATTCCCACCAGCAGTCTGTGAAAATCCTTGCTGCTCTATGTATACTAAACCAAAACTTGACGTTGCCAAAATGTTTAATTTTTGCTAGCCTAAGAGGTGTGAAATTGCTTTATCATTGTGATGTTATTTTATTTATTTATTTATTTATTTATTTATTTATTTATTTTTGAGACAGAGTCTCGCTCTGTCACCCAGGCTGGAGTGCAGTGGCCGGATCTCAGCTACTGCAAGCTCCGCCTCCTGGGTTCCCGCCATTCTCCTGCCTCAGCCTCCCGAGTAGCTGGGACTACAGGCGCCCGCCACCTCGCCCAGCTAGTTTTTTGTATTTTTTAGTAGAGACGGGGTTTCACCATGTTAGCCAGGATGGTGTCAATCTCCTGACCTCGTG